>NW_027315779.1:16811472-17356472 GCF_026437365.1 Eucyclogobius newberryi | reverse complement strand
CCTGTGGTAAAGAGTAAACTCGCATGATATCAAGGCAAAACAAAATTATATGATTTTGAAACCGTGCAACTCTGCCAAATATTCAGCTGGACCCAAATCTAATAGTGTTTACTACAGCGCTGCATTCCTCTCCAAGTCAAAACGACCTGACTCTGGTCTGTCTTTATTCATGACATTTGACAGGGAAATGCTCCATGAAAACACACCACAGTAAAAAGCCTTTACAGTAACAGTAGATTCAGTATCTTTATTTGATGGGGGTAATATGGTAAAATCATAAACCTGAACACAGTTCAGAAAATTCTACATTATTTTCGTTGGTTATGTTGGTGATGTTTAGGGTTCACATGGTCATTTGGTGTTTATTTTCTTACTAAATAATAATCCTTTTCCTTCCAATGAATTTCTGCTAATGTTCATCATAATTTATGGATTAAAACCCTTAACCTAATACCGGTATTTGGTTTTGTGTGTTTACTTTATTATTTTGTTCCATGGTTTCCTTTAGTGCAGAAAGCAATTCAAAGCTCTTCGCATACGTAAAAAAGTATTAAAAGCACAATACAAACAGACACAAACTTTGAACAGAAGATCCTTGCACAGCTAAACAAATCTGATTTGAACATTGTCAGAGTAAAACAGGTTACAGTCTAATCTACAGGAAACAAATGCATGGATAAGTCTCTCCAAGTCTGGTTTGGACACTATACTTTTGATTTTGGCAATGTTTTTGGATGGTAAAAAGCTGCTGATGTTACCCCCAGATTTGGAACTTGATTTGTAGGTTTTAGCGCGAGACTCTGGAGGTGACTGCGAACACTTTTTCTTTGTTTCTGTGGGACAAAGGCGATGATTTCAGTCTTGTCTGAGTTCGGCTGAAGAAAGTTGTTTTGCTTCTGACCTGAGCAGGTGCACTATGGTTTCTGTAGATCCAAACAGTTGTTTGACCTTCCCTTTGTTTTGCAATTTCCTTTGGTTTTTTAACGTCTTGTATGTCCAGAAACATGTGATAACTATCAACTCCAATTGGGTCGTTCTCTCGATGGATTTTTTTAGAAATGTGGAAATAAGGTGCAGTGTGAGGTAGTGTGAACAAATCTATATCGGAGCCTATTTTACCTGTTACCAAACATGGTGGTGGTCACTGACCCATTTGACCAAACTCAGCAGTTGCTAAATTTTTTCTGATATTCCAAGGGCTCATGCAGAAACTATCAAAGGAAAGTCCCATTTCTACTATCATTATGCCTGTTTTAATGTATCCAACTGGAGGTTGTGATGATTAAGAGTCCAATACATCTATTTCTTCAACAGAAAGTTAAGACACTGCCTTTTAGAATGCTCTTTGCATGTATTTGATTGTTGTCCTTTGAACTCCATGTTCTGTTGAGTGAAAAAACATGAGATTTTTGGCTGTACATTCTTCATAATTTAAAATGTACAATTACTCTCAGTATGCATTATGTGAGATTTCCAGATGAGCCTGTCCAGAAAAAGAGACATTGAGGCAGATTTTGTTCAGATTTCATGCTGCCATGATCGCATGAAGTTGTATCTTGCTCTTTAGGATTCATTATTGGCATACCTTTTACAATCATCCCTGCATTCTTTGTGCCAAAATGACCTGTCTCCATGATGGATGCTCGCTGGCATCTGCTCATCTAGTCATTGCAAATAACCTCCCTCTTCACTTCAGAAATGCAGCTTGATTTTGATATGTTTTTCCTCCCCAGAAACTCAACACGCTGCATTTGAGCTTGGAAAGACTGTGCTGAAACCTGGGCAGCCGACACATTTAGCAGGTTGGATCACCAAGTACAAATATTTAGTCAAACTGAAATTGTTGTTATTCTTAAATTCAGCTTAATGTTTTAAGAACATAATTTAAACAAGCAGAGCTTAATCTTCAACCATCATTTTTATCTGAAATGTCTTCTGTGATAATTGTCTGTAGGACTAAATGTAACTGATCAGGTCAACACAACCAAGTCCAAACCACCTAATCATCTGTAAATTAATGTAAGAATAATTGAGTAATGCACTACTATTATAAGCACATTTACTGTTGATCTAAAAGATTTTCTTACAATACAAAAATATTCTCAAAATGACCAAATTACCAACAGTTCCTGGTCATTATCAAGGATTTGCCTCGAGTACAGAGTCAGTGTGACCACTCCAAAAAGTTTCAGCACAACTGCAGCGCGAAGGCCATGAAATACTGCCAGAACAAAAATATCTGTGATAAGAAGCTGACAGAAACATTTAGCACCTGCATAAGTGCTTTCTGATGTAGCCTTGATCAAGTCAAAGTTGAGCCTGCCCACACTTTGAGCGATATGATAATTAAGTTTTACTTAATGGACAAAGTACAAAATGTTAAGGCACCGTAAAGAACGCACTTGACCCGACACAATGACATTATGGAAGGAATTTACTCAAGAAAAAAACATGTTTGTGTCAGGATGCAACAAATAAATACTTAAATTAAAACAAAATTCTTATTATTTTGCAGCCCAACCAAAACCAAGAACTTTGTGTTGAGAATTATACTGTAATAAACAACATTTCTGGAACAGGAACTCTTTAGTCATTAATGAAGTGGAAGTATTAAATACTAGATTTTAAATACATTTACATCCACACGAGACCTTGGTTGCTTTTGATCCAATTTTACCTTGGAGAGTGAGCTATGACTATGCCTTATCATTTTTAAGATGAATCATCTTTGTTTGAACCATATACATCAAGAGTAAAGTATCAAAAAGTAAAACCGTATAAAAAATAAAGTACTTTATTAAAAATGTGTCTGCGCATTATATTATAGCATTAATTGAGAAGAGGAGGGATTAGTTTTAGCCAGTCACAGCAGCCATTTGGCCTGCTTCCATAATAAAGCAATGCAGAGTTTTCCCCCTTGTCTTCTTGTTAGCGCTTATTAATAATGTTTTTTACCTGAAAATACACACTTCACGCTCCACACCTAAAATGAATGGACAAATTCTGTTCTGTTCAGTGTTATGTTGTGAACAAGGGCCTCTCTGTGGTAATTCAATTCCTCTTTAAATCTACAAAAGGTTTTGCTTCAGCCTGAATTAGGAAAAGCATGAACTAATGATATACAAATAAAACTTTTGGAATGAGATTATAGTGATGAATTCAAGTTTTTCAATACTCCAAGTTACTAAAGGTTTTTTAAAAATAGACATGAAATGATTAATAAATATTGCCTATTGTTGTAAATAAAAAAACTTTATACCTAAGATTACAATAATGCAATGAGAATTCTGGCTTGTTGTGACGTCTGAACGGTTGTCAATCAGGATGAGCTTACATAAGCAATTAGCTTCAGCCCAATCCTTTTTAGTTACAACCCATACAGATGATGTATTTGTTCAAATTAATCTGTTGTTTTTCTGCATATGGACAACCAAAATCATTTGAATTCATCTGAAACCATGGGGACCAAACCTAAAGTGCACATTTGGATTTAGTTATAAGTCCTCTGTTCTTGGCTGACTTGAATTCTGCTCGGACAGACAGAGCTATGTGGCTCTACAGAGTTTTAACCTTGAGTCTTCACTTTTGCAGATTTCTGAGTCTTACAGCGGGAGAAGGTCTAATATCTCAGCCTTGGCACTTCGCCTCTGAAAACCTTGCTTTTTCCTTGCTGCTCTCCCACACATTCCCGCCTGAGTCTTTGCCTTTTTCCAGATTTACTGTACCTCTCGTGTAAAACTCTATGGGGACCTAAAAGCCATCGCATGCAGCATTGACAGCCGACTGTGTCCGTGAAACTTTGCCAAATATTTATGCAATGAAAATGTAATTTATGGGTCCTCTGCAGCTTACATGAGGTCTTGCCACAGTGGAATATTTTAGGTTTTGGTGCTGTATCCTTAGATCAGGCATTTTACTTTGAACAACTTTTTAGCACATTTGTGTTTTTAAGGTTACTGTAGCCCTTGCCCTGTTGCTTTGTGGAGTATATTGACTTGAAAAAATACACCCACAAAATTCCGAGACCAGAAAGTAACTTCAATTGTTTCATGCTGTGTCCAAAACCATTGTAAGCGGTTGTGGAGGGTGTTTTTGTGTGTGTGTTTTTTCTTGTTTGCTGATTTCTTGCCATTTGTAAATTAGAAACCTTGACATTAAAACCCAAAGCTGTGAGATTCATGCCAGTGAAGTTCCAGACCGTTTCCCAGCGTTTGGGGTACACGTGACGCCCCAACATCAAGCTCCACTGTGTCTGTATAAGATGACAGCCTCCCACTTTGACTCATCCTCTCGCCACAACTCACGCTAAAAGGGTCCGATAAGGGGGCTATAAAATACACTTTGTCAAGGTCAGTGTGTAAAACTTTAGCAAAAGGAGAAAAACATAATTGATATAGGGCAGCTGTGTGGCACAACATGGACTAAGGATAAATGTTATTTTAATTTTCTGTTTCTTGAACAGCTATTGATATGCATCTGCCCAAGTTCAGTATTTTAGAAATCTTACAAGAAACATTTAAGAAAACAATTTGGTCAGAGTACATTTGTGTTTTCTGACAGTGTGAGTGTCCTGTCATATACCATCATTAACGTCAGGTTGTTCGGATCGGCCAGTGCAGACTCAGAAAAGGGTAAAAAAAGAATTTAAACTTAACGTAAAAACTTACATACAACTTAAATTCTTATGTTGCCATTTGGTTCTAAAATCTTCACTCGGATGGTTTTCTTTTTAAATTAGCCTATAAAAGAATAAAGCTCAAACATATACATAAATTAGTTATTTTACTTACTTCCAGTGGTGGAAGGTAACAAAGTATGAAAGTAAACGTACTGCTTTTTTAGATATCTTTCTCTGACTTAACATTAAATATTTTTGCTTTTATTTTTACAATTGAACTACAACTACAACTTACTTCACTACATTTGTTTACTTCAATGAAAAGTAAAAAATACTTTTCATGTGTTGTGAAGAGTTATTTTTAGCATGTTTATGGTGACAAACTATAACTAAAGGTTTAGAGTTCAAGCTCCAACTATGAAAAATGACACACATTAGTCGCCTGTATGTTAGTCCATTATCACAGGATGGCTGCCTTAATTTAAACACTGAGCTTGAAACTCTTTAAGAAATGTAATGTTAATGTAGAGGTCTATATTGTTGAAACCCAGGCCAAAAACGACTGATGTGCCAGTGCAGTACAATGTGTGGTACAGTGGAACAACCCTGAATATGATTACATAATAAGTTGTAGAAAATACCAAACTGCAAAATCCATGGTATTCAAGTGTTGCCTGATGTGATCTGGAAAAACGAAGGGCTCTAAAGGGCATGATTTATTTTATTTCTGTCATTGCTGGAAAGAGGCTGTGCCTGGGGGAATTGGAAACACATAACTTGGTTTTAGATGTTGTTAAAAAATGTAGCATCTGTTTCACAGACAAAATACTCACACGGCACCTCAATTAGACACGCAAATTGAATAACCTGCGCACTTCAGGAGCTGCATCAAAGATCTTAGTTCCTTATGTTGTTTAGGATCTCATAAATATAGCATTGAGACAACTCTTCAAAATTATAAATGCAATTTTGAAAGAAGCTGCACGCAATAGGCATTTTCTACAGATTTATTATAATCAGAAAAACATTAAAGTTCTTTTCTTTTGAAAGTGTTTCAATCATCTGGTATCCATGGCTAAAGTACACTAGATTTCGAATTGGCAGAAAAAACAAAAGCACGAAATAATTCACCTGTAGATGTCTGGGCCCAGGTACAGTTAAATGGGGCCCAGGTACAGTTAAATGAAAAGTGCTCACATGATGCATGCACGTCTTGAGATCTTGTCAAAACTCACAGATTGAGTCAGAATAAACATAGAACAAAGAACATAACAGAACACAGTAGGACCAGAGAGCCAGAGAGCAAAAAAGAAATAAAAATCATATCATATTCAAAGTAAAATAGAAGTCCCAACGAGTCCAGAGCCGGTCAAATTTGTCCTTTTCCAAATTAAGTTTGAATGTTATCTTTTCCATTTGTCTAATTCCTGTTATTATGTCTGTCCAGGGGGTTTTGTGTCATCCATTTCTTTGTTATGGCTTTTTTCACACTGCCAAAAGCACATTCCAAAGGTATCCATTAATTTTGTCCATGGCAGGAGATTTTAGGCCCAAGTACATTGTTACAAAATTGGGTGGAATGACAATGTCAAAAACTGCATCCTTAATTTCAGTCCTAAACTTCTGAACAGCAGGACATTCCCTGAAGACGTGACAGTGGTTGGCCTCCTTGCTTCCACAATTTCTCCAACCGTCTGTTCCTCCCTGTGAATAATGGGCACTTTGACATAGTGTTATGATACATACTTTCAAAAAAATTCTCTCCAAACATGTGATTTTGTTGTCTTCCACAGGGACGCACAAACATCTTCCCACTGTTGTTCCATCAAAAGAAGACCACCCTCTCCTTCCCAATTGTTTTTAATATATTTAAGTGTTAGGGTTTAGAAATGCATTGATATAATTTAGATATTATTGAAAGTTCAGATTTATAAATCTTGATAAACATCTCAATCAGAGGGCCACAATAGTCATTACCTTGTTTAATTTCTCGGTTATAGTAACTCCTTATTTGCAAAAACCTATAAAAGTTTCTCGAGCCAAAGGATTCTTTCAGCATATCAAAGCTTCTCATTTGATTATCGTTTACAATCTGGTAAAAAAAACGTTTATACCTTTTTTAATCCAAACTTCGAGTCTCAGATCAGATCTATTTGGTACAAAACCTTGGTCATAAGCCAACCAGTTTAAGATTTTAACATCTTTGTTTAGTTTGTACGTCCCAATTAGCTTCTTCCATGTTGTAAGCACAGATTTTACCCAGGGATTCTTACCTTCCTCCAAATGACTCATCCGTATGTCATCTGCCAGTAAGGCCAGCACAGGAACCCCAGGCATAACACAAATCTCAATATCTTCCCATCGTGCTTCGTATTCTGGGTCACACCAGTACAGCAATGCTCTGATTTGAGCTGAAACAAAGTCAAGATATTCCTAAGAATATCTTGACTTTGTTTCAACAAACAAACAAAGTCATTTTTCAAACAAGGAATTGATAATTGTGGTGTTTTAAATCAGATTCGGGGTTTCCTGCCTTGCCACACAAATCTTGAGATTGTTTTATTCCACTCATCAAATAGCTGGTTGGGGATGGAAATCGGGAATGGAGAAATCAAACTTACTTAAGTATGGGATAAGATTCCATTTTTCAAGATCTTTTTATATGGTCTTGGTCAAATACAATAGAACATCATCTGCATAGTGTTCTATCCCATCAACTTTGTGTTCCATCCCATCAATTGTAGCAGCGTAGATTGTTTTTGATTGACTAATAAACTGGACTAATGGCTCCAAATACAAAGCAGAGGGGGAGGGGCGACCAGGCTCAGCCCTGCCCAACCCTCCTTTCCAGAGTCAGTGGATCTGTCAGATGACCATCCATCCAACTTCTTACACTTATCCGGGGCCGGGTTGCCGGGGCAGCAGTCCAAGCAGGGACTCCCGGACTTCGCTCTCCTTCCAACTTCTTCCAACTCCTCCGGGGGGATCCCGAGGCATTCCCAGGTCAGCCGAGAGACATAGTCCCTCCAGCGTGTCCAGGGTCTTCCCCGGGGCCTCTTCCCGGTGGGACATGCCCAAAACACTTCCCCAGGGAGGCGCCCAGGAGGCATCTGTTCCGGATGCTTTGTCAGATAACTATTGACTTTATTTCTTGATTTTGGACCATCATAAAGGATTGTCTTATGTTGTCTTGTGTTTGTTGTTTGGTAATGAATCCTGTCTGATCATTGTGGATTAAGATTGGGAGTATTTGTTCCAATCTTTTGGACATACGATAGTCCACATTCAGAATAGAAACAGGTCTATGTGAAGCACAATCCAATCGGTCCTTCCTTTCGTTTGGTATCAGGGATATGATGGCCTCTTGGCCCTATGTAAAGAGAGCCCCCCCTAGTGCTATTTCTGTAGTCACATCATCACACAGATGGAAAAACAAAATGCGAGCCAGGCCCAATCTAAGAAATGTGATTCATATTCCCTGTGAAAAGATAAAGCCCAGTCTCACTGAAACTAGTCTGAAACTTGCTGTGCTAAATGTCAGATCCTTATGTAACAAATCTCTCTTAATTAATAATTTTATTTCTTCTTATAATCTTGATTTTATGTTTTTAACTGAAACATGGCTTGACAAAAACACAGGAAATGTAGTTCTGATAGAATCTGCTCCACCCAACTTTAAGTTTGAATCTGAAACACGAGAAAACAAAAAAGGGGGTGGAGTCTGTGCTGTCTTTAGAAATGAAATAATTACCCGCAGGTTGTCTTTTGGGGTGTTTTCATCATTTGAGTATGTATCCTTTAAAATGGAGCTAAAACGGTCTCCATCAATTCTCTTCATTGTTTTATACAAGCCTCCCCAGCACTGCCAACGTTTTATTGATGATTTTACTGAGATGCTTTCAGTCATATGCACAGACTTTGATGGTTTGGTCATTACAGGTGATTTCAATGTGCATGTTGATAATATTTGTGACAGAAACGCTAAAGAGCTTGATGCTGTCCTTGAAACTTTCAGTCTTACTCAGCATGTGAGAGGCCCCACCCACAGCAAAGGACACACTCTAGAGCTCATAATTACAAAGGGGGTAAATATTTCAAATGTCAATGTGATCGATGTTGCTCTGTCTGATCATTTCTGTGTCTTCTTTGACCTGTCTGTTTCTCCCAAACCTCCGGTTGGTCCTGCAGTTGTTCAGAGGAGACACATAAGTGATGGCACAGGTGCACTGTTTATGGAAATGATAAACTTTGAAAATGTCTCATGTTCTAATGTAAATGATTTGTTGAACTCTGTTACATCTAGTGTTTTGAATGTTCTGGACACCATCGCCCCTATAAAGGCTAAAATGGTTAAAAATAATCAGAAGGCGCCGTGGAGAAATGATGATCCGGTCAGGACACAGAAAAGGGAGTGTCGCAGGGCCGAACGGAAATGGCGCAAGTCAAAGCTCCAGGTTCAAAAAGAGATTTACAAAGAGAAGCTGAACATGTACAACCTAATCTTATGTAGAACTAGGGAAAGATATTTTTCTGAAATAATTGGAAGCTGCAGTAACAACTCGCGTGTCCTGTTTGCCACAGTAAACAGATTAACAAACCCTCCAGCTCAGCTGCCGTTAGAACTCATTTCCACATCCAAGTGTAATGAGTTTGCATTATTCTTTAATGACAAAGTTCAGGGCATTAAAAATTTTATAAATCCCACAATGCAAAAAATTACCCTAAAACCACCAAGACACTTAGAGCTAACTCACTTTGCACCAGTAACTGACAAAACTGTCCATGAGATCACCACCAGTCTGAGTTCATCTACATGCTGCCTCGATGTGTTACCCACCAGATTTCTAAAGTCTGTGCTGAACAGTTTGTTAGCACCATTCACTCACATAGTTAACATGTCGCTTCAATCTGGAACATTCCCAATGTCTTTGAAAACTGCGGTCATAAAGCCTCTCCTAAAGAAGAGCAGTCTTGATGCCGCAGTACTGAGTCATTACCGGCCCATCTCTAATCTGCCATTTTGGGGCAAAGTCCTTGAAAAGGTTGTTTACCAACAGCTCACAGATTTCCTCTTAATAAACAACTCATTTGATGTTTTTCAGTCAGGTTTTAGACCTCATCACAGCACTGAGACTGCTCTTGTCAAGGTGACAAATGACATCCGCCTGAACACTGACACGGGCAAAGCCTCAGTCTTAATTCTGTTAGATCTGAGTGCTGCTTTTGACACTGTCGATCATGGGATCCTCTTACAGAGACTAGAGGACTGGGTGGGCATCACTGGCACTGCCCTAAACTGGTTAAGGTCCTATCTGGAAGACAGGAAGTACTTTGTTGAAATTGGTAGCTGTGTCTCAGACCACATGACCCTGACCTGTGGAGTGCCCCAAGGGTCAGTCCTGGGTCCCCTTCTGTTCAACCTCTACATGCTGCCGTTAGGTCAGTTGATACGCAGTGAAAATGTGTCCTATCACAATTATGCAGACGACACTCAGATCTATGTTTCACTATCGGCAGGTGACTATGGACCAGTAGATTCACTCTGTCACTGCATCCAACAGATCAGTTTGTGGATGCAAAACAACTTTCTCCAGCTGAACTCAGACAAGACTGAAATAATCGTTTTTGGCCCACAGAAACAAAGAGAAAGTGTTAGTAGTCACCTCCAGAGTCTCGCCCTAAAACCTACAAACCAAATTAGAAATCTGGGGGTAATAATGGACTCAGACTTGAACTTTAATAGCCACGTCAAATCAATAACATCAGCGGCTTTTTACCATCTAAAAAACATTGCCAAAATCAAAAATATAGTGTCAAAACCAGATTTAGAGAGACTTATCCATGTGTTTGTCTCCAGTAGATTAGACTACTGTAACGGCCTGCTCACTGGCCTCTCCAAACGAGTTGTAAAACAGCTGCAGTACATCCAGAACGCTGCTGCTCGGGTCCTGACTAGAACCAGGAAGTATGATCACATTAGTCCTGTTCTCAGGTCTCTGCACTGGCTCCCTGTGGCTCAGAGAATAGACTTTAAAGCAGCTCTGCTTGTGTACAAGTCTCTCCATGGCCTAGCACCAAAGTACATCTTGGATATGTTAGTGCCATATGAACCATCTCGGACTCTGAGGACCTCAGGGACCGGCCTCCTGCGGGTGCCCAGAGTCATGACAAAACATGGGGAATCTGCGTTTCAGTTTTATGCAGCTAAAACCTGGAACAGTCTTCCTGAAGATGTGAGACAGGCTTCTACTCTGACAATGTTCAAATCTAAGCTAAAAACAGTTTTGTTTAGCTGCGCATATGACTGAAAGGATTTTTTCTTTGCACTCTTCTCTTTTGTTTGTGATTTTATTAGTTTAGAAAATCAGTTGGATTGATAATTTTTAATTTAGTTAATTTTATTGTATTTCTGTTTCTGTAATTTCTTTGTGATTTGAATGCATTTTTCCTGCTGTGTGAAGCACTTTGAATTGCCTTGTGTATGAAATGTGCTCTACAAATAAACTTCCCTTCCCTTCCCTCTTTCCAACTTGGAGGGTCTGAGTTTTCTTAAGTGCCCAGTTAAAGTTTGCCAAAAAGAAAGGAGTAAATGTGTCTTTTAAAGCTTTATACCTCTCTGTGGTGAACCTATCGCTCCACAGAGATTTATTGTCCGTTAATCTTTTGATTGCACCCTGTATTTCCAAAACTGTTATTATTGTTATTCCAGCCCATATTTTTTTATTTTGTTCCTCTGACATAACAGGCAAATATGCCTGTCCCGTATTAGAATTTTTTTTCTTTCAGCCTATTGTTTTCTAAGTTTCCAAGAGCTTAATTTAGAATTTTTTGGTCTAGAGCATTTTCTTAACTATTTCCTTTGAAGTCAGGTCATAAAGTTCTCCTCAGAGAACATCCCTTCTTGGCATGTTTTTTCTCTCCTCAATTAAATTTTTTCTTGCAGATGTTTTAGTTTTTTCTCCCTTTGTTTCTTTTTTTTCAGAGGCTATGGCTATAATTTGTCCTCTCAAGACTGCTTTGGAAGCATCACAAAGGATGGGCAGAGACATTTCCCCAGTATAATTTTCCTCCAGATAAGTCTTAATGTTGTTGGAATTTTTTTCTTTAAACAAAAGGTCACTAAGCAGGCTGGCATTGAACCGTGTGTTTTTTCATCTTTCCTCTATGATTCCAATCGCCGCAACAAATTAGGATTCCCTCAGAGTGATTTACAATCAGGTCCATGACATCAGCATAGAAAGGGATATCACTCCGTGGTGGAGCGCACACATTTATAAAAGTGAAATCCTTTCAATTAATATTCCCCTTAACCAGTACATATCTGCCCTTTTTATCCTTACATTCAAAACTCTGTTCAAAAACTATTCGGTCTGAAATAAAAATTGCAACTGCCCTTCTATGTTTTATGTGCTCAGAGTGCCACCATGACCGGAATGTTCACATTCTAACGTTTGATGATGAGGTTAGAGGGCAGGGGCCTAGTGGGGTTTATTTAGAAATATGATACACAAATGTTATACCTTTTCATTATTATTTGATGGATTTGACTTATTTTTACAACCATATTATTCTTATAATTTAAAGTCCTTTCAACTGATATTCTCAAAACTGACAACTCTTTCTGTGAAAGGAGTGAATTTATGGAATTATCTTGACAAATAAAACAAAGAATCAAGAAAAATAACTGCATTTAAGAAATACATGAACCATCTCATAATAAGTAATTATGAAAAAGATTAGGTTGTTGAGCGAAAGGACTGGAGATCTGTTTGCAATGTATTTGTGTATGTTATTTTATATTAAATATGTATTACAGTGTTTTAAAATATCAGTGTTAAGTACAAATTGTACAAATTCTTTCTGCTCCTTTTCATTCAGTCTTTGTACAACTGCTTTTAACTGATTATGTATTTGTATATGTTATGAATGAACAAAAATACAATAAAACAATAATCATATATTTTGGTTGAATAGTGGCACCACTTTCTGAAGCAATTGTGAAGAAAATATTTAACTTTATTTATTCTGACAGAGAAAACAATGTATTCTTTGTTCTAGTTTTTGTTTCATGGATATACCTGGTGATTACAGTGTGATTTCCCATAAACCAGCAATTCTACCTGTCCCAGCTCAATGTTTACAGTGAAAAGTGTCCATTGAGATGCACTAGTTAATAAGTTGAAGAGTAAACAAAAGAGCCATAGACAAAACCTATATGCTGCTGGGTCAATGATGGCTAAACCATTTATCACTCTATTGTGTCAAAACACTTTTGAATGATGTCTCCACTGGTTTAACATAAGGCAAATTGAAAATAATATGAGTGACAACACAAGCCTGAATCAAAGACCCAGGAGAGACCCATACAGAGCTTTAGAAATAAACTTTAACATTGACATACACATAATGGAGGGAACTGAAAGTGAAATACAAATACATCACAGCTAACTAGAAATAGCCTACTATATGTTCAGTGTATAAATATCAGTTAGTTTGCTTGTCTATTAAAAATGAGAGGAAAATACTGGTTTCTATTGTCAAAGGTATATCTTAGCGTCACAAAATTATAATTTGCGGTGAGGAAGTAAATAAATGTTTAAATATGATAAAGGTCAACACTGTATTGTTCAGTAAAACTTCCAAATGTCCTTAATAAAACGTGTATAATCTCCTACAAACAAATAAGATGAAATACATTTGTTAATGTTTAGCCCTGATGTTCCATTTCGCTGGGCGTTATCGCTTAAAGCACTTTTATTTTCCCAGGTTGTGATATTCTTCAGATAATCCCAAATCCCCCATTCAAATCACATCAGTTCACGTTTCTTTTGCCCCCAGTCAACTCTAGTCTGGAGTTTACAAACTTTCAAAACTTTTCCAAACACATTTTTGAATGTTTGACGTGAACACAACCACAGTCAAACATTGGTAAAGGAGCTTGCTTTTAAACCTGTCAGCGGATATTTCATCTTAGTAACACATGCAAAGAAATCAGACCAAAACTATCCATAATGAATGTAAAACAATGTGAAATGGGAAAATACTTTTGTACAGAAAACAGCTGCCAACATTGGGCATTATTACTGTTAATAACAAAACACAATGACACAATGACACTTGAAGGAAACAGATATTTTTGATTGATGATTAATGATAAAACACACACACACGCACACACACACACGCACACACACACATACACACACACACACACACTTACACACACACACACACACACACAAACGCACACACACACATACACACACACACACTTACACACACACACACACACACACACACACTTACACACACACACACACAAACGCACACACACACACACACACACACACACAAACGCACACACACACACACACACACTTACACACACACAAACGCACACACACACACACACACACACACACACACACACACACTTACACACACACAAACGCACACACACACACACACACACACACACAAACGCACACACACACACACACACACACAAACGCACACACACACACACACACACACTTACACACACACAAACGCACACACACACACACACACACACACAAACGCACACACACACACACACACACACACACAAACGCACACACACACACACACAAACGCACACACACACACACACACACAAACGCACACACACACACACACACACACACAAACGCACACACACACACACACACAAACGCACACACACACACACACACAAACGCACACACACACACACACACACAAACGCACACACACACACACACACAAACGCACACACACACACACACACACGAGAGAGCGAGAGAGAGAGAGCTCAACGCAAACACTGTAAAATGACCTGACATGACCCACCCTTTTTCTTTCTTTTTTTAGCTTAATTCTCGTTTTTAAGGAGGAAACATATATAATAGTTTCTAACAGTGTGGGATGAGCGGCAGGTCCAGTGCAGCAGAAACACTTATTTCTAACGAGTTAATTGGGGAAGAGTGGGGCCCGTTCTCTCGTCCAATAAAAAGATGTGGTGTCAAACGCGCCATTCTGCTCCTTGTTTTATCCCCGCGAGCTTTCATAAAAAGGCCTGAATCAGTGCGAGCGCCGGGACTGAGAGGATGCAAGTTCAGGAGGAGTTATAGACTCTCCTGCTGAGTCTTTTTTCTTTCCAAACGCACTTTTCCCGTCGTCAGAGTTGGACTGCGCGCTGGCAACAATTACTGGGCCCCGCGCAAAGACTCTTTTTTTGTCCTGCTGAAGTTCAAAGTAAACAGAATCTGGGAGATGAGCCAAACGAACCGGCAGTTATCTTGTAGCACACTGTGGCCAAGGAGGGAGAAAATAAAGACAGACTGCGGCGTGTGCGCTCCCAGGATGACGCTGAAAAGTGAGGAAAGTCGTCTGTATCTGGGCTCGAAGTCGCGGGGCAGAGGACGGGACGAGGCGGATGGATACACAGGCGGATATGACTCCGTGCGAACTTGTGACATGGAAAAGCAATGGTCCCCGTCCCACGCGTCTGCGCCCCAAGACGAGCTCCCGAAGCCCGAGTGCTCCTTCTCCGCCTGCGCCAGTATCTCCGACACCGCGCGGGAGCTGTGCAACGCCGTGTCCGTGTCTCTGGGTCTCACCATGGGGTCCAGCGGGGACGCGAGCGACACGGAGCCCGCGCTGCTCTCGTGTCCGGCCAGTGAGCAGCGGAATGCGGACTATTTATACAGCGGGCCGCCTGCAGACTACAGGTGTCAGGGGAAGCCACTGGGGTACAAAACTTCTGAAAACACGGGTCAAATGCATCACCACGAGTCCCTCCGGAGCCCAAGCAACGACCCGAACTTCTCCGTTAGTGAATCGGTTAATGACTTAACTTCCAAAGAGCGTCTGGAGCGCGCGCTCGCGGTCTCGTGTCCATACGCGCCCGTCATGTCAGAAAGCTTCGGGCAAAAGGAGAAAGAGAGCTCATGCCGAGGTTACAAGCTCCAGAGTGAAGCCTGCAGCCGCGGCGCCTTCCACACGGAGGACCACGGCGTCAAAGTCAAGTCCGAGGACGCGTGGGTCGGAACTTACAGCTACAGCGACAGGAACGTGTGGGCATCGAGGCAGCGCGCGCTGAGCGTGCCGCACGCGGTGACCGCGAACCCCGCGTTCATCTGCAGCCCGTACGAGCGGAGCGTGATGTGCGCCCCGGAGCAGTGGTACTCTGCCGGCGGCGTGATCAGGACCAACTACCCCAGCCCCAGCTACGTGAAGCCCGAGGTGGGAGAGTGGCTGGACGTGGCGTACAACGAGTCCAGGTAGCACTCAAAACACTCATAAATAATAATAATCATTTATCCTTTCTGCTGGTTTCACGTTTCTCCGGCCCACGCAGCAGAATAGTACAAGTCTGCTTTTGCCGTTAGAATGAGAGTTCCCCAGCTCACTTCATCCAGCTAAATCATGACTTGATATTACAGTAGTATAGTTTTATTGCTCTGTGTGCTGGAAAAAGTGTAACTGAGACTCACTTTATGCACCATTGGCAAAACCATTGGCAAACACTTCAAAGCTAAACATATTGAGAAAAACACTAGTTCAGATTTTATTGAAGAATGTGCAAATAATAATAAAATAATCATCCTCTTCATAATAATAATTACAGTGAAAATGTTATCAAACACACAACACAATGCAACCGATCAATGTAAAATAGTGAATAATAGTCTGAGCTTGAGTATCTAACAGGCCAAATACACAAAATCCTGTTTTCCCCAGACTGTTAACTGTGTCTGTGGTTTCTGTGCAGATCACAATAAAAATGTCTTCAAAAGTCCACTCCATAAAGTTTGCAGTGATTTCTCTCTGTTAAGTTGAGCACCATAAATGTCAATAGCGCAGAAATAAATCAAACAGTAAAATCTCAAGTTCCTTGTTAAATCTTTTTTTTTTTGTTATTGGATGTTTTGCCCTTTTCAAGTTTTTCTCCGGCTCGTAACATTTGAACAGCCAAAGAAATGTGAATAATTAAAATAGCTCATTATTTCTTCTCTGATGACTTTTATGCAATTTCTGTTAGAGTCATTGTCAATACAGTTTTATTATAACAGGGTTTTCTTTTATTATGTGTTAAGTACAGACACACACACACGAGTACAGTTGAAACGGCTATTGAGAAAGTCTAAGAAAAAGTGTTTCAACAAAATGAAGATATTTTGTCCTGCATTCTGGAAACATGCCGTTGATATATACAGTAGGCTAAAAATTTTTTTTTAAACTACATATAAGCACCTTTTTAGACGCAGCACTCTTTCCATAATGACCTTCAAACCAGAAATAAGCTTAAGCTGTTTGGCCATAACTTGTCACCAAGGCCACACTCCTCACTAGATTAGGAAAAATATATCTTTGTGTGAGTTTTTAAAATGTTATTGTAAAATGATTATTTTAAATGCTGAAATTTACATGTGTATATGATTGAAATTGTTGATAATTTTGAGATGTGGAGAGATTTGCACATTTAAAACTGAATTTGAGTCATGATTCATGTTGAATCATGACTCAAAGACAATTGGATGTAGAGGTCTAAACTACTGGGTTATAGGACACATACACATAATAAGACCCCCTGAGAATGCTATGTCATCTAATTAGCAGCAAACTTTAGATTGTGACCAGTCAAATTGTGTTTTATGATTAATTATTTGTGCTTAATCTTTCAGTTTCTCCCCACCATAATTAGCCCCGCCCTCTTAAAGTTGGGTCGATCATCTACTATTGCAGCAATAATTCTGTTTTGCATCTAGACATTATGAAAGCTATGAACATGCAATGACTAAAGCCCCAAGTAAAGCCCTGTTTTTAATGATTATGAGTATTTTTGCATTGGCTCTATACTAGTGTTAGCCACGTCATTGTGCGTTGTTTATAGTTGCTATGTGATGAAGTGTGCTTCAAATATGAACTGCCTAAACCCAGAAAGACATTGAAAATTGGGTGTTTCCTCTGGCTCCCTCCAAGCAGGGTCACTAAATATTTAGATATTGTGTGTGTATAGTGGAGATATTCTGCAGGTCCGTTCATGAAAACCCCAAATAAATGAATTATTCCCATCTGTCTTTCACTATGAAAGCATGCATAACCCCAAAACAAATTCAGGAACTGTACATTTTTCCATATTATTTTTGGCATACAATACTTATCCAAAATCTGTAAGAAATCAAGCCTGTCTGTCTTAAGTTGTTTCAGAAATGATTCACTGGTCACTGGAGAAAATCCGTTTTGGCTCCCTGTTGCTCGTTTCTCCTGTCGCTATTTCTAAAAAGAAAAGGAAAGCTCCTTCACCATTTGCCTCTTGTAACTGTAAAGTGGAACATTTAAGTTTTTTGGGAAAAAAATACTAGGGACATTTTTTTTTACTATGAAATAATACTCAGTACTATAACACCAGTACTTGTATCACACGGATAATGCTTCTTACACTACATTATTTTCTCTTTTACACAATGTAGATCTGTTATTAGTATTATTTATAGGGCTGTGCTATAAATACAATTTTACAGCCAATTCTGACAGTAAACGCATGTGGTTTGGATCAGGCTTTTTTGTGTAAAACGGTACTGATGAACATTCTGTGCTATAAAATTGAGATTGAAAGACAAAAAAATAACTTTGAATAAGAGAAGAGAATAAAATCTGATACTTTTTGTTGTTGCCATGATATCACCAATGCAAGAATTATAATAAATACATCAATGATGTTATGGAAATGTAAAATGTAAACACTTTTTACATTAAGTTTCCTATTAAATCTCCTCTTTCCTCCTCACTGTTTGTACCAAATTGTGTGGCCCGTAAGCTTCTTTCATGCATTTTCTTCTGATGGAGACCGAGGTATGAAGAGCTGCCTCTCCAACCGTTTTGAGTTTTGACACACAAACGACAAGTCGTGACAATAGGTTGTGGTCCTAATGTAATACTGTGTAATTGTGCTCCTATGTTGTCTAGATTTAAACACAAATTGAACGTGCAATGCCATTTTTTTTTAAACTACAAGAGTTGAACATCTTCTGTTGCTTTGGAGAATTTCAAGAGATTGATCTATGACGTAGACAAGTCATTCACTATGTAACCAGTTGATGTGTTACCAAAACATTTCATCAAAATACCTAAATAGATTATAGTTCAAAGCTATAGATGCATATATCTGCTGTCAATGTTAATAAATACTTAACGAGGGCCATCGGAAATATTCATGTGTTAATGCAATCACTAAAAAGTATTTCGCAGTTTAATTTTGTAGTTCAAGTTTCAAACAGGGTCCAGGTGCATTTGGCTGACAGACAAATAAGCTTCTCATATAGATTATCTTATGCTTATTGCCTTTCCGTTTCCAGGCTTTAATTTTGATATATTCTGATAAAAGAAAACCTGTTTTATTCTACCAAAGAAAAATGAGATTTAAAAATTCTTAACCCTTGTTAAATGTAGAGGTTTTGTGGCCTGGGAGTATTTCATCCTGAACCAAAAGATATACTGGCTTTAGTTCAGATTTTCTCTGTGGCTTTAAAAGTATTAAGTCTGTAAGCTCATTTTGTGCATTGATTGATAGACCATTATGTTACATTAGAACCTGTCTAGGACAGGACAATATTGTTCATATGCCTTTATTTTGGGGCTTCACTTACAATTTTACAACTTCCTTTTATTTTAATTAGTTAAAACGCATGTTTTTAATAAGTTTTTGTATACTGTTTTCTGAACTTTGATCTGCATAGTGGTGAGTTGATGCGTCATCTCCTGGAATTGTTCCACTCATAAGTTTCTAATCGTCGTAATCATCTTGGTGGCTAGTGAACTCTCCTGTTACATATGTCTATGTAACAGGAGCAAACACACACAGCTTAATGTATTTTAAAATGGGTCAGTGGGCTGTTTTAACGTGTACTACTGCAGAACGGAGCTCAGGGAGATGTTTACTTTGTTTGGCCTCAATTTGAATTCTTCATCATGTTTGTGGAGTGAACGAATTTCCAGACAGAAGTGGATGCACAACTATTGACAGTGGGGGTAAAGTGTAGCATTTCCCAAAGCTGAAAACCTAACTCTATTAGAACTTATGCTGCCAACTTTGTGGCAATAACAAGTTAATTAGAAAATATGGCTGTATGTGTCAAAAAGGCATTGAATACTTATAAACATAATGTCTTTTATATATATATATATATATATATATATATATATATATATATATATATATATATATATATATACAAATATATCCCATTTGGTATATTAAATTTGTCAATTTTCAAATTGAATTTAAATTATAATTTCGGTGTAGTCCTTTTTTTTAATGGCTTTCTTTCCTGCCGCTAAGACTATGCACCAAAGGTATCCATTTATTGTATCCATGGCAGGAGTTTTGAATCTCTTACCTTTACCAATCAAGTAACATACACAACAGTATTTGCAGGGCCAGAGAACTTGCCAGTGGACACAAAGTTTGAATTCAGCAGACCTATCCAATCCTATCTTTCTCTTCCTGTATATTGGCCCTGACATCTGACTTTGAACGTTTCTAACTTTTCTGGTTAAATTTAACTATGAACATTGAATACATATAATATTAATAATAATAAGTATTTCATCCCACCTCAGGCTCACTGAAGAAATAATGATGAATAAATAAATAGAGTTTTTTACAACATTTGTCAAATTGCCAAAGCCATAAATCAATCTTAGTGTGTGCAGTGAGCTACCCTCTGAATAAAACTATTCAATTCAATTCAATTTATTTTGTAACGACCAAAATCACAACAGCAGTTGCCTTGAGGGGCGACAGTTGTCTCAGCATCAAGTGTCTTTAGACAAACGTCCCAAGCTCCCGTGTCCTTAGACCCTCCTTCAACTCTAGTCGTCATGTTTGTGACATTTAAATATAAAAATGTTACACCCCAACTCTTTTATAAATCTATGCTGATAAAATGTCACTATTTTTACAGTGACTTTGTAAACAAACCCCAGTCTTGACAAACTGTTGTTTTGTGCTAACTTACTTATAAAAACATCAGCAGCAGCAGCAGCCAATGTCAGCACTTCCACCTGAACCTGCTGCGAGAGTGTCCCTAAATATTGCATGACAAAAATGTAATGCTTTGAAATGGCAGTTGGACCTGTACCTGACCCTATAAAACTCCCAAAGACCCCCAAAAAGAAAATATTGACCATTTTTTTCAGTTGATAATGTCTGATATTTTTCCTGCTGTTGTGACCAAAACCCTATTTAAAAATTTACAGCAAGGCTCACAGATAGTTGAAGTTGAAGTAAAGTTCACAAACATTTCACTTTTTTTAGAAGGGATTATGTTTTTGTATAATTTATTGTGTATAATGTATTTTTCTGGTGTACAATGTAAATTGTAGTATTATTTCTAATGTATGTAAACATACATCTACCTTAACTTTATCGTTCTTCAATTTAATATTTAATTCATCACTCTGAGCTAGAAGTGGGAGATAAGACATTTATACAATCAAAATTTTAGTTTTTGAGATCTTGACATTGAAGATTATTAATGTCATCTGGAAAAATCATCTGAAAACACACACACACACACACCATTATTATCTAAAATGATCAATTACAGCATGAATATTTAATACAATTTTAGCCTGAACAGGGCCGCTGGCAGCCATTTGGGTGCCTTAAGTAGAAATGCTCAGTGGTGTCGCCCCCAACCAACTTTGAATGTGTAAAGTAATACATTATTATACATACATACATTATTGCATAAATCAAAATCCTAAGTGGTACACTCAACCAAGATGTCAACTGGACACTGTATTTTGGAAAAAACAGACGTTTGGACCCTCATCCAGAGTCATTCTCAATCTGCGGATCAAGTCTGAGAACTCTGCCCAAACGTCTTGTTTTTCTGGAAACAGAGTCAACAATGAACAATGGAACACTCCTGGATGAATGAGGGATTTCACTGACTCATATTCTGGTGAATTTTAAATGTAATATTATTTCCATCTAATTATTCAGTTTAATATGAGGGCCCCCGCAGTCCCTAAATGTCCCTGCTCCAGTGTCTCTTGAAGTGCTTCTTCTGCTTTTCTGCAGAACAGATTGAGGCTCTAGACCCTTTCTGTTTTTATTATTCATTTATTAAACACGATTTAGACGTTTGAAAGAAGTTGAACCACTTTGGTTTGCACACGTCGCAGTGTCAGCTCTGCACATCCTGTTTCATTGAGGCCAATCTAAAGACGTATGCTGATCAAACGTGTTCCCAGCTGTGCCCCTGATCTGTCTGGGTCTGTTTAAACTGTGGCTTGTGGAGCTGCCTGTGCACGTCTGAAACTCACTATGGAGAGAGAGAGAGAGAGAGAGAGAGAGCACTCGAGTTTTTTACAAAATTAATAAAGAAGTGAAGACAGAACAGGCCTAATGTACTATGTCATTCAATCCAAATTGCCTCAGGTTGGTCAGGTTGGTGCCCCTCGGATCACTTGTTGCCTTATATGCGTAATGAACAGTCTGAGCAGTGGAGGCCTGAAACTAAGAGTAATAAAATGCTTTGCACAATGGCACAAAACATTGGATTTGACAGTCTTTAATGAAGTGTACGTTGTAGTATGAGCTCCACTTGGATCAGAGTTGACACACCAGTGGCGTGCGGTCAGGGCAGTCAAGGCAATCAGTGATCGATCAAAAAAATCTAAAATGGCCGTGTGTCACAACTATTTATGAATTGTGCTAAAATATGTCCAAATAAGCCAGTTTTCCATTCACTTCTTCTGCTGAAGCTTGGTTGTGTCTTTGTCATGGCCTCTACAGGCAGCTGGGCAATAGTGCACGGGAAGCATGATTCTTATTTTGTGGCAGTGGCTTAGTCTGTGGCCGTGTTCAGAGGCCCGTTCATGCTCTGCTCTCTAACATGAGCTTTAATAGCCAGAGTGGACAGCAGCTTCTTTTATAGGTCTGTGCATGCGCTCTGAGGACAAGACAGCCTCAACCCACGCTGAATAAACCTGTGTGTGAATCTTGGATGTTTGCAGGTTTTGCCCTAACTGAGCATGTGAGAAGTGAAGCAACAGCAGCGCCAATTTTCATCAAACAGACTTTTAATATCTATCTTTTAGAGACAAGTCTTTATTTCTAGCTAAGGCAATGTTCATGTATGTTTCTAATGATTAGGTGTTACTTTGAAATATTTAACATTTAACAACAAAGCTCAGTAGGGTAGGCCTTTGCCCTTCATGTGGGAGGCCGGGATTCAAAGCCCCTCTTTGCATATTTGATTTTTTAAAATGTATTTTTCACTTTTGTGTTATCTTCTAAGTATTGAACACCCCAAGTCTGCTTGCCCATCCATAAAAGTCACCACATGCTACTGTTATACACACTATAAAACGTTTCCCTTATCCATACCTTGAGCCAGAATCTCAGTCTGGACCTGGCTGATGGATTAGCAACTAGTGCATTTTTGGGTACTCCACAATATTGACACAAAATTGACAGTGACATAGTAAAGTTTTTTGTACTTTTTTAATCAGAGTGGATGAATAATAGCTTTGTTCTATCTATCTATCCATCTATCTATCATCTATCTATCTATCTATCCGTCTATCTATCCGTCTATCTATCCGTCTATCTGTCTGTCTGTCTATCCATCTAAGAAAGGAAGCTACAAGCTTTTAGAAGTGGTTCAACACTGAACACTGCTAAGAATCTCCTTTCTCTAAACCAATAAATGAGTTACTTTGGGAGTTTGTAAGTGACTTAAGTGAATTAAGCTAGAGCCCTAAAATCTTGTGAACATTGTGATCAAATAGTAATTTGAATAGACGCTAAATCAATCATCTTTCAAAATGTATTTATTAAAGTGGACCCCCCTTTATCTGCAAGTATTTTTTTTGTCTTTCATTGCCTTTCCATATAGTAGAGCCAGACATCTGTGGAGGTAATGCTTCTAAAACACGTCCAAAATGTGTGGGTCCAAGGCTGAAGATGTCCACACACTCCCTTCTACTCCTCAAATCTTTCCCATTCAATCCCACATTCTCACTCCTTTCTCCACTCCTACTCCACGCACTAGTCCTGAGTGCACAAATACAGTTGTGGTTACAATTCGGATACAAATAAAGACACATTTGCAAAAGCAATTACTGATTTCTATTGATGTGTTATATGTTATGTTTGGGCTTTTTTGCCTCATTGTTTGGCTCATAAAATATATTTCATCAAGACCTTAAAAGAAAGTGAAACTAATGTACAATTAATAACTTTACAATGACTTGAGCAGATGGTGTCTTTTTATGTGATGTTGGCAGGTTTGAAGGGAGCAGAGAGCACATGTTCCCCATGGAGTTCTTCTTCCCTCCTCAGAGGACCTGCCTGATCTGCTCCGACGAGGCATCAGGCTGCCACTATGGGGCGCTCACCTGTGGCAGCTGCAAGGTCTTCTTCAAAAGAGCGGCAGAAGGTAACAATATTTTCATCTTTGGCACAAATTATAACGTTTGATTTAAATGAGTGTAAGTCATTCTTATTAGTGTTTTTAATTGACTAAAGCAATGAAAAAATAATGATGATGTTTTGATTTGGCCTAGTCAGACCAGTCTGTAAACTGAGTCTGCAAGAACCATTATTGTCAGGAAATGTAATGTAATGTAATCTGCAATGTATAACAACAGCAGTAGTACATCAACAACATTTTTTGCATAAAGTACAATATAAGAATACTAAATACTATTGTGCTATAAACTAATATGTACAAGAGTTAACTGTGTGTATGACCAGTATATGACCTGAAAATGGGTCTAAGGAGATATTCCTTAAAATTAAAATAAAAAAATCCTTAAAAAAAAAAAAAGAAAAAAAAATCCCTTTGACCTCTCCAACATTTTAGCTTTAAGAACCTGTCAGGAGCAGTGAGCTCAGGGAGCCATGTCCAGATCTTGTGCTTGGCTTGGTCAAACCACCATTGCCTTTTTTACAAGTTTGGCTGTCTCCCAAACACTGAATATCCAGCAAGATGCAGATCTTTGTTATACAGATAAATGGAAAAAGAGAGGGCTTTGTTGAAGGCATACCTAGTAAGGGGAGGGTCAGGCGTCGCCCTACTGCAGTAAAATAACATTTGCATATGATTTGCAGCAAATGATCCAGATTTATCTTTGCAACTCAAATTCAAAGGACACAATGTAGTAGGATAATGCAAACACAATGAGTTTCAAATGCATTGGTCACCAACGTTTTATTTTTATTTTCTATTCACAAATATGTAAATGTAATGTTAAGTTTTAGTAGCTTTTTGTCTGAATGTTGTAGGTAAACAGAAGTACCTGTGTGCCAGTAAAAACGACTGTACAATCGACAAACTGAGGCGGAAAAACTGCCCCTCGTGTCGCCTGAAGAAGTGTTTTGAAGCCGGAATGACACTGGGAGGTAGGATTTGGAATGTTATATTTATTCTGAGTGTTCATTGTGCCCCTAATCACACATGTCATTTATCTGTGGGAGCTCCCTTTTCTTTGGAAAGTGGCTCAGACTATACTTGTATATGTACCTGTATATGTACCTGCAATAACCTGTACACACCAAGTATGCTTTGAACAAGCTGGAAAGTCCTAAAAGTAAAACTATTAATGGTTTCCCCTGACCAAGTACTTTATTCTTTTTGCACTACACAACTAGGCTGGCTCTCTTCAATTGGTGCATCATCACAATGGGGGATGTTACTGATAATCAAGCCCCTGACTGAGCTGCCATGCAATTTAGACCTCTCCCATTCACTTCTCCTTACTGTCACCCAGACCTGCTTCATATTAGGCTGTAAAGATTGACATGTAGTGGACTAATTTTAGTCTTGTGTTCAATTTTCACTCTTCCATTTTCTCATTCTGTTAACGGTGAAAATTGTACTGGAAGCACAAAGCTGACATGAGACATGTGAATTAAAGCAGGAGACATGCTGGTAATTTTGCCACCAGTCTGACAAACCCATGGCGGGAAGATGCGATCTAATGCTGTGATTGTCAGTAAAAGGCACACCTTTCCAGTTGTGGCCAAAAAGAGCCCTTTTTCACTTATGTTCTCATCATAAGTAGACATGTAATTCACCTGTGGCATTTTACAAGGAAATTTATTCCAATTTGTACATGTAAAAGTAAAAAGTGGGTCTTAATATGCAGTATTCCATTCATACTCGCAAAGCCTGAGATATTAATAATGCCTCCACTTGAAATGCATTAAATCACAACGTGCAAATAAGAAGTCTTAATCACTTTTGAAATAGCTGTTCACTGGGATCATCTGTTTGAGATTATTGTACATTATAATTTCCTATCAGTACTCGATTTTACAAGGAGAAGGAATTTTTATTGCATTCTTAATTATAGGCTGGCCTTCATTTCATACATGAGCAGTCGTCTGACGTGTGTCACTCATTGCTCACGCTGCAGTCCTCAGTACGGTTCTCTTTGTCCAAATGACCACCTGGCTCCCACTGTAGGCTCCTAGTACTTTCTATTGGCAGATCAACTGAAGCACAGTATGCAAACGTTATGATTGGAGTGGCAATGGGGCTGCAGATCCTTGACAAACTCAGACTTTAACCCCTGGATTGCGGTTTCCATCATGGCTCCAGAACAAACTGTGCTTCTGTGTCAAATTCTGCACTTTGACACAAATCGACAGAGATATAGAAAGTTGAATATTTTTTAAGTTGCCTGTATGATTGACATGGCTGCTAAACTTGTCTAAAAAGCAGTAGAGAAGCTAGTAGTAGGTAATGTGTGCCTCAGTGACATCTCCGTCACTTTCAACAGAATGAAGGAAATGACCACTATTTGGTGTAACATGGCTGCCATATATTATTTCTGCTGCTGAAATCTATCCCATTTCCAGGTCTGCAATCGCAGATAGAGCCATGTAATATGTCCTCAGTGCTTTGGGCCAGATCAGACGGACCTCAAAAAATATTTCTTCTACCCCAGCCAAGTACATGTTGTAAAAGCTTACTTCATCCTAGACTCGACCAGGCTAGGTGTGACTGCACCCATGGGACACTACAGTTACATTTTATAAATCTAATGGGAGGCCAGCACTGAAGGGCAGTATTTACTAAAACATAAGCAAACATTGAGCACTTTAAGTGTGCATCATGTCAAAAATGAAAATTGTCAGGATTAATACTAGAGATGTAGGTTGGTGTAATATCTTATTTGTCTAAACCACTTTATGAAAATTAACATGAACATTTTAAGTATACACATAAAATAAGTTTAATTCTTGTAAGATTGTTTATAAGACATGCATGACATTATAAAAGCTGATTGCATTTTATTTATTTTTCATTATCAGATTTTACAACTCTCTTGTTTTACATAAATGTAATGTAAGCCTCACCTAATTTACAAAGCTATAATTCATTGTATAAAATGTATTCTAAAAAAGGTAAGTGTTTTTTAATGCCACAGTGGCCAGTGACCAAAAAAGTGAATGGTCCATGGTTATAAATCCACTTAATATCCAAAAATGTAGGTGCACCAGAAGTTCACACTTGCTGTTTTCACTGTCTAAATCACTAAATATTACATCAGTCAGTATTAGTGTTAAATACCTGGTTTTGACAGGATAATCCTATGACAATTTTAAAGTAATTGCAGGGTTTGAATGGATGGCAAATTAGACCTGTTCCCTTTGTGTCGTTCTGTCAAACATGTCATTTTGTGAAACTGACTTTAAATTGGCGAGCCAATCGCGTAATGATATCTGGAACCCGGACACTGATACTAAAATGGCTTTTCAAAGCGCACACTTTTCAACAGAGAAGATAGCAGAGCTTCGACTCTACATTCATAAGATGTTTCCTGTCTGTCGACGAGATGGTCTCAGTAACATCTGGGTTGCAGGCATAGTGAGTAGTAAAAAGTATGTGAAGTCAAGCCAGAAACTACTAGTTCTCAAAGTAGAGTATTGTAGAATCAATTAGAGGTCATCCCTAGCATTTGTCAAACAGTTGAATATAAATTATAATTTGATAAAAGCCCACCACAGACTTTAAACTGATTTTGGGCCATATTCCCTTGTCTAAAGAGTGAAGGTATGACGACTTAGGTTCATAGCTTGAATTTCTCCTGTCTCCTGGCGTCATGTCAGATCCTAAGGTTAGCTCAACCCCACATATTTACCTTGTGTTCTCTGCAAAGATCAAGAGTCTTCCAGCCTGAGTCAAAGATGAGAAATTCAAGGGGAGGAAACCTTTAATTAACCATTTGTGTCTGAAATGTTTGTTCTGCGATCACTTATTTTAGACCTTTAAATTATACAATATAATATAATCTGCTATTTTCCACTGTACTGTTCTGAAAAAAACTGTTTCAAAATAGGTGAGGTGATATTTTGAATAGAAAAGAGCTGTTTTAATGATACTCTTCCACTCACAGAAGCTACATTACCAGACCATTTTGTAGATATGTACTTTTCTTCATAATAACATTTTAGGGGACACAAACTCATTAAATAGGTCCCATATTTTGCTTTATTTCCTATTTCATAATCTACCCTAAGGACATTTGTGATAATATTTTGCCTTGTGTAACATGCATAACACAATTGATATATTGATATACCACTCATCTCGAGGAATTCTGGGTATGGCACAGATGTGACTAGCTGCACTACTCCAGCATTCTGCCTACAATTGCTTTTAAAATCTCAGTTTCACACACAAAACCCCAAAATACGAGGTCCAATTTGCTGTGAGAGATGGACAAAACCTGTGAAGTAAAGCTTCGGCAGCTAAACAATCAAAGCTAAGGCACTGTAACCTCGGCGGAAAATAGACCCTCTCTCAAGCTAATGATGCTGATGCTGATGCTAATGCGGTTCCTATAGAGATGCCCCTCGCTACACAGATGAACCCAGTCCCCTGTGCGCACTCACCAGGTCTCTGTGGGACAGACAGAGGTCATAACTCTAGAGGAGACATGGCTTTCCAGTAGTCGTTCTATTGAGATGGATCCATCAACATGGGGCATATGAGTTCAAGTAATGGTCACATTATAAGACACTTATTTTGTTTTGAAGAGACTGATGTTTGTTGAACGATCTATTTGTTTTGGGCATCTGACTTTATTGTACATTATTGTGGTTGTGAGTATGTCCCGACCGATATGGATTTTGGGGGCCTATACAAGAGCGATGTATAAGGAAGTTGGAGGTGCCGATATAACTGTCGAAAAACGTTTATAGATGATTATAAAAAGTGTGAGGCATCACTGATTTTCTAAATAAAACTGTGACTGTGGGATTGTGACTGTGGGATTGCTGCCTGGTCACATTTATTGTAATAGAAAAGTTATTTTTTGTGTGTGTGTGTCTGTCACTGGCTTCCATCATGGCTGTCAGTGTAAAATTATAGGCCTGGCTTAAGTTAAAATGACAGCATCATCTAAAAACTCTTGGAAGCATTCTTGAGTCACAGTTTGACAAAGGAAGTGGTGCAGTAACTTTATGTTGTATCTCATGAGTGGAGCGTAAGGCAATTACTCTCATGTGTTGCATTGCGGCTGACTGTACTTTCCGTGTGGAGCAGAGCAAGCTGCACTGGAGTGTAAGTGCAGGTTGTCATGTGGAGCAGCTGCCCCAGGGCTTTCAGATTTTGTGAAAGGAAATTCAGAGCTTTGTTTTTCTCTACCACTGGGGGCCAGGTGTTTTGTTTTGCTTCTTGTCTTGTGTCTATACAGGAAATCAGGAATTACTTGCATGGTCTATTAAATAATAAAACCTCATCCATTCTTGAAATGATGCATTGCATTGTGGATGAATCCAGCTCCAGTGTATGCTCGAGGGTTAGAAAAAAAACATTGGGCTCTCAATTTTATTGTCAATAAAATCAATATAAGTTATTATAAATTGCTAATATTTTAATAGAAATTCGATTGAATTCAATTTATTTTTGCAATGCCCGAAATGGGCATTAGTGAGAAAAGATTAAACAATGTTCATAAGGATAGCATCTTGTGTCCCAAGCTTCCCTGTCCTTAGGCCCTCCTTCTCAGCAAGGATAAACTAGAAATCTCAAGGAGTTCCTCAATGAAAGAGAGATCCTACTCCCTTGGACGGACAGGCATATGTGAATGAGTCCAATGGTTAATTGTGTTTCAAGGTTATGGATGACCTATTCAGTTGAGGTTTTGTTCATGGACTCAACACCCTGTAAGCTTTATTATATAAGACAGATAAGTCCTGGTCTCAAACCACTTTGGCTCAATGGGTAATAGCCCATATATGCCACGCTATAACTACCAGACAGCACATTTATAACAAAAACATCTTTAAAAAGACATTGTAGACAATTGTAAGACAAGTATAATAATATTTCAGTAATATTAATGCAATAGTAATAGTAATATTAATGCAATATTAAGTCAGAAACATCCATAAGATTATTATAGGCCCCAAGCCTGGTCAAACAGAGCTGAACAGGCAGGAAGGTGAAAACCATAACCAATTAATTTTGCACACCACACCAGGCTAATAAAATAATTTGTGGTATCAACAACAAGCAGAAAGCCAAAGTCACAGATGGCACAACTAAAATATCATTAAGTAACAAATTATATAATTCCTCAGCTCGTAAACTGAAGAAGATTGGGCAGCAGAAGAGCACAGAGGAAGAGGGTTCAGCCCAGGACTCGGCTGAACCTGTCCCAAACATCTCTCCTAAGTCGGACCTCAGCTTCAGCTCTCAAATGGTCTTTGTCAACATCCTGGAGTCCATCGAGCCAGAGGTGGTGAACGCAGGCCATGACTATGGACAGCCTGACTCGGCTGCATCGCTCTTGACCAGCCTGAACGAGCTCGGAGAGAGGCAGCTGGTCAAAGTGGTGAAGTGGGCCAAAGGACTTCCAGGTGGGAACTGTTTCTTCAATACAGTAAAACTGAGTTCAGAAAACTCTTAATAACTTTTGAAATGTGGTAATATTTCCCTTTGTTTCAAACAGGGACCTTTTAAGAACACACTGACACCTCTTTTGTTTGAAATTTTTGAGAAGTCTTTTGAGAACTGTCACTGTGCCCAGAGACACAGTGTGACTGCATGCAATACATACATGAAGGATTAGAAGAGGTTTTAGAATAAATCTGTATATGACAAATACAAACTTCAATTTGTCTGTTTAAAATGACTCTAACCTTGGCAGCAAGATGAATTCTGGTGATTTTTGTGAGTTCACAATCTCTTGAGAATCCATCTGGTTTGACTCCCGCTGATTCATTTGCAGTCTGCACATTGGTTTAACGGGCCAATCACATGTCATTTAGGACACGCAGGAGGGACTGGAACCAATCACGGAGCAGCAATGTGGTTTGGGTGGACGTCAAAACAACCTGAACCAAAACAAACAAAGACTATTTTGTTTTTTGAAAATTTGCACACAATAATATTTTTACATTTGTGGATGAGAAAGAGGACTGTGCTTTTCTGAACACTGGATTTAACACGATTTAGATTGTTCTGCTTCTTCCACTGTTTGACGCTTTGACCAATCAGCGTGAAGCCTTTTTTTTAAACTACCTGACGGCTTTTGGCAAGAGTTTTCTCAGAGAGACAGATCAATCTGGTGTGAGCCAGGTTAAAATTACCCTGTTTACATTGGATGAAGATAGTTTTAGTTTACAGCGGAATAAGTAATTATAGATAGTAATGTAACAGAATGTGCATTAGGATGGCAGGGGTTCATCCTCACTACAGGCTTCCTTACCAACTTGCTCAGTTTTTCCAACATAGTCTTTTCTGTCTCTGGACACAGAGAGAATTGTCCACCATCGATCTGTGGGTGCCTCTGTAAACAGTGACAGTGTTGTCTTTTTGTAGGCTTCAGAAACCTGCAAGTGGATGACCAGATGACGGTGATCCAACAGTCCTGGATGGGTGTCATGGTTTTCGCTCTGAGCTGGAGGTCCTACAAAAATGCCAACGGCCGGATTCTTTACTTCGCTCCTGATCTGATTTTCAATGAGTACGTATCACAATATGATTACTATTCAGTTCGTACCATGATAAGTGGGGTAGCCAGCCAGTATTCCTCCCCTGCACCTCAGATACGACTCAGACACTAGTTTCTGTCATCTATCTATCAAAGAAATGCCTACAATCTCAAAAATATAAAGTAGCAGAAGCTGGTGCATGTTCATACAGTTTCCTCCCTTTTGTTCTTTTGTTACTGGGAGATTAAAATTACGAACAATGGGCCGGAGCTTTCACAGGCGCATAGTCCTGGTGAGAGAAAATGATTCAGGTCTCATATTACTCATGACAGACAACAGCACTGGTGGGATTATTAATATTAATGCTCATACACACAAATTGGGAAGTTTTGCAGCAGTATTGAGAGACACACACCATGCATTGGGCTATAATCTCCATACTGAGATTCCCATTCCATTATTAGTGTAATGTATACAGGAGGGACACATGAGCCACTAGTGTCGTTTTGTGTTTTTTTAAGTAGACTTAATGCTAGTTTTTTTGTTTACATAAATTCTAAATTCATACACCTATTGTGTATATATTTTCCTTGTTTTTAGAAATTAAAAGAAGAAAATAAGTACTAATGTATACAGTAATTAATACTGTAAGTTTGGTTACTCCGAATGCCTTTTTTGACCCAACCTACTCCTTCTACTTGAAAAGTGACACATAAAGTTCACGGCTTGAAATGGAATTAATGTACTACTACTGTAGTAAATGTATCACTAATTTGAAATATTTCATGCTGATACATTTCTAGACATTTGTCAACGTGTTTGTGTCGCCAAAATGAACCTGCGATTATAAACAGTGTGGGCACCATGTCTTGGGCTTCATCTATTCATGCTGCATAGCACATTTGGTTGTAATGGATCCAATTGTGCAGCTGGAGCTGATATTTCATTAAAAGGCAGAAAATCCATCAGAAGCCTGAGAGAATCCATTATGATCCAGACACAAATCTTGGAGGCTCAAAAACCTGCACCAAAAACTCACAACGGTCCAACTCTGCCTCCTTTGCTCGCACCCTCTTGTATTAACTTAATGAAATGAGAAGATACTCTGGATTACCCAGTTGCTTTTTAAATTAATAAATGCTTCAGGGTTAAGTTGTTGAATGAATTGTATTTGTGTCACTTAAAGTAATAGCAATTGTTTCTTTTGCATGCTGTGGTGGAGAGTAAAGAAGTTTACATGCTTGAGTGACACAAAATGTATTATTAGCTTGAATGAATAATAAGAGCATAAGTCATTATTTTTAAGTCATTATTTATCTGTGACTTTCTGTCAACTTTGCCAGGTGTTCTCAAACGTATTATTAATATTATTATTTAATTTTTTTCTATTTATTTCATAGTTATCTGACCGAATTTGACTAAATCATTAAAAAGAATACAGCAGATGTAATACAGTGTCATAATTTTAAAATTACATTATTTTGAGACCCCTAGCTCAGGCCAACACCCAATTTTGGAACCACTGATCGATGTCACCAACATTGTCCTTTGACATGTGTCTGAGAAAAACACTTGCTCCGATATGCTATCAATCAGAAAATTAAGGGTGACACCCAGCAACATTTATTCAAGTTTTAGTTCCAACCTGTGTACAAGTCTATAAAACAATAAAAACAATACACACATTGCATTTTAATAATAATTGAACAAACGCTAATGCTAATGCTACATTCTCTCACCTAGAGTGGGTGGCGCATCAAAAATGTGCCAGTTTAGCGCTAGAATATTTTGATGCTACGTTCAGACCGCGGCCGAACCGAACACCTCTAGTTGGACGCCTGGTTTTGTAAAACAATACAGCTTACCTTTACTGTATTGTGGGGCAGATATGTAATAAGCTAGTCTGTTCAGTCTCCACCCTCCACATAAAAGTTTCATAGTGCACCTTTAATCACACTATGATCGCTGGCTACTTCTCTCAAGGATTGAAATGGGACCATTGATTATTATAAGAGCACTTGTGTTGCAGTTGTGTTTAACCTGTTGTTCAAATGCTGCTGTTGACTTATGTCCAAATCCTGTGTCAGAGTTTGTCTGCTCCCTGAATAAAAGGCAGTTTGACTTGGAATAAAAACTGGCTGAATGCTTACGAGATGTAGAACCTCTCTCTGGATTCCAAATTACCAGTCATTCATTTTGTGCTATATACTGTTAATGATCAGTCGGCGGTCAGTCAGTAGTCTTTCAGTCATTTGCACTTTGCTCACACGCTCAAGTCACAGCATCGCGCTCAATTCACTCAAAACACAGGATTTGCTGCACGTCATTTGTGAAATTGCCCCACAATCAGCCCATGCTCTTTACATGGGAACGCAGCAGTTCACGCTCACAACACATGCATGTCTTTGGACGGTGGGAGGAAGCCGGAGAACCCGGAGAGAACCCACGATAACACGGGGAGAACATGCAGAGAGATCATGTGATGTTGGTCTGGTCCGGGAATCGAACCCATGATCTCCTTCTTGGGAGGCAAGAGCGCTAACTGCCTTTGCCACCGTGCACCCCTAAGGACCAGTGTGTTGTTGTAAAATACCCAATACACAATCAAGAAGAGCAACTAAAACACATTTCAAAACCTTTATCCAGCACACATTAGACATCCATATAGAGCAAATAGAGAAATGCTAATATTAGAGCGGCTTGTATTGTGAAAGATCCTAACAGTCAGATATCAAACTTATTCAAATGAGCATAGCCATCTTATTGTGTACTCTGCTGCTGTCCACAGTGATGTAGGCCTTCAGAAACTGTTTCCTTTGAATGACCACATTCACAAGTAACACTTTTTGACTGGACCTAATTTGGGCTCAGCTTGTGGCAGGTCTGAGGTCAGGTTTCTGAAAGGAAGGAGGTGACGACCAGGCTGAAAGGGAACAATGGCTTCTTTATTTCAAAATGATCACAGACGAGCAGTAGTTCAGCCCAATAGCCTTTGACAGAATCAAACATGTAAAATCATAGATTTGTTCTATTTTGGTAATGGTGAGGTTAATAATTACTTGAAAATTAATTATCAAAATAATACCATGTTTTCTCTATATGTCAGAGAAGTATTGTGGTTTGGCACATCAAAACTCTCCAAGTATAAGCTCGGGCTTATAAGAATCCGAGATGCTTCAAGCGCGACTTCACACATATGGTTTGTATTTGCATAGCTAAGATTCAGTGTGCCAAGAAGCAGGGACTACAGTATTTGTGTGGTTTGGTCTGAGAAGTGATTTTAGAATACATACTAAATATGTCATTATGCTGTATCATGGCATGTCTTAACTTCTTTCACATGTTTCAAGTCTAATTGGCTTTGTCTCAATATTTACAATGTGAGGTTGCTCGTCCCGTTTTCTTTTTCTTTCCAGAGAAGCTAAATACACCCCAGTCTTTTACTTGATTAATAATGAAGGAATGGAGGACCAATGATTTGGTATCTGTGAGACGGATTAGATCTGGTGGCTGTTCTTGTAGTTATTAAACACCTAATACTGTTGAGACTGAACTAAACAGGGAAACACTGTTGTTATAAACACTATTGTTTGAAACAGTGACCCTGAGCCTCAGCTCACACTGTATTATGGAGCAAATCCATCACAGTGCACATAACACTATAATGATATGGATTTGACCTGTGCCCTTTACTTTTATTGTAACATTAAAGACTAAATGAGTGTCCAATGTGTGATTTGAACGTCCTCGCCCTTTAGATCTTGTCCTGACCTTTCCCTGTCTCTTCAGACACCGGATGCATATCTCCAGTATGTACGAGCACTGCATCCGCATGAGGCACCTCTCCCAGGAGTTTGTGTTACTGCAGATCACTCAGGAGGAGTTCCTGTGCATGAAGGCCCTGCTCCTCTTCAGTATCAGTGAGTTCACTTACTCTCTGTGGATATTAGAACTAATACAAACTTGTACATGTGTAAACATAATGCTGACTGACAGTGTCCCTTGTGTGCCCAGTTCCTGTGGAGGGTTGGAAGAATCAGAAATATTTCGATGAACTGCGTCTCACCTACATCAATGAACTCGACCGAGTCATCAACTATCAAATGTCCAACAACTGTTCACAGAGGTTCTACCAGCTCACACGCCTCCTCGATTCCCTGCAGATGGTAAGAGATGCTGTTAAGACTTTTGTGGTGAAGGTGAAGCTTAAAACTTCATTACCCCCCCTTATCTTCAACCTGTGAAGTATGTATTTAAATATATCCAAGTAGTTCATAGCTCTTACAAACCCTGTGGCACATCTTTAATATTCACAAAGGGCAAACGGAAAGGGACCGCCAACGTGCAGTCAATTCTAGCACTGCTTTCGGCGCTTACATCCGGGGTTGCGATAACTAAAATAATGAATTATTGAAGTGCAAAAGTTACTCATTTATAAGAATAGCGTCAGGTACTCTAGCTTTAATGTTTGTTTTCAAATAACAATACACTTCAGTATATATCGAGTGTACAAAGACCCTTTATAGGAACATTAGGGATGAGTTAAAGTTGATGTGTGGTGGGAAACGCTATTCCTCCAATCTACATCTGTAACTTTTAGAATAGAATATTTAATTGCAAATTGCATTTGCATAATTAAAACTAATTAGTCGTAAAATCCTACATATTTTTTTAAGAAATTAATATTCATACTAAATAAATATAGGTAATAAATATAAATACATTTACTAAAAGAAAGCTTAATGTTTTCTTTCTGTATGTAGGATTTGTTCAAAACGATTTCCTTGACAATGGTGGATTTAAAAAATACATTTTGGGATACAGCAAATGGTATTGAGTAACAGCAGACGATGCTATGCTTCATTTGTGGAAAATATGTCTGCAGATTTCAGACACTCTGCGTGTCATAATATCATCTGTAATGTGGTACAATCGGAGACCTTTTCCATCCGAGCTCACATTCACTGTCTGTTGTGTTTCAGACAGTGAAGAAGCTGCACCAGTTCACCTTTGACCTTTTCGTTCAGGCGCAGTCACTGCCCTCAAAGGTCAGCTTTCCTGAGATGATCGGCGAAATCATCTCCGTACATGTACCAAAGATTTTGGCAGGTTTGGCCAAACCGATCTTATTTCATGAGTAAAGAAACTGTGCTATCATCTCAAGTGACTCATCCTCCATAAACTTTAATGATGGCGTTGTACTGTTTGCTACATCTTCAATCTAATCACTCTGAGTGTTGTTTTGCAATTATTCCAGTCTTCGTTTCCATTTGGCCATAATTGAGATGGTTTGTTTAAGCTTTTATCTGAAGTGCTGCGAGGCCTCACCTGCTCCCACTGAAGCTCGAGACACACTTTACACAGTTAACCTGCTCACTGTGAGCAGAGGTTAAACACATGCCATTTACAACACAATGGTCAAATCACTTGAAAAAAATATTAAGGACAGCCCAGAACAATTGAGACATAGATCTCAAATGTAGGTTTGCTAGAATTGCTGCCTTCAGGTGCTCGTTTTAGGCAACATTTAACAACAATGCTTATAAATGTTGCATTTGCCTTTTTGCCTCATAATAGTTCTCAAATCCAAGAACCCTAAACTGTAAATAGATCTATTATTATTATTATTATTATTGTGGACCTATACATGTCTTTTTAGAGTCATTGGGTGTTGTACATACAGTTGATGTCCGGTTACTTTTACTTAGGATATAAGATGTTCATAGATTTCTTGTAATATTTACGTACTTTCATACATTTTAAATCATTATCAAATATAGTGATTGTTTAGCGCATTAGGCGTAATGGACGATTTTTTTGACCCAAATCTGAGTCTCATTTCCTCGTGGCGTGGACTGACGATTAGTCCTCCCACGTATCAATCATAAAATGCACCTACCGCTCACCTGCAGCCTTGTGTGGATCGTCCCCACGAGCAGCACGTTTCCGCGTGTCTAAGCGCGGAAACGTGTACAGTGTACAGGACAAAATTAAGACGGAGAAAGACAGTTCGAGCTGACTCATGAAGAGACTGAAATCTACGGGAGACGAGAGATGCAATGCGCTCCATCGCGCTAATAAACAAACGCACGTTTGTTGTATCAGTCCGCACGGGGGAGTGCCTGACTTCTCAAATCGCCGAAAAATCGTCCATTACGCCTTTAACTAGAGTGGAAGTTGCACTTATAATTCATCTTTTCATAAATATGATCAGTGATGTTTTTTCAAGACAGACACAACATGTGATAACAGGAAGTGGGTGTCTTGTAGCAACCATACAACTAAAACCTCACATATGTTTATTTTACCATACATATTGTATTTGTCTGGTATTTGTGCTAAGCCATCTATAATTGTAATTAGGATTTAAAATGTGGCCCTTTTGCTCAAGTACTTCATCTTCAACACAATTACCTTCAAAGCTTTCCCTGTTTGACTGAGCCAGAGACACATACTTACTGATCCAAACACAATGCACAACCATAAGTGAAGAATTACTGTAATTACATAAATCAAGCATAACATTATGACCATAGGCATAATGTGACAAGTCATGGATCGACTCAGAAACACAGAAACACTACAGCAATTAAAATAGCTTTAAACTAAGTGAATAATTAGCATAATTCAAGTTGTGCCATTTAGCCACCACAATCATAATCGATGTATGGAGTTAAGATCACTCTACGTATGAAATAGATTCTGGTGCTTGGTTAGGTTTAAATCTACAAAATGTAAGGCAATTCAGTCAAACACTTATATTGCATTATCTCTTTTGATTTTTAATACAGATTGTATAGATGTTACACTTTCAGACCAGGGAGGAACATTTTATTGGAGTGGTGCCTTCAAATTTATTTGATTTCTTTTTGTATTTATCATTCCAGTAGCTCAAGCTTTAGACACACCTGTTTAAACAAAGCACGATTTGATATCAGGTTCATACAAGTCACTGCTCGATTAGTCCAGTGCTTTGAGGAGAGATGTGGTGTGTTTTAGCTGCCAGGGGACTTCAATTAGGGCAGCCCCTGTGTGCCAACGAGACACGTCCTGCCAACTCCAGACTGGACCAACTTCAGTATAAAACGTCTTAAGTGACCAAGCCAAAACTGAAGAAATCTGAGGCATGCCTCACAGATACAACAAAAATGGAGAAATCTTTTGGATTTAATTTCAAATTGTAATATTTTGTCTATCACATTTCAACTTGAGGCAAGTGCATACAAACTTGATCAACAATGGGACTGTCTTTTGTACATTATCAAAAAATAATTTGATAACTTTAACGTTTTCTATCTCTTTGTAACAAAGCCAAGCTCGTAGTTGCATGGATTGTGCTCGTTTTAATTCTGTGTGTACTTACAATTTTGCATGGAGACCATTTTTCCTCTTTATACAGGGCAGGATTCACAAGCTCACCTTAATGGATACAGTATCATTCGTTTGAGGCAGATTTCTTGTTAGAGATTGTTCAGGTCAGTGGTTCTCAAACTGTGATCCTTGTACAGCTGAAACGTTTAGGTTTTAAGCTGGTTTTAGTTAGGATTTGTTCTTTCATACCAGGTTTGTGTGTGATCAAAGTGTTTCAGTGTACATAGCTTTATGTGTTTGGGTCACGCTTTTTGGACCTCTAAGTGTTGTACGTTAAAGTTTAAAACTTAAAGTAAAAAAAGGTTTGAGAACCACTGATCCAGGTCAACAGATCATTGCAATGTACAACTATTAGTTTACAAATTACAATCATTGTTCATGAACATTCAGAAAAAACTTTTATCAATAAACTGATGCAATGTTGAATGTGAAATTTATTGTAAAAGTATAAAATGCCTTTGCCTTTTTGCATTTCCTAATTGCACTAGAAATGGCTATCCTACTTTTGCAGGGCACTGGGAAACCATCGGGACAAATGTCCAGTTGCCCTTAGATCTTGATTGGCCTGTGCACAGTGAACTGCATATCTTTTTGCTGCCGTACAGATGTATATATTGATCAGTGTCTATTTTGATGTCCAAACTTGACTTTCAAAGACATTTCTTCTATGATTTATAACTTTGTGACTTGTGTCTTTTACAGTGTTTTTTCCTAAAGGTGTATAAGCTGCATCATCTTTTAAACACAATAAAAATGAACTTCTTATATGAAAGTTTGGTTTGTTCTCTCTTTTAGATTATTTTGATAAACTATAAACATAAAAAACCTCTCCTTGAACTGACACCTTAACTTGGTGGAAGGGTTTTAGCGCCCGAATGATCCCGGGAGCTATGTTGTCGAGGGCTTCATGCCCCTGGTAGGGTCTCCCAAGGCAAACAGGTCCTAGGTGACGGGTCAGACAAAGATCGGTTCAGAAGCCCTCTATGATGACAACACAAACAAGGCAGTTTACGTCGCCCGGATCGGCGTCACCGGGGCCCCATCCTGGAGCCAGGCCTGGGATGGGTGCTCCATGGCGAGCGCCTGGTGGCCGGGTCTTACCCCACGGGGCCCGGCCGGGCACAGCCCGAAAGAGCGACGTGGGGCCGCCCTCCCGTGGGCCCACCACCCGCAGGAGGATCCATAAGGGGCCGGTGCAGAGAGATCTGGGCGGCAGTCGACGGCAGGGGCCTCGGCGACCAGATCTCCAGACACAGAGACTAACTCTGGGGACATGGAATGTCACCTCGCTGGGGGGGAAAGAGCCTGAGCTTGTGCGGGAGGTTGAGCGATACCGACTAGATATAGTCGGCCTCACCTCCACGCACAGTTTGGGCTCTGGAACCCATCTCCTCGAGAGGGGCTGGACGCTCCACTTCTCTGGTGTTGCCCGCGGGGAGAGGCGGCGGGCTGGTGTGGGCTTGCTTATAGCCCCTCAGCTCAGCCGCCACGTGTTGGAGTTTACCCCGGTGAACGAGAGGGTCGCGTCCCTCCGCCTTCGGGTGGGGGACAGGTCTCTCACTGTTGTGGCGGCCTACGGGCCGAACAGCAGTGCAGAGTACCCGGCCTTCTTGGAGTCCTTGGGAGGGGTACTGGACAGTGCACCGACCGGGGACTCCGTTGTTCTACTGGGGGACTTCAACGCCCATGTTGGCAATGACAGTGACACCTGAAGAGGGGTGATCGGGAAGAACTTCAGGTTCAGATCGGGGAAGGCTTCCCCGATCTGAACCCGAGCGGTGTTCAGTTATTGGACTTCTGTGCTAGCCACGGATTGTCCATAACGAACACCATGTTCAAGCACAAGGGTGTCCATCAGTGCACATGGCACCAGGACACCCTAGGCCGGAGGTCAATGATCGACTTTGTTGTCGTGTCATCAGACCTCCGGCCGCGTGTCTTGGACACTCGGGTGAAGAGAGGGGCAGAGTTGTCAACCGATCACCACCTGGTGGTGAGTTGGAGCCGCTGGCGGAGGAGGAAGCCGGACAGACTTGGCAGACCCAAGCGCATTGTGAGGGTCTGTTGGGAACGTCTAGTGGAGCCCTCTGTCAGTAGGGTATTCAACTCGCACCTCCGGGAGAGCTTCTCCCATGTCCCGGGGGAGGTTGGGGACATTCTCCGCCTCCATTGTTGATGCGGCTGCTCGGAGTTGTGGTCGCAAGGTCTCCAGTGCCTGTCGTGGCGGCAACCCCCGAACCCGGTGGTGGACACCGGAAGTAAGGGATGCCGTCAGACTGAAGAAGGAGGCCTATCAGGCCACTCTGGCTTGTAGGTCTAGGTCTAGGTGTCCCTCGGGGTGTCCTTTGGGGGGTGCTCCGGGAGTACGGGGTCCGGGGCCCTTTGCTCAGGGCTGTCCGGTCCCTGTATGACCGGAGCAGGAGCTGTGTTCGCATTGCCGGCAGTAAGTCAGACCTGTTCCCAGTGCATGTTGGACTCCGCCAGGGCTGCCCTTTGTCACCGGTTCTGTTCATAATTTTTATGGACAGAATTTCTAGGCGCAGTCAGGGGTTGGAGGGTGTCCGGTTTGGGGACCACAGGATCTCATCTCTGCTGTTTGCAGACGATGTTGTCCTGATGGCTCCATCAAACCCGGACCTGCAACATGCACTGGGACGGTTTGCAGCCGAGTGTGAAGCGGCTGGGATGAGAATCAGCACCTCTAAATCCGAGGCCATGGTTCTCGACCGGAAAAAGGTGGCTTGCCCTCTTCAGGTGGGTGGGGTGTCCTGCCCCAAGTGGAGGAGTTCAAGTATCTCGGGGTCTTGTTCACGAGTGAGGGAAGGATGGAGCGTGAGATCGACAGGCGGATCGGTGCAGCGGCTGCAGTGATGCAGTCGCTGCATCGGACCGTTGTGGTGAAGAGGGAGCTGAGCCGAAAGGCAAAGCTCTCTATTTACCGGTCGGTCTACGCTCTGACCTCACCTATGGTCATGAGCTTTGGATAATGACTGAAAGGATAAGATCGCGGATACAAGCGGTTGAAATGAGTTTCCTCCGCCGTGTGGCTGGGCGCTCCCTTAGAGATAAGGTGAGGAGCTCGGCCACATGGGGGGAGCTCGGAGTAGAGCCGCTGCTCCTCCACGTCGAGAGGAGCCAGCTGAGGTGGCTCGGGCATCTGTTCCGGATGCCTCCTGGGCGCCTCCCTCGGGAGGTGTTTCAGGCATGTCCCACCGGGAAGAGGCCCCGGGGAAGACCCAGGACACGCTGGAGAGACTATGTCTCTCGGCTGGCCTGGGAACGCCTCGGGATCCCCCCGGAGGAGTTAGAGGAAGTGTCTGAGGAGAAGGAAGACTGGGAGTCCCTGCTCAGACTGCTGCCCCCGCGACCCGGCCCCGGTATTTGTTGTGATCTCATGATTATCAGTTGAAAAGACCCATAAATAAATTTAAACCGGTTTACAAATTATGAAAGCACTATATTTAGACTCTTTGATATGTGTGTGTTTTGTGTGATATTTGTGTATTTTTCATGATCACTCCACAGACCAGATGTGGTTGGGAACACACATTCTGTCCCTGTTTAGGATCCCCTTGGTCTTGTGCTTCGTTGGCTTTTAACCAAAAGATTATTCAAGATGATATGAATTAACCCAAAAGCCAGAGGGAAATTACATTGTTTAATACAGGGAATAAAACAAATATAAGCACCACAAGTCAAAAGACACCACTGTTTAATAATACGTTTGCCTGTTTTGATGATTCGAAAACGTTTGATGACGGGGAAGAAGAGGAAAAAATGGTGATGTAGATAGGGCAGCAACAATAAACACAAATCATAGTCGTATTTTGATCATCGTAAACGTTATTTGGACTATACAGACTCTAAAACACATGCCAACAGACCTTTTTATGACAAAGACAGTGACATTATTAAATCAAAATGTCAAAAAAAGAATAAACTGTTTCTGATTTTCATCAATAATTCACTTTGATATTCTGTCTAGGAGCCTTACGTCACCATGTATCCACCTTAATTTGGTTGATTGCATTAAAAAAGTCTCAATGTGCAATAGAAATAATCATTTGACACGTCGACCACTGAGATAATCGTTGATGACAGCCCCTAGACATAGATGTGGAAAAAGCATTTGAAAATGTATTGATTCAACAAGTGTGTTTTATGCTACAGCCTAAGCATTGCAAGGTAAAGTTACTATAGGTCCAAGAACCGTATATGATTCTGGTTTAATAAGAGAACAACGAATGGACAGATAAAAGATGGAAGATCATTTACTGAGCAATAGGCCATTTACTTGCGCACGAATAAGAGGTCTAACTGTAATTGAGAACATCGACAGTGGATATTTCCTGAAGCCAGTTGTATTACTTTTCCATTTGCACTGCTAGTTTGCACCGTTGTTCTGATCTTGCTGCATATACATTGTATTTGAGCACATTTTTTATTCTTACACATATTTTTTATACTTATTATAGCAGAGTCTATATTTTGGACCATTACTATGATACATTGTTGCTGTTGCACCTCACCGACAAAGCAAGTTCCTGGTTTGTCAATTTTCTTCACTGACAAATGGCAATAAAACATTTCTGATTCTGATTACCGGTAATTATTTCTGGAAAAAAGTATTATGACACCGTTTCCATGACAACTAATGAAACGTTTTATTAGTCGCCGCAGAAACCATCACACATGACAGACAATGTTTAAAGCAGTGATTGAGCTCAAATATTCACCCCTGCATTCATAATAAGGCCATAATGTCTTATCACACACACATTTACACATTACACAAGCAATATGAGCTTGTCACATTCTTTATTTTGGACATTCACAAATTAAAAAATAAAAATACATACAGTAGTTCACTAGTAACAGTGAAACGCAGGAGTGCCATTTTCAATTGCATATTTGACATACTTTTTGAGGCTTCGCATTTCAGGTAAAAATGTCTTAAATTATCTACCACAGGGAATGTAAAGTGATCCCTAATCACAACTACACCAGTCAAAACTATTCAGTGCATCTCATATACACTAGAAACCACATGATTCCGTCTAAAATACTGTTCATGGCACAACGGCTTCTTCATGTTAGTATTTTATTTTTAATGGTCAAATCAAATATAAATGTATATTGCATATTGACACTGTAATGAAATCAGCACCGTCAACAGAACATTGTAAATATGGGCTTTAAAATTGAAATTTTGATACCTTCAAATAACTCATGGGAATAAAATGTAATAACATACTAATTTGAGGGGAAAAAACAAATACTAAGCTGGACAATAAAAAAGGATTTTGTGACTGTGTACTTTAATCACATTCATTGTAATTAAAAACAAACCACTGAACTCCTCTGAACCTGTGCATCCATAGTGAGGCACTTGTGAGTGGAAAAGCTCTGCTTCATGGACACCAATTGTACAAGCAAGTTCAGTTCTAGGGAAATAACCAAAATACGGATCAGAAAAAAGAGCAAATACAAAACATATTGATCTTTATTACCAATCTCACCTCTTTTCTGGTTGAGGACGTTTGAGGAGTTGCTTAGCTAAAAAATGAATACATGCAAAATAAGAATAACAGACAGTGGATTGTGTCGTGGTAAAACAGTGGAAAGACATACCTTCCACCAGGTTTGGAGGCATTCTCAAAAAACTTTGCTTTGGAGGCAACGCTGCAAGAAACAAGACAATGAGCTCACATTACAAAGCATCTGTTTTTTGGGACATTGCATTGACTCACATTCATTTCCTGGAGACAAATCCTAACCAGGATAAATAATAATAATAATAATAATAATAACTAATAATAAAACCAAGATGTTGATCTAATAATAAAGGATTAATTTCCCATGAATTGAGTGTATACAGATTTTAGCCCACAATGTGATAGATACAAAATGATAAAAAGTGATTGAATAATTTGACACATTTATGTGGATTTACTGATTGTATCAGCTGTGACTAAACACCGCATACAGACTGACTAATACATCTCACAGACATACAACAGATCCTCTATAATCCATGATTAATCAGTTACACTTCCTCCACAGACCAGCCTCAGTGCGTTGCTCCAGATCACAAGAAGTCCATTATCTTTGGGGAAAACATGCCATTTTTGGAGATAAGAAGATAATCAACACATTATCACCTGTATAAAGTGTTATAATTGGTCTGCAGGTGACAGCTCTTTAGACAACCTTACTTCTAAAGCGCTAGCAGACCATGTGAGAATGGATCATAATGGCCTGTTTTTTGATAAATGCAGTACAATTGCCCCACTATCAATGTCCAAGTGATGGTTCGCAGTGGTCCATTTGTGTCCACTCTCATTACACACTGGGTTTGAAAGTACAGTAAATCCCAGCTGCATTGGAATTTATTTTTTGTATCTCATTTATATGTCTTGATCTATACAATGAGGAGATGGAGGAATTCCTTTCACTTCTTAAACCTGTGTCATTTGCATCTGACTGAGCGATGTGCCAAAAGGGCTTTTGTGAGTCTTACTAAGACGTGGCCGTAGGCTCAGAGTGAACCGAAACTGGACTCTTTTGTGGTGCGGGGAGTCGGGTCGGAGGCTCGGGTGGGCGCACTGGTGGTCTACAGATGGCAGGCTTTTCAGTCGATCGAAGACCTTCTGTAGAACAAAATCAGAAAGATTAAGAAGGCCCGGGTGATAAAACATGTCTACATAATAAGTTTCTGAACATAAACGTCAATATTGATAAAATGTACATCTTTCACCTTTTTAATTGTGTGTTACAGCTTGATTGCAACAAATCTGATTAATGCGAACCTTGACAAATAAATCCGAGTTGGTGTTGATTGGGCCACGTTTGAGGCTAATGTGTTTGTGTCAAAAATGATCTCCTCCAGCCTCATGCAAGACTGTGGGACTGACAAGCTAATTTATGTTTTTGGAGCATTAAAACAAAACCCTGCTTTCACTTTATCCATATTACTATCCAAAACTACACTGGCAGACTTGATGAGAGAACACGGCCATACCTTTAGGAGGCCATTTGGTTTGGAAAGATGGCGTCCGGTTTACTGTGCCTGGGGTCCCTCCATTTGAGAAGGACTCTGTAAAGTTTGAGGAGCGGTCCTGACGGTTTGGAGGGACAGGTTTGGGCATCAGTGGAATCCGTGGAGGAGGCTCTCTGGGTGGGAGAGGTTTGGTCCGCTGTAGGGGAGTGGGGCTTAGGGCAGAGCCATGTTTCTGACCATCTGCCAGAGAGCAACAACACAATTAATGTGAAAGGGACTGTCCAAGTAAAGCAAGGAAGAATTTCATGGTTAAAATGTTACTCAGCGGCGCTACTTAGTATGACTAAGTAGTCTAATAGTTTTTTTTACTGTTAAAGACAGAAAATGTAATGGGGTCATGCTACCAACAATGACATAACAAAAAATGCTCAAATGAGAACAAATGAACAATTTTTTTTTTATTTTTGTACTTGATGGTTTGAAAGCATCATAAGAGACAATCAGTAAAAGTACAGATAAAAGATAATGAAGCACAAATGACATGAATGATGGAGACAGAGTTGACAGAGTTAAGGGGAAATGTTAGCCATCACTCAGGATAATGATGATGGTGATAAGGTTCTGGTGGCAGTGGGACTACAGAAGAGGATAATTACTCTCTGAATGAAAGTGCTCAGGACTCAGAGCTGTGTTGATGCGCGCGGGCCGCTTGGAGATGGTGATTGGCTGCCGCGTCCGGGGAGTGATTCGAGGGGGAGGGACGGGTCGGGCACTGTTGTCCTCTGGAAGACTGGAGAAGATCTGAAAACGCAGCGGTGGTTTGAAATGTTTAACCAAATACAGCGTCATGGTCATGGCAAGTCAATTCACATCTGACGCCATAATGCAAATAGAGCCAATGAGGAATTAAACTGCATCTGGATTCTAAGAGTCTAGACTATATTGGTGTAAATGTTCAGACACAAGATCAGTAGCACATAATGTATCATAGCCGCCCCCCAAAAAAGAAAAACAATCTTGAGAGGGACAAACATGTTCAGTGTATCCAATTATTGTCTCAAAAAAATTTGGCAACTGAACACTCTATTCTCATTTTAGTTTAGTGTTTCATACATAAATTGCAAATCTAATCACAATTGCAATACTTTTGAATTTTGAACTAGAATTGCAATTTATGCATTAATAGTAGGATTCTGTTCAAAATGCCCTTTATAAATGCATCCAGGAACATTAATAAAAATACTGAAATAGGCCTATATGAACCGGCAAACTAATAAAAGAATGACATGTATTTCAGAATAGGTTGTACCGATCGAAATTACAAGGTTCGCCGTTTTTTATGCAGAATAAGAGTATATTTTTTCTTAAATTTGCAATTCGCAAGATGAATAACAATGCGGTTTTGGTTCATCCTCCAGCCCTAAAACACATTGTAAAATAGTAGTAAGGTGCCATAAGGTTGCATTAGAATAGAATTAAATCACTTTATATAATCACAATAACCTAAATTCACAGCACTACATAAACAATTTACATAACAATACCCTAATGTGTTCTTCAATGAGGATCTCCACAACTATATTCTGGAACTTGATGTCCAACATGGCGGCGACAGTCTCCTCCTGCGCCCTCATGAGAGTGGGCCCAAATATAACAGCCATGTTGGAGGGAATCATCCGGTTGTCATTACTGTGGCCACACACGCTGTCAACAAACAAAAACAGGTGAGCCAAATGTAAACACATGCAGACAATTCTCATGACCATTAACAGCAAACACATTGAACAATCAAGTAACACATGGTCCAAATTTGTGACAATTAAAAATAAAAAGATATTGGCAGCGCTTACTTGACCAAATGTTTGATAAGCATCTCCAGCATTTCTCGATTTTTGTCTGGTAGTTTGTAGACAAGGGTATGGATTTCACTGAGTCGAAAGTCTAAATTGTCAGACTCTGAAAGTAAAAAGTAAAACAAAAAGCAGGTATTTCAGGACAGTCAAGTATGGCAACAATAGAATTGCAGTCGGGCCTTAAGGTGGATATGAAAATCTCTCTGAAATCTGTAACACATAAAATCCACATAACCACATGGCCATTGAACATTTCCTCTGAATAGCAAAAACACCTGGCATTTAAAAATGATTAAAAAGCATATTTGAGCTTGTTTTGAACAGACATATTAATAAAATAAAGCCTGATGAAATGGAAAAATGAGAATGAATAATAACCACCATTATGACTTCCATTGTTTTCTGGTGGCTTCCGATAAGAAAATGAAGTTAAAATGTAGTCACATACTCAAACTGCCATATACAGGGCAGAAATACAAAAACAATTCAAACCAAAGATTGTTTTGTTTTTAGCTATTTCAGTTCAACATTAATTCAAAGTTAAATAAACCAAAACAGAGAAAAAGTTATTTGATTTGGTGATTGTTAGGCACACATTTCCCCACCATTTTATTATTACTAGTAAAACTAACTTTTTTGATAAAACCCTGCCGTTATTTGATGGGAATAAATATTGCTTTTTAATAAGGTTGTCATCACATGAAATTCAATAACTGCTCTCCCTCACCAGGTTTCAGATAACGCCGCTGTATTAGGATGTGTTTGACTAACCACAATTCACGGATGATTGAAATCGTAATGCAGCGCGAATCCTCTAATAATAACAGAATAAACAAGTCCAAATCCATTCATGATCTAATAAGAGCAACTGAGTAAAGGCGTACGATGTAACTTTTCCACCTGCCTGTCTCCATGGAGTTGTATCGCTTTGTTTAGAATGCTTCACGGTGTGGCATTAAATTAATCTCCATATCAGACAAACATGTAACACGGTCAGAGCAGTGGAGAGACGACACAGCTCAGTCCGAAAGTAGCAATTAAAAAACACGAGTAATTAAAGAGATACAAGAGAGAGATTAGGTGAATGCCGACCTGGGGAAGATGCAAAGCAATAAAATAGCCATGGAGACGCGCCAGTGGCAACTCCCCCAACAGAAGAGGAACATAGTGCACCATTAAAAGCTGGGTTCACTGCTGGGAAATGTAGTATACACGAGGAGCTGCTGGTTTCCTTAGTGAGTGACAGTTGGCCGGGATTAAATGCCAAATAGAATATAAAATAAGAGATATTGTACAATTAGAACATATATTTTGCTGGTAATTTCCTGCTTTAGTGTCATTGTGTCAGTGGCATGGAGTAGGTTCAAATGACTGTTTATTGTGGCATTTTTCTGTAGCAATATCATGCCTACACAACAGCTTGTTGAGCTTATAAAATGTACAACACAATCTTCTACAGCTGGACTTCATGAAATTGTCTTCACCACATAATAGCATTTCTAAGAAACTTAAGTCACCGATTGTTTAAACTTTGTTCTGACATCCTGAAAGAATAGGGTTGATGCAATTAAAAGTATTGTATTTTACAGTAATGTGGGCAATAAAAGGAAAAAAGAGGAGTCCCATTTCTTATTGCTTTTAGAATGATGAACTGCTGAACTGGCACTATCCTCTCTGCAATGTTATCATCTGGATTTATGAGTTGGTAAATTTAGTCTATTCATCAGTTTGAGAGCGAATACTGAAGAATATTGACAGACGGTGATTTGGAGAAACTTACTTGCAGCAGACATGAGATCCCTGTGAAGATTGTAGGTCATCAAGGGTTCAGACAGACTTCTGCACAGACACACACAGACACAAATAAGAGCTGTCACAGGACAAGTTCAAGTTGCCACTTCAAGCCAAGACATAACGCAGCCGTCGGCCCGTTAAACGCTGCAAAAGCACTTTTAGGAAACCCATGCAATCATATAATTTGGAAAGTGTTATGGTTGGCAATGCAAATGTGTACGCTCATTACTAAAATGACCCATGCTCCATTGGCAGACAGTTTGAAATCGATAGAATTACCGCTACCTTTTTTTTGCCTTTCTCATTACTTATCCAAATCAGATAACTAAATGGGAATAGAAATGAATACTAAAATCATGTATTAAAAAAACAAAGTCAATGTTATTCTATTGAGGTAGCTGAGGGCAGTCGTTCTACCACCTGGACTACAGTATATCAGGCCTACATCAGGGCTAAATATGATCTAAAATGAAACAAACTTGGACAACGACATCAATAGATCCGTCTATATATTTAAAAAAAATATCTTAAACCGCAAAGGGCCAAACGTACCACCAGAGGCAGCCCGCGTACCACAGTTTGAGACAGACCCACCTAAGGTAAAACTTTAATGCACTTGTAATAGTCTTCTCATCCCAGTCTATGTTCTGCAGGTCCACGTCTCCAGGGTTTATTGGATCTATAAAGAGCCAAAACAAAGACTTGTCAATGCTTTATGTCTATTTTCTTCTGGTGGTGGTAAGTGCACCGCTGTAGTGCCATTTTACTCGTCGGGGTGAGAATATTTGCCAAATACAATAACTGTTTGACTGTGTAGAGGTATTAAAATGGGTACAGTCTACCAGTGAAATGTTTCAATAGGTCGTGGCCCTAGTGACTGAGCTCTGAACACAACCAGCCAAACCTGTTGCACCAGGTCAGATAATCAGGCTGCAGCCAATCATAGCAGAGAAACAGTGCACGGACAGAGGATGCTCACAGTGGTTTAGTGTCTTACCAAAGAAGGAATTTAAAAGCTTCTGCACTTGGATGTTGCTGCCAACTGTTCGGTAAACGCCTTCTTGCGTGACTGCTGTGGAGAAACAAAGAAGAGGAGGTGGTTTGAAAACGCAGGGTGGGATGTTGGAGGGGAAACGGTGGAAATGTACTGCAAAGTTTACTTCATAGACTGGTGAAGACATACAGAACAGATGTGGTTTGCAGATTATGAAACAGCTTCAGAAAGTAACATGTCCAGACCAATTGGCTGCCATGTGTGCTAAATTTTATCAAAGTCAATATTAGATGTTTAAAGAAGAATTACAATGAAAAAGGATGAAAAGATTTAGTTCCGAGCAAAATGTGATACGTTTAGTAAGCTGCATTTTAAATAAAGAATTAAAACTAATCTAAAGAATGTTCAAAGAGCGCAGCCTGCGACTCAACTGCGCCCCCTAAAGAAATACTGGCATAATTACACAAACACTAACCTTTAATTTCTATGTAGTTGATGCATTTTCGCACAAACTTAAATCCAATTTCATTCAAGTCCACTGCAAAGGAAAACACACAAATGAGTACTGTATAATGTGTGCTCTTTTGTCGGAGAGCAATACGTGTGTATTATATTTGTATAGATATCTTTTGTCCAAAGAGCTTACTTTCAGCTTGTTTTTGAATTGGGGAATGGTAGATCTGAAATGAAAAATTGTAAAAAGTAAAGTGAAGACAGCTGGAAAAGCAGATCCTTGGCCTTGTGTGATTATAGACATGAAATTAATCGTTTCTGACATGGAAAAAAATAAGGAGAAAATCTTTCAAGATGGCACCAGGACACAAAGTTTAAAGTAATGGCTGGAAAAGTAATTGACCAGATTCATCTTTTACACGGAGCATGCCTCTTTATTTGGCACGCAACTTTTAATGACAGATTTTAAAATGGAGACTGCACAATCTTCAGATGATTCAAAAATGTCAACCAGACTCTTATGATTTTAAAGTCAATCATAATAAAAGAGCTGCCAGATTTGAAACACTAATGAAAGGGAAGAGTAAGGTTTTATTGGAAAAGAGTTGTGTTCATCTTAAGGCACTGTCTGTTAATGGAAAATGTGCTTCCTTGTAGTATGAATGCTTGACAAAATTATCAAAATTTAACCTGAGACAAACTCCAATAGAGCTGAAAGTGTGCAGATATACTGACGCTCAGAGTGAGTGAGGAAGTAATGCAGGAAGTGGTTATTTAAAAGTGTGGCCTCTGCGTCTTTCACATCCTCTGGTCGAAGCCAAGCCTTATCTTTACTCTGTCCACAACTGGAAGAGCCGCAGCTACCACGGAGAAACTGAATTTGTGATGGTGTACCTCATTACTTAAGACACACAATCAGAAAAGGGCTCAATTATCATAGAGCAATGTCTTTTTAGCAATAGTACGGTATTTATTGGCATCTCAAAAAACATGGTACAGTTTAATATGCCTTTGAATGCCCCAAATGTCAATTTTCTAATGTTTTATTCATTGTAAAAGTATGTAGTCACAAAATGATCTCATAAAAATGATTAATTCATTAAATAACTATTCCGTGTCAATTAAAAGTAAGTGGGCATTTGAGCTTTGGTTGATTGCATCAAGCCGGAAGTTATCAATGACTTCTGCTTATTTATTAATTTACTCACAGGTTCTTTTCCATCCATGGCCTCCATCCACAGCTTCCTCTCAGCCTCTGAAGGAGCTTGGAAAGTGACAGGAGCGCTTCTATGGAAACCGACAAATGCACAGAATAGCATTCAACTGAACCGTATTTGTTGTTAAGGCTTTTACTATCCTAACTAACGTTTCTAATAAATCTCTCTAGCTGAATTAAACATGTTACATGAGAGTCAACAGTCAATTTGTATGTTTTATAGACCATTTGATGAATAGTAATGATGAATGATAACTACAACTGAATCTTTCAATTGTCTGATATGATTATTATTTTAATGAATATTTAAAAAGGCAGTTATATACCATATATAAATATCCAGGTTATCATAAGATGTATGGCATTTGAGGGAAAGAGAGGTCTGCAGTGAGGAAACGAAAATTTTTTGTGTGTTATAAAATTAAAATATACAAGTGCTTTTATAAACCAGGACAAATCTGATTCAAGAGTTAAACTGTTGAGAAATTGTTTTATATGACATTCCAAAGTTGGGTTCATCATCCAACTAATCTCTCATTATGTTGCCCGGTTCACTCTAGCTGCAAATTAGTAGCTCATTCAGAGACATTTTCAAGCACTTAATGCATAATTCTGCCACCTCTGAAAGCTTTAAAAGACCCCATCAACATTCAAGCATTTCCAAAAATGCTGCCCTAAATATTACATGGCTGTAGTGTCTTTAGGAGAAAAAGCATTTTGTATCAAACAGGTTATTAACAAAAACAAAAAGTTATTGTGTTCATTGTTCTGAATTTAGACATTTGCCATCTGTTTCATTGTTTGGGCTATAGTTCCTTTAGCCCTCACATTGTGTCCTTGTAAGGCACCTGCTCACCTCGCCATTACAACGTGCTTATCCTACAAGGGCTAAAGGGCTATACAGTCCCCCTTTCTCAGAGTCACGCTCACCTCTCCACTGCCTCCACGTCAAAGCAGAAGCGCTTGTCTATCGACTCCGCCTTTCGGCGGATGCAGGACTTCAACGAGAGCTGTGCATTTGGCTGTAAGACAAACCGGAAGGACGGCAGCACTATGAGTGAATCTTCAAGAACACAATAGGTACAAACCATAAATAAACCATAGAGGTTTGAAGAAATCATTCTAAAGTATGTAATGGTGGCAAAAGTGAAGTGGAATATTATGCAGTTTCAATGGAGAAATTGTGATAAACCAAAGAATATCTCAAAATTGGACTCTACTGGGTTTTGGCAAGTGATGACGACTTGGAAACATACAAGTGATATCAGAGCCTGGTTTAAAGAAATATACAAATGTCTTACAAATATTTTGATTTACTAGGACATCATTACACATACCTAGCATTTTTGGTGAAGGCATGGTCTTGATTATACTTGATTTGACCAGACAATAAATATAACATCCCTCAACCCAAACTATACTTTTTTGCAAAAAAAAAAAAAGTTCCATCCTTTGTACAAGGAAAGCAAAGTAACAGACATTTCTACCCTGCAAATGCCAAATTGTTGGTTATTTTTCAGTTATAAAGAGGGTTAGGGCTAAATAACTGAAAATATATTATGGTGTACATAATTTTTCCTCCAGTCCCAAAATTGTGAAAATTCTGATGATGATGTCGTATTTTAATGTGTCTGTAGGAATGCTATTTAGTTCATATACAATATTAGCTGTTACCTGTTTGACTGTAGTCTTTTGTTCACAGGGAATCATACATAGTTGTCGACTCTCCTTGTGAAACTTGCAGTAGTATTTCACCCATGTGACGCCCAAAGCCCCTTCAAAATAAAAAATATGTAAATTAACAATTTGTGAAGTTAAGTGTGCTTCACTTATAGGAAGTGTTTTTCAGACTTCCTATAAGTGATCTGTTCTTCTGTATCTACCTCTGTATCTACCTGCGTTGCACCAATGAAATTTCCCCATGTGGGACAATAAAGGAATATCTTATCTTATCTTATCTTAAGGGAACTTATACAACTGTGATAAGAGTGGTTCTGGTTTTACTATTGCTAGCTGCAGTATGGTGCAGGGCAATAATATATTATAAAGGATGTGCTCATTCAACCTAAATATCTGTAAATCAAGGTACAACATGGTCAGTTGAGCTCCATAAACCCTGACACCAAATGAAATGATGCACAAATTAAATGCAAACGTACACTTTTCTTGACAGTACAAGTATCCCTCCATGGGCAGTAAACTGTGAATCTGAATGACTTTGGTCGGGGTGGTCATCCGCTTCATCAGCTCCTCCAGCTCCTCACAAGTGCTCTCATAGTGGTTTCTAGTCTGCAGAGCATAACAGAGATGCAGTCAATATCATAATAATCACAGTACACTATATCACTTAGAAAAATAGAACCAACATTTTGTAGGCTCAGCTGCAGCTCCTGTTTGTAGGGCATGAAATCCTGAGTCATTTCCACCGTCAGGTTATTGAGTGTCAGAATACTGTGAAGAAACGCCAGGACCTGTTCCAACAAAACAAAACAAGCATAAAGCCACATTATGTGACATATTATTCCATTATTTAAATGCTGAATAGCTGGAGTGTGGAGTGGCGAACACTGTGTGATGATCGGCTTTACTCACAGGTTCAACTACATCAAACTTCTTCCGGTCCTGAACCTGGTGGATTTGGTAAACATACTCCACTGAAGCTTCATAGAAGTTCACACGCTCCTTGTCAAGCTGTTCATCGGCCTGCAAAAAACATACCTTAATATAGATTACAGTCTAAATAGTTTCAATATTTGCCAGTAAATTAATTCAAGATATTAAAGACTAAAAGAAAAATTCTACTGGTGTGGACAATATCTGTCAAATCCTGTCTGTCCAATTTCTTTCTCAAAGCATGTAGTGTCCCCAATGCAGAGGTGGTTTTTACCACCTGTGAGCACGACGCTCCTTTATATGTATGTGGGTGTAATTGACCGGTGGATTAACCATTCAAAGAAACGCATGGTCAGTTTGTGTCAAAACAAGCAGCTTATGAATAAAAAAGAGGTCTATAACAAGGTCTCTCTTGATATTATTGTGTTTACTGATAACAATATTATAACAATATTGTGTTTTCTTAAACACATTCATTGAGATTTAATTATAAGATGAATTAGAAATGTGAAATGTTTATAAAAATTATGAAAAACAAAAAAGAATGTCAGTGTATACCCCAAATACTATTCTTAATGTTTCACTATAAATTACATACTAATATATTAAAACTGTGCATATCTTCAAAACAAAATTCAAAATATGATCTAAATTTCTGTATTGCCCACTCCCACTCCCAAAATTGAACACGCTCTGTGGTTCAGACCATCTTGCATTTGGATAAAAAATACTAAAACAGATTGACAAAAACAAACACTGTACTGACCTCCTGAAGTTGACTGTCCTTCTTCTTTGAAGAAAGACTTAGGTGTTTTTCTAACTGAGAGTAATATTTTTCACTCTCTTTCTCAAACTTCTTTCTCTTCTCCTGAAAAAACAACAACACAGTCATTACATTATTTATTATGTCAAGTAACTGAAACAACTATAACTGTTATACAATAAGTATACAGTACACAGAACGCTTGAGCTGTGCAAAAATAAAAAATAAATGAAAAATAACTGTAGTAGGCCTATAAATAACTGCAATCGGAACATTTTATTAAAAGAATTTGTTTCCCGATATTAAGTTAACGTGAGCGAGAATGTCACTTATTTACATTCTGATGTATGTGTTTTACAGCAGCCTCACACAGGTGGATAAGTCATAAACAGATTTAGGGAAGTGGCCCGTTGTGTCCTGCCTTTGTGTTCCGCTCAGGAAGATAATAGAAGTACAATGGTCTTTAAAATTAGATCGCTTTGAGACATACAACACACCTGGGACTCCAGCCTACGCAGCCTGAACTTACTTTAGTTACTCCTATTTGCTCTTTTCTGAACTTCTCCAAAGGTTTAATGAGCAAATCAGATGCATTTTGAACCTGTAAAGAAAACATATTAACCTGTTATAATCATTTCTAACACTTGGATGGTGTTAATAGCTCTATGTTCATAAAAGCTTCCATTGCAGAATCTTATAAGTTATAATTATTGTCAGTATGTGAACACCAATGACCTTGAACAGAGTATCTTTGTAAGGAAGTGTTAAATCTGGAAAAGCCAGTTTAACAAGTAGTTAAGAGTTAAAATGGACAGACAGGTAATTATTTATCCAAAGTGAAAAACAGAACAAAAGACGAATAATGTGAAACCAGAACCAACAACAAAAACAGGAAACATAATAAGAGACGTAAGAGCAAAATATGAAAATAGAGTATTATTTGAGTCCAATTAACAGATACAATCAGTGAGTCCGGATTACATGACAGAACAAACAAGAACAACCTGAAATTGTATCCAATGTTCATCCCACAGGAAGTGTCAGTGGTTTCTAATATCTAATAATGAGGGACAATTTGGGGAAAGCTGATAACTCACCAGCATCATCCGGTCATCCTCTACTTCCTGCAAGAGTCCAGCAAACTCTTGAAAGGACTGAGCTGTAACAGAACAACATAAGTGTGTAGTTTTCTTGCACGTTGAAGCATGAAACACTATGGGCTCAAAAATACACTTGTTACGGCCTAAACGTGTATCATCAAGTCAAGATTAGCTGCTGGTTTTTTGCCCCGGAACTTGAATGTGATGAAGACACTGTCAAATACAGTATCTGGCCTCACTCAACTACATCGTCAATAAATATAAGACGTGTGCAGAGGATCTCATCTTACCAATGTTAATCTCATCGTCTGTCAGAGAGTCTCCGATGAAGTCAAACTGGAATATGTTGAGGGTCTGGGAAAACTTCTGCACAGCAACGGAATAGGCTGTAACATAAAATAGATGGCATTTTGTTTTTTTTGTCATTGATATAGAAATATAATGCGTGACGACGTCGAACAGGCAGTATGTGGTAATGGAGCAGAAAGTCTGCGTTATACAGCCACCCTGCACCGCCTGGTCTGCATTATGGGGGGAAACAAAACAGAACCAGGAAAAGCAGAGGGTTTTCAGTCACATGGCCTGGCACAAAGAGCAAATATAGTCTTAAGGTGTGTTATTAAATGATAATCAAACAACACCTAAATTAAATGTGGGAGCGCTTGTCCATTTTTCCAGTTGTCTGTACAGAAAACTCAATATTTTGCCTCAGATACATCCTAACAATGACTATTTGTGTTGTGCACCACAGAGTGACCCAAACAAAACTGACAGTGTCCCCTCCAAAGATGTCATCCCAAATAGAAACTTGACTTGAGCCTGGAGTGGTGGTCCTCTTTAGTCTAGTGGGACATGGCAGCATCAGAGACAAATAATGAGGTGGAGACGAGAGAGGAAGCTCTATAGCACCTGGATCAATAAATGGGTTAAATTACATAACATCTGCTTCTTCTGCTTGGCTCTTGTCAGTGGGCTGCGTCCCCCATAGGACCACTAGCACCTCCCCATGCCTATCCCACCCACAGCAACACTGTAGACCCTTAAATGGCCCCATTGATGCTCAAACACCAAACTACACAAGCCTTTAACACAATATACAATCCACATTATGAACCTGCCACGTTGTGAGTGAGTCCATAGTTACCCTTGATTGTGGCGATGACATTAATGCCATCTTTGATCAAGTCTTTGAGGAATTTGCTGGTTTTCTCCACATCCGACTCGTAGCACTTGAGCGTCTCTCTGAACTCGGGACTGTCCAGATAGCAGGCGCTGAACTCCAGAGGGGAATGGCCCATCTTGCAGAGAGCCACGGGAGGTTTTGTTGGACAGTGCGGACGCGGGTAAAGCCACGCAGCTCCTACGGCACTAGGCACGGGTCATTTCAGGCGGCGCGCGCGGACCGAGAACACCGAGAGGCGCGGACCATGGTGGCCGTGGGAGCCCGCGGCAGAATACCGAGCACAGCCTCCGTCCACTGCCCGAAAAGCCCAACGTAAAAGCGGAAATCTGTGTCGTATGCGCTACTTTCCCTTCGCTGCGGTGAGAAGAGAAGGAGGAGGAGAAGAAGAGTGTAGGACTGGTCCCATTCCAACTTAGCTGCTGTCAACACCAGACTGTCCGCGTCCTCCGAGTCTGCGGCTTTACAACTGAACGCACTAAATACATTTGAACTAAAACGAACTGTGGGCATATTAAACGTGCTCCATACAAATGTCCTTACTGGTAACTTGTTTCTTTAATACAGCCGCACTGTTTGACAAAGAGCGTAAAACAAAGATGTAGGCCGATCCCAATTGGCTCCTCAGTCGCTATTTCCTCCCACCCAGGAGCGGCTTAAAGGGGCCCCTTCATCAGATGTGGCCCCTGAGGGCCAGGGCTGCTGTGCATTTGGAGCGGGACAAATAGACTGTATGTTGACAGGGGGGGGGCACGGACCGGACAACAAGAAAGCACAAAATAAAACAAACATTTACTTGCAAGTTGACTCACCTCGGGGTGAGTCTAGTCTATAATACTTTCTTGTTTAACCACATTCAACAACAAAGAAGGCCTAGATTCTATCCAAGTGCCTCAGCTCAACATATCAGACTAAAGTATTTTTTCTAGGCCTACTATACTACTACATATATGTGTAGTACACACACACACACACGCACACACGCACAGTGCGCGCGCGAGGCAAGTAGCCTAGTGTCTTATGAATATTCACTTCATTACGCAATCGTCCACATAATATTTAAAAAAACAATCGATATTGTAATGGCTGAGAATAACCTCCAGGTGTCATCCTTTAGACTGTGCTGAGGCAGAGGACAGACATGAGCATGTTGATTCAATACAAATTCTATATGTACAGCCAACACTATAGATTTAATAGTAGTTGTCGACAGAAAGACTAATCCGTTTTTAAGAATAAACCTGAATAATCCCAACTGCCTATATTTAAAATCATATTTACCTTAACCATTTGTACAACCATTTCACTTCTTATTTACAGCTGGCCTTTTGTTTTCTAACATTCATCCTCTGCTGTCTCGATGCCAAAATTCCACTTTGCTTTATTAAAAGCCTTCCCTCTAGCATTACATGCATTATTCATGCCTGGAAAAAAATGCTATTTTGTTAAGCAATGTTGCACATAGTATTCTTGCTGAGGCTTAATGTACATGTCATATTTGTTCTAACAAAGGAGGAGTGCTGTAGCTTTCATATGATGGCATTTTTCAATGGGATTCTATGGAGTTGAACAGTTATATATAATTGGATGAATAAGTTGTATTTCTTCATTTGGTTTGGCATATAAATGTTTGACAATCAGTGGCTCAGGGATCTTTTAAACACCTCTGGGCGCTCATGCTCTGTAGGTATGCAATGTATATACAATGCATCATAGTTCAACAACAAAACATTTTGCTTTATCAGTGTAACATTTCATAAATTTGTAACAAATACCTTCCCGTCATTTAGTCTGCTCCCATTGTGCACAGTATTTTGTGAGTTGTGTTTCAACACCAGAGGACCACAGCTGAGTACGGTCTGAACCGGTAACCGTCTAAGTTACTGTGCAATACTTAAGCCAGTGAGTCACTTGTTGCCTAAACTGCTTCACATCTTTGTCAGCATCAGCACCATCAATGATTTAATGATAACTAACTTTTGTCATTCTTTGTTTCAGATCATTCCGGTGACCTCCTCTGCGTCAAACTGCCCTCTGCTTCCTCTCCTCAACACAACATGGCCAATGCCCACTCAGATTCTTCAGATGAAAATGTTAGATCTCATTTCAATTGACGGTTGTTTGGCCAGACTAAATGGCTCTGTTGTATGCAAATGCAGAAGCATATGACCCCGTCAGTGCTGGGCAGCGGCTAGTGTGAGGGAAATCATTAGCAATGCAAAGCCCTGGCACTCTGAGACTCAAATTTGGCCTATTTTGTCAAAAACTGCAGCAGAAGGTAAGTTCTCTGTGATAAAATATTCATAACAAGTGATTAAGACTGAAATTGACTTGGCTTGTGTAGTGCTTAATTATAGCAGTCAAACTGTGTACTGCGTGGAGAATCATGTTACTTTTTATTATTATTTATTATTTGTCTCCCCCTTGTTATATTTTAATGTACAGTATTGAGTTGTATGCTTTTCAATTCCAGTTTGTGTGCCACTGATTAAACATGTGGTGCCAGACCAGGCGTTTTGGTCTTAAACAGCTTGCCAACAGCAGAGGGGACACATGGATTGTGTTCAGTTTGGGATTCACTTTGTTTGATGTCAAAGCTTTGCCTCGGTATCATCGTCTACACAGCTTTCTCTGACTCTGAAGCCTTCTGCTTAGCCCGGTAACCACAAAATATTAGTTTAGCAGCACAGGGTGGATGGCAAGTCAATATCCACTGCAGTCTTAGATTTGGGATGCCATAACCAGGTCTTTTGACTGAAACTGATATTATTTTGAGGGCGGCATGACGCTGACCCACATTTAAAAGACTTGTTGTGTTTCTGGGACCCAGTGCTTCTTTAGATCATTGCTGACTATTACAATGATCCCAGTGTTTAAAATCTACACAGACTTTAAGATTTAAAACAAGCTGTTTTTGTCTGTCCTTTTGATTGATGCTTACTCTCACTTTTTTTCTTTTTCAGATGGTAGTCTCTGAAATTTGGACAGGTCACAAGCAATAGAAGATACTGTGTTGAATTGATACACATTGAGTAAATTTCCACTGATTCTAAAATAGCCCCAAACCTTTAATATAGCTTTATTTTATGTAACAGTGTCATGTTTTTCCACCCCCAGAGCTGGAACCAAACATGAATTGGGCTTCCTTCTACACTGTGATTAGCGGGGTCAACAGACACTCCACTGGCATCGGCCGAATTTGGCTCTCTGTCCTTTTCATTTTCCGTATTTTGGTGCTCGTGGTCGCGGCGGAGACTGTGTGGGGGGATGAGAAGTCCGGCTTTACCTGTAACACCCAGCAGCCCGGGTGTGAAAGTGTTTGCTACGATCACTTTTTCCCCATCTCTCACATCCGCTTGTGGGCTCTACAGATCATTCTCGTCTCTACTCCTGCACTGCTGGTTGCAATGCACGTGGCCCACCGCCGCCACATCGACACAAGGATCTATAAACTGTCTGGAAAGACCAGTCCCAAAGACCTGGAGCAGATCAAAACACAGAAAATGAAGATCACGGGAGCGCTATGGTGGACCTATATCATCAGTCTGGTGTTCAGGATCATATTTGAAATGACTTTTATGTACCTGTTTTACATGATTTACCCCGGATACAGGATGATTCGGCTGGTGAAGTGCGACTCGTACCCATGTCCCAACACGGTGGACTGCTTTGTGTCCCGGCCCACAGAGAAAACTCTCTTCACCGTCTTCATGTTAGCTGCGTCAGCGCTGTGTATCCTGCTCAACATCGCAGAAGTAGTTTTCCTGGTGGCAAAGGTGTACAGTAGGCATTTAGGTAACCACGGAGACTCCACCATAGGGGACTGGTTACGTCACAAACTCTGAACAAAACTGGCACGTTAACTTGAGACAAACAGAGCTCAAGTTAACGTTGGTCATGTATTAACAAAATTATTCAGAAAGGTACTTAAAGCGATTGTGTATTTAATTTGGCTTTAAGGACAACGACTTCACACTTTCTCCATCAAGTCTTACAAAGTCAAGAGTTACAAACAGCTGAAAGGGGACAAATTATGTCAAATTGACTTTTATGCGCTCTTAACCATGTAATAACAGTGTTTTATCATCATCAGTTTACTCAAAGTTCTATTTTGATTCCTGCATGTTTGAGTTTAATCCTGTATTGTCCTGCAACTGGGAACTCCCATTTTCACCTACCCCCTATCTCCGCCCACTGCTTTGGACTTACCTGGGATTGTTCCAAAAATGTAGGTCATACAGGAGTGTTCAAAACTCTCACATTGTCTTTTTTCAACAATAAAACATGTACTTGAAAATCACTTGAGATGTCACTATGAAGCAGCCTCTCAGTTCTGAACAGGAGATCACTTCTTCTTCTTCTTCTTCTTCTTCTTCTTCTTCTTCTTCTTCTTCTTCTTCTTCTTCTTCTTCTTCTTCTTCTTCTTCTTCTTCTTCTTCTTCTTCTTCTTCTTCTTCTTCTTCTTCTTCTTCTTCTTCTACTTATTATTATTATTAGGCCCGAGCCCCAGCAGGGCGGAGGGCCGAAGGCAGCGTTGCAACTGTCCGACCAAACAAACATTATGGTGCCTCGTCGCCCCTGGCAAGTACAGTGAACTAGCCCATGCCGAAGGCATGGATCATGCATACTTACTCCTGCTATGACAGAAATAGTAAACAATGAGTGAATGGGCGTAGCCCATTCACTCATTGTTACGCGAGAATCCATGCCGCAGGCATGGGCCATGCTTGTATCTGCTCAAATCAATGGAAATCTATGGGGAGTGGGCGGAGTATCCCGACGGAATAGGGAGTGACGAGCGCGTAAGCGCTCGTAATGATGATTCCACCCCATGGCGGCATCGGGAAGGCTTAGAGCTTTCAAACGATGTATAATTTGTTGTTATAGTGGAAACGGCTATATTGTTTTTGCTAAAAATATTATTATTTTTATTTTTAATATTAGGCCCGAGCCCCAGCAGGGCGGAGGGCCTATTGCTCGCAACCCCGCATGTTTGTACCGCATGTTTGGTACCCCGTCGCCCCTGGCAAGTACAGTGAACTAGCCCATGCCGAAGGCATGGATCATGCATACTTACTCCTGCTATGACAGAAATAGTCAACAATGAGTGAATGGGCGTAGCCCATTCACTCATTGTTGACAACAGCAGCGCGAAGCGCTGCATTCCTCCAAAAACCCTCTTGGCATCGTCCCGTACGCGAAAATCCATGCCGCAGGCATGGGTCATGCTTGTATCTGCTCAAATCAATGGAAGTCTATGGGGAGTGGGCGGGGCATCCCGACGGAATAGGGAGTGACGTAATGATGATTCCACCCCATGACGGCATCGGGAAGGCTTAGAGCTTTCAAACGATGTATAATTTGTTGTTATAGTGGAAACGGCTATATTGTTTTTGCTAAAAATATTATTAGGCCCGAGCGCCACAAGCTGGCGAGAGGCCTATTAATCTCGTAAGGCCGTGCGAAGCACGGCTGCGAAAGTGCGCACGTAGTGCGCACGAAATCGAGCGCGAAGCGCTCGCCCACTTCCAAACACTCACTAACGCACTCCTCCACTCATGCACGCCCCGTGCATACTAATTAGTTGTAGGAAAATGGAACATTACCGTTGTAAACGGGCGAAGCCCGTGCAAAAGTTCGCACTAAACGAGCACTTTACATTGGGATGACGACCGCGAAGCGGTCGTCATCCCCATATAAAGCACTCATTTGCGCTAAGTAGCTCACGAATACGTTCCCCATCTCTTGCATGTTCCGTGCATATAAGCATGTAATGCAAAAATTGAACATTATTACTGTATAGAGGGCCAAAAACACAAAGTGGGCGGAGCCCACTCAAAATTATCGAAAGTACCCGTCAGTGACCAGGGACCCACACCATGAGGTAGGAAAGCGCGAGCGCTTTCCGAAAATGTATAGTTTATGATATTTGAAAAATGGGAAACATTGTTTTCGCATCGGAATATTATTCTTTCTTTCTTTCTTCTTCTTCTTCTTCTTCTCGGGACCAACCCCCCTATTTTTCACCCAGTGAACATTGACGAAAAGTCACAAAAATTTGCACACCTCTAAAAATCGTGCCTCTCTACATTCTGGCTATTTCCCTTTTCTAAAATAAAAAAAATTGGCGCGTCAGCGCCACCAAATGTACCAAAAATGCATTGAGAGATGGGAAATGACCCCAAAAAAATCTGATCGTAGAATCATGAAATTTGGCGCAGAGGTAGATGGTGACAAGAGAAGTAAAAAATATTATTACGGCAACGCCGTCCCCCGAACCAAATGTCGGCCATATTGCTTCAAAAATGGCTAAACATGACTTCGGAGTTTTTCCAAACGTCGTACTTTTACGAACTCCTCCCAGGGCGTTGGCCCTAAAAAGCTGAAATTTGGTGAAAATGCTACTGAGGAGTGGGACATCAAAAGTTATCCAAATTACATTGATACCTCTCACGGTCTCGGTGCGGCGAATGCCCAAACTGTAGCTAGAATTTCAGAAATCTCCCATATTTAAAATTTCTGCCGTTTGCGCAGATAAAGTCCGAATTGCGTCAAATTAGAATCAGTTGTTAAACTCTTTGCCCTAAACCTACTTGAAGTGAAATAAATTCATTTGGCGCCACAGCGCCCCCTACAGCTTTTATATGGAGGTTAAATGTTTAGTTTTGCGAAATTATATGAAATTTGACACACAACTCAATTTTGGCATCCCCATCAAAAAAGTCAATGAGACCCATGTCATAATTGTTATGGCGTTGCCGTAACGATGATCGAAACCTTTCATGTTATTCCAATGGGGAAATCGCCAGAACATGTTTACACTTTAGACTTTCACAAACTCCTCCCAGGGCGTTAGACATATTAACCTGAAATTTGGTGAGACTCATCTTCAGGACCATCAAAAGTTATCCACATTTTCATTCAAAGAGTCACGGTGTCTGTGCGGCAAAGCTGCACATTTTGCCAAGAATTCAAAATAAAATAGCTTTTTGATGGTAAAACAAAGGGGAGAAGATGTGACAGCGTCACAGATTCAGCAGTAGGCGTAATAAAAGGACAATTGGGGCGCGTTAGCGCCCCCTCCTCTTGCGGCGTGGCGGCGGTGTGGCGGCGGCGTGGCGAGGGCCGATCATTGCCGCTTGCGGCTATATTTATTTTTATTTTTATTATTTTTCTTGTTCTTCTGCTTTTTGAGCTCTAATTTGACCCCCTGAACATGCTCAAAAACTCACCAAACTTTGCCCAAAATTCAGAATCGGCGAAAAAATTTTTTTTTTCTGGGCCATTTTTTTTTTCGTTAAAAAATGGCGCAACAGCGCCACCGACAAAAGTCAAAATACATTGCGCCTATGGGAGACGCCCCGAGGTCAACTTTGGCGTAAAGCTACGAAATTCGGGACACGCATTCCTCTCGTGAGGACAAAAAAAAATAAATATTGTGGCCACGCCCCCAGACTTACCCCATGCCCGCCATCTTCCTTTGAAAATGAAAACACGCTGTGTTAGCCATTTTGTTCACGTCAAACTTTGACGAACTCCTCCTAGGGCGTTTTGCCCACCGACTTCAAAATCGGCGGACGTCCTCTGGACAAGTGGGGCATCTAAAGTTATCAAATTTTTTGAGATACCTTTTACGGTCTGTGTGCGGCGCAGCCGCAAAGTTGGACAACTTATTTTGGGATATTGCAGATCTAAAAATTGTTCCCATTTGATCAAAACAAGTCCGATTAGGACCAAATTTGAATCAGTTGTTCAACTTTCTAGTTTGGACCAGTTTATGATGACAAAATTGAAATGGGTGCTATAGCGCCCCCTACAGAGTGACCTTTAAATTAACATTGAAGGTCAAAAATTAGTTTTACCAAAATTTTCTAAACTTTACCCAAAATTCTATTTTGGCGTCGCGATCAAAAAAGCCAATCAGACAAATGCCTTAATTTTTACGGCGTAGTCGTAGCGATGACATAAACCTCCCATGTTATCCCTATGGGAAAACCGCTAAATCTCTCCAATATCCACATTTTTCTGTTTCACACTTTAACAAACTCCTCCTAGTGCGTTTTGCCCACCAACCTCAAAATCGGTGTACGTCCTCTAGACAAGTGGGGCATCTAAAGTTATCCAAATTTTAAGGATAGCTTTTACGGTCTCTGTGCGACCGAGCCGCAAACGTTTCCCAGAATTCTGACTATTTGGCCTTCAGAGTGGCCTATAAACAATAGAGTTTTTCCAAATGACATGATATTTTGAACAAAATTCTAATTTGCCATCCTGATCATAAAAGTATGAGAGCCAAAGTCATATTTTGTACGGCGTAACCGTAGCGATGACAGAAACATCCCATGTTATCCTTATGGGAAAATCGTAGAATCGCTCAAATCACGCTTCACACTTTAACGAACTCCTCCTAGGGCGATTGTCCGATCAAGTTCATATTTGGAGAATATCATCTACACAAGCGGGGCATCAAAACTTATCCATATTTTGATTCTAAGTGCTACGGTCTCTGTGTGGCGGACCCGCAAATATATGTCAGAAATGGGAAAACAGCGAAATCTCTAAAATGACCACATTTCTACACTTCACACTTTAACAAACTCCTCCTAGGGCGATAGCTCGATCAAGTTCATATTTGGGGAAAATCATCTACACAAACGGGGCATCAAAAGTTATCCATATTTTGATTCTAAGTGCTACGGTCTCTGTGTGGCGGACCCGCAAATATATGTCAGAAATGGGAAAACAGCGAAATCTCTAAAATGACCACATTTCTACACTTCACACTTTAACAAACTCCTCCTAGGGCGATAGCTCGATCAAGTTCATATTTGGGGAAATCATCTACACAAACGGGGCATCAAAAGTTATCCATATTTTGATTTTAAGTGCTACGGTCTCTGTGCCGTGGAGCTGCAAATATACTGTCACAGATGGGAAAAACGCCAAATCCTAGAAATGTTTACATTTATGCTTCACACTTTAACAAACTCCTCCTAGTGCATTTGGCCCACCGATCTCAAAATCAGTGTACCTCCTCTAGACAAGTGGGGCATCTAAAGTTATTCAAATTTTATGGATAACATTTACGGTCTCTGTGCAGCTGAGCCGCAAACTTTTCGCAGAATTTGGACTATTTGGCCTTCAGAGTGGCCTATAAACAAGAGTTTTTCCAAATGACATGACATTTTGCACACAATTCTCATTTGCCATCCCCAAATTAAAAGTATGGGAGCCAAAGTCATATTTTGTACAGCGTAGCCGTAGCGATGACAGAAACATCCCATGTTATCCCTATGGGGAAACTGCAAAATCTCTAAAATGACCACATTTTTACACTTCACACTTTAACAAACTCCTCCTAGGGCGATTACCCGATCAAGTTCATATTTGGGGAGAATCATCTACACAAGCGGGGCATCAAAAGTTATCCATATTTTGATTTTAAGTACTAGGGTCTCTGTGCGGTAGAGCCGCAAATATATGTCACAAATGGGAAAAACGCCAAATCCTTGAAATGTTCACATTTATGCTTCACACTTTAATGAACTCCTCTGTGGGCAATAGCTCGATCAAGCTCATATTTTGGGAAAATAATCTACACAAGCGGAGCATCAAAAGTTATCCATATTTTTATTCCAAGTGTCACGGTCTCAGTGCGCTGGAGCCGCACATTTGACCGACATTTGTGTTCACTTGCACTGGTTAAGCACAGCATTGTACATGTACAATGTGTCGCTGTCTTAGTTCTTAGACAATTGCGTTAGCGCCATCTCTGTAAAATGCAGAGAGCAGAGTCGGAAGGCCGGCGGCCCGCGAGGGCCGTTGGATGCCGCTTGCGGCTTTAATTTTTCTTGTTCTTCTTCAGCGCTTTGAGCTCTAATTTGACCCCCTGAACATGCTCAAAAACTCACCAAACTTTGCCCAAAATTCAGAATCGGCGAAAAATTTTGTTTTTTCTGGGCCATTTTTTTTTTTGTTAAAAAATGGCGCGACAGCGCCACCGACAAAAGTCAAAATACATTGCGCCTATGGGAGACGCCCCGAGGTCAACTTTGGCGTAAAGCTACGAAATTCGGGACACGCATTCCTCTCGTGAGGACAAAAAAAAAATATTATTGTGGCCACGCCCCCAGACTTATCCTATGGCCGCCATCTTCCTTTGAAAATGAAAACACGCTGTGTTAGCCATTTTGTTCACGTCAAACTTTAACGAACTCCTCCTAGGGCGTTTTGCCCACCAACTTCAAAATCGGCGTACGTCCTCTGGACAAGTGGGGCATCTAAAGTTATCCAATTTTTTGAGATACCTTTTACGGTCTGTGTGCGGCGCAGCCGCAAAGTTGGACAACTTATTTTGGAATATTGCAGATCTAAAAATTGCTCCCATTTGATCAAAACCAGTCCGATTATGACCAAATTTGAATCAGTTGTTAAACTTTCTTGTTTGGACCAGTTTATGGTGACAAAATTGAAATGGCCGCGATAGCGCCCCCTACAGAGTGACCTTTAAATTAACATTGAAGGTCAAAAATTAGTTTTGCCAAAATTGTCTAAACTTTACCCAAAATTCTATTTTGCCGTCCTGATCACAAAAGCCAATCACAAAAATGCCTAAATTTTTACGGCGTAGTCGTAGCGATGACAGAAACCTCCCATGTTATCCCTATGGGAAAACCACAAAATCTCTCAAATTACCACATTTTTATGTTTTACACTTTAACGAAGTCCTCCTAGTGCGTTTTGCCCACCAACCTCAAAATCGGTGTACGTCCTCTGATAACATTTACGGTCTCTGTGCGACGGAGCCGCAAACGTTTCCCAGAATTCTGACCATTTGGCCTTCAGAGTGGCCTATAAACAACAGAGTTTTTCCAAATGACATGAAATTTTGCACTAAATTCTAATTTGCCATCCTGATCATAAAAGTATGAGAGCCAAAGTCATATTTTGTACGGCGTAACCGTAGCGGTGACAGAAACATCCCATGATATCCTTATGGGAAAATCGCAAAATCGCTCAAATCACCACATTTTTACGCTTCACACTTTAACAAACTCCTCCTAGGGCGATTGTCCGATCAAACTCATATTTGGGGAAAATCATCTACACAAGCAGGCATCAAAAGTTATCCATATTTTGATTTTAAGTGCTACGGTCTCTGCGCCGTGGAGCTGCAAATATACTGTCACAAATGGGAAAAACGCCAAATCCTTGAAATGTTCAAATTTATGCTTCACACTTTAACAAACTCCTCCGTGGGCAATAGCTCAATCAAGCTTTACTTTGGGAAATATCATCTACACAAGCGGGGCATCAAAGGTTATCCATATTTTTATTCCAAGTGCTACGGTCTCTGTGCGGCGGAGCAGCAAATTTGACTGACATTTGTGTTGATTTGCACTGGATTGGCCATGTCCAATGTGTCCCCGTCTGTCAAGTTCTTTTTTAATTCAACACACAATAAGGGCGCCATCTTTATCAAGTCGAAAGCGCAGAGTCGGAAGGCCGGCGGCCCGTGAGGGCCGATGGATGCCGCTTGCGGCTTTAATTATTATTATTATTTATTGCTGATGATTGTACAAAGTGTAAAAGTAAAGAAAACACTGTTGAAATGAGTTAACAAATAAACAATTACATTATTTATTACAGGTTGTGTTTTGAAATTGTATATTTTACGTTTGTGCAATTTTACTGTATAGTTTTGTGTAATTAAATATTAATTAACATTTTCTACCCATTATCCTGATATTTAATCCTTGTTTAAATTTAAATTGTTAGTCATTTAATTTTCTTTTTTAAAGTTTCATAATACAACTCAATAAATGCAGAAGTTCTAATGAGCATTAACAAACTCTTGAAGACACCTGCTGATATCACGTATTGTGTTTCAGAGGAGCAGCATTTATGAGTCCAAACAATTTAAGGCTCAGTCGTGCCGGAGCCTGCGTGTGATTCTTCTCAGCTGTCGGCAGTGCCCTGAACACAGATGGAAAAACGTGATGAAATGTCACATCACTCATGAAAACGCTGCCATCTTTAGCCGAGTGCCACTGTGTCCTCAGCCACCTGTGAGCAAACGTCTCAGGCTGACTGTGAGGAAGTCCTCCTGACCATGGCCAGAGTGAATAGTTTATCAGTAGCCGCTCCATGTAAGGGTCAACGTAAGGTGACAACAGCGACCCATCAGACAGCTGAACGTGCTGTGGCCAGGCACCGGGGCACCTTTTAATGGAACAATACACTTCTATGATAAAAATAATAGTAATTCCTGTTGGAAAAGAGACATTCTTCCATAATTTACAAATGTGTCTAAATGGTGGTGGAGAATCTGTGATGGATTATAATGTGAATATCAGGGTTCCTACACAATGTCCTGGATGATGTAATCACATAGTCTGAAAAATAAACATCATCCCTTGTTTCTACAGTTTTACAAATTAAATTGTAGTCTTTGGTTTATTTATCAATGAGGCGGCAGGGTGGTACAGTGGTTAGTGCTTTTGCCACTCAGCAAGAAGCTCCTGGTTTGACTCCTTTCTGTATGTAGTTTACATGTTCTCCCTGTATCTGCATAGGTTCCCCCTGGTTAAATAACGGTCAATAAAATAACCATACCCAAAAGCAAATTGTGGTTGTTTACTACATGATTTGTCAGTCTCTAATCAAAAATAAAGTTATAATTTAACTTGTTACTTCAGTTAAACATAGGTTAAAATAATGGTCTATACATACTCTATAGATTTTTGTGTACACTTATAAAAAAGGTTCAGGAGGACTGTGTCAGAACTTTTAGAGCTCTTTTTTCAGGCACCATACAACCGTTTGAGACATGAACAAGACGCTCCACTGTCATGCTCTCAGACAGAGCCAATTGTCACATGGTTTTGGCTGACAAGCATGTCTCGACAACGGACCTCCATGGCTGGTGACTAAATACAATTTTCAAGGACAGGATAATAGTTCCCCAGGATATTTGACCTTTTCCTTATTGGAAAAGAGGCAAATTATTTTCTATGTATCTGAATAGGTATGACATTTTGTAATTGTTATGGTTCCTACCAAACATGTTCAAATTAATTAGTTTAATTATCTAGCGTATCCCAGGACAGCTTAATCACATTTAAGTAAAAATGATAATAATTAACATTGCGTAAACCGTTTATGCAACTATAAAATGTAGCGTACGGGAAATCTTGCCACAGAGAGTATTCTGGGGTCAGGTCACTAAAGCTCGGAGCTCCACAACAGAGACAACACAGCCACTCCCCCAACACCAACTCTATTTAAAGCTTACTGACTTGAAGACTGCTCTGTGAACTTACTGGGCTCTCCAGCTGCCACTCAGACACAAGCAACACCTCTCGAGCACAGGGCTTTATAATTTTCTTTAGGAGAGAACCTTTTCCTCTGTGTCCTGTCCACATCCCAAAGGACCTTTTACTTTTAAAATTTAGTGCTCAACAGGTTCTTAAAATAGGATTTTTTTCCTGCCGTTTGATTTGGACATTTGTCCTCTCTGTACAGAAGGTGACAGTGAAGCGGCTTTTGCTGGGATATGAACGTTAGCAGGTATGTTTTCTTATGAAAACACACACGACATAATATATTAATAATCTGGACCGTGCCCATATACAGTAGTTGTGTCACTTCTCAACTCTTAGGCCCTGTCAAGCAGGTGCTCCCACACTTTACTTCTAAAAAACACGCTCAACTATTTTTAAAGGTACGATTTGGCATGCAGTAATGAATATGGCTGAATACTTTAAAGTAGAAACCTAAATCTAGCGTCAGTGTTGCATGCAGTGCTGGGTAATGTGTCACAAGATCCATAGAGCGGCTCACCAGCCTCCTGCAGGGCTTGCTCTCTCACACAGCAATCTGTGTCCTGGCCCTGTTTATCAGCTAACGGTGGTTAGGTCACAACCCTTCAGAGCACAAACAGTGGATTCATGATTATTTAGTGACTGCGACTGAGATTATTGAAGTGTGTTAGCATTAATGAGGCTTGTCTGATAGATAACATAATTTATATACTTATTTCTAATAGACTTCGCTGTTAAATTAAGTGTAATGTGCATAATTTAACAGTTATTTGTTTGTTTTTCAAAATATTTGCAAAAAAAAGGGAAAGGCATTTTATCAAAGAATATCTCTAAAATCTCGAATTCATCTCTAAATTGTTTGTGTCTCAACAGGCCCATATCCTGGTTTGCACAATAAAGTTGAGTGTGGTCGTTTGAGCCAGAATGGGGGACTGGAACTCCCTTGGGAAGCTGCTGGAGAGTGCCCAGGAGCACTCCACTGTGGTGGGCAAAGTGTGGCTGACTGTCCTGTTTATCTTCCGGATCCTGGTGCTGGGCACCGCGGCTGAGAAAGTGTGGGGAGATGAGCAGTCTGGATTCACATGTGACACTAAACAACCCGGTTGTCAGAATGTTTGCTACGACAAAACTTTCCCCATCTCGCACATCCGCTTCTGGGTCATGCAGATCATCTTTGTATCCACTCCAACACTGATTTACTTGGGCCACATCCTGCATTTAGTCCGCATGGAAGAAAAGGAAAAACAAAAGGAGCTTGCACTGCAGAGCGAGAAACAGCAGCAGTTAATGGTCACAAAAGCCAAAAAGCCTACAATTAAAGACAGCCAGGGTCATGTGCGCTTGCAGGGTGCACTTCTCCGGACCTATGTCTTCAATATCGTTTTCAAAGCCCTGTTTGAAGTAGCATTTATTGTAGCTCAGTACTTTTTGTACGGCTTTCAGCTAAAGCCCATGTACACCTGTGACCGCTGGCCATGCCCCAATGCAGTGAACTGCTACATCTCTCGGCCAACTGAAAAGACAATCTTCATCCTCTTCATGCTGGCAGTGGCCTGCCTCTCTCTGCTGCTGAATCTGGTGGAAATGTATCACCTCGGCTTCACTAAATGTCACCAGGGACTCCGCTACAGGCGCAACAAGGCCCAGCTAGATTCAGCCAAGATCCTGAGTGACAGTGTGATTCCTTATGTGCACGGCTACAACTACTATGGAGGCCACACGGCTCCTGAACCATTCGCTCCGGAGCCCAAATACGGCCTACAAGAGCCTACTTCTGCATACAGCCCATACAATAGCAAAGCGGTCTACAAGCAGAACCGAGACAATCTGGCAGTAGAGAAGAGAGGCAAAACTGAAGATGACAGATATGAGAGATATGAGAGGAAACCATCGATTGTTGGTTTAGAGTTAGAGATGCTGCTGGAACAACAGAGGAGAAACAGTGTGACCAGCAAACCCAGCACCACCAAGAGCAGGAGCGACGACCTGCAGGTCTGAGGACTTGACTCACCCACTTTGTTACATTGCCTTAAACTGCACTTCAATGGCAGGAAACTTATTCATTAATGACCATCAATGTTTTGGTGACAAATCCCAGATGACTTGAGAATATTTTTGTTTACAAGATGTTTTCCATCTTTCCAATTATGCAATTTAAAGATGTGAATGGTTTGTTTTAAATTTGACAGTGTTTATCGGATAAACTTGAGGTACTTTTCCCTTTCTCTGGCAAGATTTTTATTTATTTATTTAAAAGTCCTCAATTTTTACTTGAAATAAGCTTACTTAAATGTTGCCTTTATGTTGATGTTGTAAATGGAAATGCTTCTTAATATAATTATTGTTGTTATTTGAATTAAGTAAAGATTATGTAATATAATTCATGCTACAATTATTTGTAAGTTGATAATAGGTTGCTGTTGTTAACGCATAATATGATATTCATAAACCCAATATAACACAATACTTATTATAGATAATTAAAAAGTTATTGAGAGTTTGAGATGTTGAATGGCAGAACGCTGTTGTTGTGATCCAGTAATGAAGGAACATCCCGACTCCAATGACCTCCTGTGATTAAACCTTGTATCGTTTCCTCTCACCTTTGGTACCTCAGGTAAAATCTACATACACGTTAGTTTTAGAACAAATGTTGATCTGTGCTCTTCACCGTGATGCTGATTTGTTCAGATGCATTTAAACTCAAGGTAAGACAGTGGGACTGACTCCATCCTGCATAATACAAACACCACTGTGTGCATCTCTTACTTGTGCAGACTTAAAGGTGTCATGGATGGAATGATTATGGACTCACTTACACTGACAGAAACTTTGAAATGGCAAATGATTTGTTTGAATTAGGCCAACTGCTCACATTAAGTTACGGCTTTGTAGGCTAATATGCTGTTTCATCTGCCTAAAATGATTGCACTTTGTAAGATAAGACAGGCTACTCCATATGCCTACAGTATATACACAACAAATAATGCATAGAATAAACCTATTGCCTCAAAACAAGATTTTGCTTCAGACACTTTTAACCCAAGCTTTTAACAAAATGTGGTGCTAAAAGTGCTGAGTCTTTCCAAGCTTACAGTTGAGTAAATATTCCTGTAAAACCTGTCCATGGTTGAGGTTTTAGGACCGTTGACAGGACAAGGTCGCAAAATGAACCAAAAACAGGTGACAGGTCAGAGGTCATAAACCCCGGGTTGCTGCGCGCGTAACCAAATCACTGAGCCAAAATAGTTTAGGTGCTATACCCGAATATCTCTCCAGTTCCCAGACTGTGAGGTCGATAAATCACCCAGACGCGGTGCACACTATGGCCGTGAGTCAAAGAGCGTCGGTTTAGGGCCCAGGACATTATTCAGGGCTATTTCTGTGTCAGTAAAGGGTTCTCCCATGTCACATAGACAAAATTATACACTTTATAATAATATTACTCAAGTAAATCTAATGGGCCAAGAAACTACTCAAGTGAGAGTAAAAACGTATTTGGGGACACTAGTAGTACTTTAAGAGTAACAGGCTGGACGCAACAGCTGATTCCAAATTTAGTTTTTAGTAGTTGGTGGGACAGAATATTAAATAATGCACTGTAGAAGTAACACTTCTAATTAAAACAAATATTACTCAAGTGGGAGTAAAAGTAGTGTCAAAATGTTACTCCATGAAGTACAATGTTTTGAAAAGGTTCCTCAAATAAATCTGAGTAAATGTAGCTGAGTACTGCCCACCTCACTGCACTGTTGTTTATCCTGCAGATCATATTCATTCATTAACCAAAGTTTTATTACGAGCAGGTCCAGTCAAAGTTACGTTATAACCATAAGCTTACTCAAGTAGTTACTTCAGCTTTGTAACCTTAAGCTAAATATTGAGGGAAAGTAAGACCTGAAAACTAACAATGTGAGATGTTGTAGCCTACTTTGTATTTTGTATTCATGGTAGATCTTGTAAAGTATTCTCTGTCAAAAGATCATTACTATAAAACATAAGGCTTTATAATCACAGAGAGATCCATAGATGTTTTATTTTGATACATTTTCAGAAAAGCAAAGAGGCACACAGGAAGAAAATGGTAAACTAAGAGCTCACTGAAGCTACAGACTGTGAAAACTGTAGACAAAAATTGCACATGAAAGACTTGATTATAATACACTAATGCACCACCATAACATTGTCCATGCCCACAGTACGCACTCATGCTTAATGGCAGAACTGACTGCATGCCAGAAGATTTCCAACTCTCCTTTTCTGCACTGCTTAATGTCCTGTAATCTGTCCTTTCATAAACAGGAAAAGGATCATATAAATCCTTCAAACTGAACATAAAATATGCCCGTAAATAAGCACTGTTTGGAAATTGAAGGACAATTACTCTTGTTCATTTCTTAACTTTGGAACTCATGTTTTGGAACAAAAAGTCTACATCAAAACAATAAGAAATACTTAACATGCACCAAAAAAACAAAAAGAACAATACATACTTCAATAAGTTGATCATTTGCATTTCATGACAGAATTTGAAGGATGACAAGTAACAGTCGTAGTTGATCCGTCATACACAGATACATATGATGTACCGTAATGCAGTGGATGAGCTTCTCTTTTTTGAAATGCTGCAGCCTTTTGTCATTATGGCTTAGTTCGTATGTCTCTGATGATGTGGCTTAGAATTCATACTGTATGTGTCAGCAAAGATACCGTAATAAACATATTCTTATATTATTTTGGGCAGGTCGGCTAATATACATTAGTATAAGCTTTTATTTGTACTCTGTATCAGTGCAATCAAAGTAAGGAAAGGGAATATAAGAAATAAAATAGAAAAAGTCGAATGTACTTGTACTACACAAATTTCTTAAGTAGAAATATACAGTGCTCTATAAATATGTATTTGGCCCCTAAAGAATATAAACTGTGGCTGTTCTAGTTATGACTTTTCTCAATCGAATTCCTCTTGAATTCAGTCTTTTATCCGACAAGTATTTACCAACAAAGGTGCAAAATGTAGAAATACAGCAGAAGATGATTTAAAAAAAAAAAAAAAAAAAAAAAGAGAAAACACTGATCAGTTTGGCATTTAGAAGCAAGCAGTCCTGTAAAGGTAAAGTGACATCTACTATGCTACACAATTTATATCATTAAGGTTATTGACAAAACATTTGTCATGTTAAACTTAACCATCCCATGTTCTAGGTCCAAAAATATCCCTTTAACATTTTAATTTACACAAATCATACCCTGAGATTTTAATAAGCATGTTATTCGAGTCGAATGAACTATATCCTCTTATGTCCAATAACAATTATGATAATTACATAAGCGTATATTCAAACCTAAACATCTATATCTACTTGACTGGCCTTTAAGACACATGTACAATGTCACTAGAGAACGTCCTATAGGACAAAAGCAAACAGCACTTAACTGGTTACATCATATAACACACAGTTAGATAGCTAACACCATATATAGCACATATAGAGCACATATATAGATTAATGTTAGCTTTTTACAAAGGTATGCCTTTATTTTTTCCAATTTCATACTCTTTAACAAATGTGGCAGTATGGCAAACTCCCTCATATGTTATTGCAAATGTCACACTAAAAACAGCGCTTTTTGCATTCTCTTATGTATCTGTCATTTAATCATTTCTAAAACATATCTAAGGCAAGTTGATCCACTTTATTTAGCTGGTTTATAGCATAGACTGTGAGTTATAGCATAGCTCATAACGTAGTCACAAGACCACATTTTACTGCAGCCACAAGATCCATACATGGAATTATTTTCTCACGTTTCAAAACACAAACAAACAAACTGTGTGTCCATTACACAATACAAAACTATACTCTTATATTACCTGCTTGAAGAAATAGAAAGAAAACTTGTCAGCAGGATAAATGCATCCGAAATGTTGTGCAAAAATTAAAGAGCCAAAATGATCAGCAATGACTGTGGAAATGCACAGTTGGTCAGTGAATGATGGGCGTAATGTCTTAAAAGCGCACATCACCACAGCAATGCAGTCCAGTTGAAGCAATTTCAACTGCCACACTTACAAAGTGCATCCCATTTTTTTACATTACACGTCCCCTTTAAAATGTTCAAACCACTTCAACGACAATCTGCCTCAAGAAACCATAAAAGCAAAGTCATGCAGGCTGTCACTTTTGTATCTTGAGCTTCAACTGAGCAGCTTTGGCTTGTCCCAGTTTTGACTGAATGTCCACAGGTCTTTCGAAGAAGCTGACAATGGCGGGCTCATTTAACAGTGACGCTATGACCTGCTCGAATGAAAAAGACCAGTCCACTTCTGACAGCTCAGAGCCTGGTGTGTCCTGGCTGGTCTGGGAGCTGCTGGTGTCTGTGCTGTCGGGGGACGTGGTCGTGTCCTCGGCAGGAGAGCCCTCTGCAGAGGCGGGGGCAGGTTTAGAGGACGCCGGGGGGCTGCTGGGCTCCTGCAGTTTACGTCCCACCTCCTCCATCCTCAAAAGGAGACTGGTTACGTGGGCTACAGCGCGGTACAATGACTCTTCCTCTGGATCACCGTGGAAGATGTTGTATAGAGTCTTGGAAAACTGGATGAATTGAGCCTGGGAAACAGAATAACAATAATGAAGGAAGTAACAACTATACCACCATCCACCAGCATGTGTCGAATTAACGATTGATATTAGTTGAATAAATGGCAACAAGGGGGAACAATTGGTCAAAGAGCAGAAATGTTTATGAGAAAGGAAGCGAGGGAACATTTTAAAGAGTTAAAAGCAGATGTGTGTGGGCTTTAGTGAGTTTCATACACTGGATGAAACTGTCAGTTACTGGTCACGTGTGGTATTTATCTGCCAAAAGGTTCAAAGAGGTGGTGAAAGATTGCTTGCGGAGTGTGTGGAGTAATCAGAAAACCAGAAAAGCTACTGTAAACTATAAGCTGATATATACGCTTCTTACAGAATGGCATTAGTATGATGTGTAGTTCATTACAGTTATCTTGATCTGGTAAGAGTGCATAGACATCTTATATAGATAGGTATAGGTATAGAAAATGCTGAAATGTTTGATATATTTTTCTGTCTGTATTAGCAGTTGCCAATTAATGCCAAACACCCATGACTTTATGATTTTACCTGGTTGATCCTTGGCAGGTCTTTAATTGTTTCTTCTTTCTTGAGTATTTCATTTTGCCATTGTTTCAAATAAGCCTGCAAGTCCACTTTCCCTCGACCTGTTCATTATATGCAAAATGCGCACGTTATGAATACTATAACGTTCATAATACTTCATCAACTGTTGTATCTGTGATATTACCTCTTTCCGGGCTTTTCCTAATAACACCATCTTCTGGAAGTTCAAATGCTAAAATAAAAAATACATTAAATGCATCAAAATAATCAAAAGGGCAAATGGTATTAGTGATGCGTACAAGTAATTAATGTATGTGCGGAAAAGGCAGCACACCAATAGAAAAAGGAGGAAAGAGTAAAGAGGCTAACCAGCGGGTCTATTTATTTGAGGAGAGTCTTCTGAGAGAGAGAAGTGTTGCATTCTTTGTTTCTGTGAGTGCAAAGGGCTTCCTGTGTACGCTGTTCATAAAGGAAGGGAAAGAATAAAGAAAGAAATTAGTAATAGTAGTATAGTAAGAAAACATTAGGAACAGTAAGTGTGGTTGGCGTGTCACATTTGTAAATGTGCTGTTAGGGGTACATTCATTGGCATGCTGCGTGCTCATGTGTGTCCATGCATGTAGGTCTTCATTAGATCACAGTATTAGTGTTGTTCAATTGCATATTTTACATTTTTGTGCATGTGAGACATTAATGGAGATGACATTTACTGAAAATGCTTTTAATCAGCAGGGGATGCACTCAAGTAATTATTTGCCATCGTCACACCAAATTACCACATTTATGGAGCATAACTAATAACTAATGAATGTCATTTTGATTATTGAAAAGACAAAGAAAGTTAAGAGTAAATCCGTGATATCAGATTTTTTTTGCAGTATTCTTTTAATGTTGTAGACATTGCAGACTACCATTTCATGAATCTAAAACATAATGTCTGCGAGCAAAAGTACTATACAGTTGGTGCTTAAAGCTTCCATCATGTTATATTTAGCTGCAAATATAGTGTTTCTACATGCTTCCTGCAGTTATGTAGATGAGTCATGAGAGCGTGCACATTGTGTACAAGTCACTTCCCAGCAGAAGTCCTACATTAGTCGTCTGTGTGTTGGCGTGCAGCCTGTCTCTTCCTGTTTTATTGCGATCATCAATGAACTGTGGACATATTTTGTGAACTGGAAAACAGGGACAGGACCTGTCCTTGGTGCTGAAGCAATTCTTCTGACACTATAAATGATGTATGAATCATGTTGTGCTGCTTTCTATATCCCTGACTATAACTCATGTCAGCTGTAATTCACACACTTCCTCTTGGCGGATCCAGAGACGCTACTCCATTACAGACTGTGCTCTCGGCTTCTCACACCCATCGTTGCCATGGCAAAGTCCTTTCACCCCACACTCTGGCTATTCTTACTCTGCCTTCAAGCAGCCAGCGCTTAATGATGTAAAAAGCACATATTCTAGGACAGTTTCTTTATACAATGTGCTCACCTGACTAAATGAGGACTACAGAAATGTCCCATTTCTGCATTGTCAGGTGCTCAGCAGATGTAAACACGCTTAAAGTGGGACATTTATCAGTACTTCTATGTGTAATTCTTATTTTGTTTTGTTTTTCATTGTAGGACATATAACATACTGTATGGCCAAGAACGCTGTTTACAAACAGCTGCTGAACTTTGAACCCTCTGAAGCCAACGCAAGTACTCAGTCGATGAAAAGGGTCAAAGTTAAAAGATAATCTTTTTCAGTTTAACAAGAGCCCATTAATGACAAGACATAATGTGCTCACCTGGAGGGAGATGCAACTTGAAAAGAAACTTCAGCTTGTTTGTGAATGATCCACCATACACCGTGTCTGCAGGTGAAATGCAGCGTTGAGGAAACAGTAGTAGTTGCATTACGTAATATGATTATTAACAAACCAAGGGCAGTGCAAAACTCTTTAAAGTTGACGAGGCCGTCCCGGTTTTCGTCAATGAGGCGGAAAACCCACAAGGACAGCGTGCTTTTGACTGGGCAAAAGGCCCATGGCTCCAGCAGAAAGAAGAGCGTGCTGAACTGCTGAAAGCCCAGCTGATACTGCTCCAGATAGGCCAGGCTTGGGTCATGGTGGAGCAGCGCCGGGCTCTTCATGGTCCAGTAACAGCTCAGAAAATGCTGCCTCTGAAACAAAGAAGACAAATATAACATGCATGTTTTCTGTTACTGTTTTAGTCATTCGTGGGAGCAGATAGACACTATTACTGAAAATGAGTGATCTTACTTTGAATAAATAATAAACTTCATCAAGCTCAGAAGCAGTAAATCTGACCTCCTGCGATACCACCCGAATCTAAAAAGGTAAAATTGTACATATTAAAATTGTGCCCAAAGTCACTGAGACAGGATTCAGTCACCAGCGACCCCGTACGGGAACAAGCGGTGGACAAAAATGGATTGAGTATTTCAATGACAAACTTACCACATTCTGCTTCGTTGTGTCCTCCAATGTCTGTATGACATAAAGTTTATTCCTCTTTCGAGAGCTCTCAACTTCTTCAGAACGTAAATGTCCAAATTTCTACAATAAAAATTACTCAAACAAATCATTGGATTGAGTGAGTGAACTGCGTGGTCTGCAAAACTCCATACCTCGTAGGCTTCACGGATCAGTTCGCTGATATCCACACCAAAATTAGATGCTCTGTCATTGGACCCACCTGAAGCCTGCTGAACGGTTTGGGGCAATGGACTGTCTTTGTTTGTGACACTATCAAAGAATCTTAACAAGAAATAACACACACACAAAATAAATGGTGCTTTTCTACTTTCTGTGAGAAGATTTTATGTAGCTCATTAATCACATACCTATTGAGAATTGTGACAGCCTCCGCATCGTCATGGCAGCTGATGAGGGCATCCATGTTGTAGTCCAGCACAGCCAGCCCGAGCTGCAGGATCGCTTTAATGCCGTCATAGAAGAAGCAGTCGACCACATTGACAGCGCTCTCGATGGGAAGAACGCTGATGAAAAGAGTGAGGAACCAGGACAAGGACACGGACGAGAAGAAGCTCAAGTCGGTCATGTGCTCCACCAGCTGCGGCAGGTTCTCCCGAATTAGGTCTTCGAACACAGCTTGGTCAACTAAAGCACCTGGACATTTCACAATTTGAGTTATTTGTCTTTATTTAAGGTCCTTTAATTATTAATATTGAATTGTTACAAAGTTATTAACTCATTGAACTATTTAGTTACCAATAATTCTGCGGTTGAAATAATCTGGCAGCATCCTTTCACAAACGGCCACTAAAAGCCAGAAAGCTTCTTCTTCTTTGGCATAAAGAAGCAGCACTGAAGTGAGAATGTTCATGGCCTGAAAGTACATACAAAAAATAATAATGAGCGTTAAGTTTATTCTGCCTGAATTATGATTTAAAGATGGAATTGAAATTACAAAATCTAAATAATTTAGTATTTAACAAGGTAGGATATGATCCATCTGTTTCCCCAGGTACAAAATGTCAAATGTAGCTTTTACTGACAATGATTGTAACTGTTATACAAGAACATTGGACATAATTTTGTGCTTTGATTGAATTATGAATATGAAAGGTTTTTGCAACTAAAACCGGTCAGAAAGAAACTTAAAATGCCTCTCTCTGATCTGTATAGTCACTTACAAAAATACCAGCACATGCAGTCAATCATGAATCAGTGCTAGAGCAGCAAAAACTTGTATTTGTTTCCTCTATAGGCAGGTTTAGTTCTTATTTTATTTCCTTTTTCAAACCAGTAAGAACACAGCCATGAATACCATAATAATTATTGGCCCTCTAGTCACCTGACAGTAGCCAATCTTGGGGTTCCTGTAGGCATAGGCAGTGAGGACTCTGCGCAGAGCTGAGATCCCGGTGTCGCTCTGAAAGGCGGGATGCTCGGGCAGCGAGCGGTGCAGATCCCTCTCGATCTCATCTGTGGCCAATGTGCTGGTGCCCAGAGATTGCTCCACTAGCTCAGTGTAATAGCCCGGGTGAGTGGCCATGTCATTCACAGCTCCTACAGAGAAAATCCAAAATAGATGCTGCTACATTGTGCATATTGTAAAAGTTTTACTTCATTATTTATGCTGGGTGAGCACTTGCAGCCAAACCAAGGAAGTCCTCTTAGCCAATAAATCCCTTGATGCAGCCAACTACTCAAGCTTCTCAAATTGTAACTGATGAACAGAGCTTATGATGATTTTAGATACCTGAGAATAGCATCCACAACTCTCCCCTCAGGGCTTCAGGGACGCCACGCACAATCAGATCCCGAGTCTTCTTTGTGAAAAACATACTTGTACCACGTCCATATTCAGAGAAGTGTATGTTCCAAGACTGTTCCTTCATCTTCTCTTTAAGCTATACAAAACACATGACATCAAGTCAGCAAATAGTACAGGCCATTATTTCAGGCATTGCGTTAGGTAGATAGCTACCATTTTGGGGTCAAGGTTTTCCATGTCTTGAGGGTGAAAAACGGTCATGAGGGCCTCAGTGCTTACGGCTTTGGCGTTGTCTCTCTGCCCCACCATAAGAGTCACATCCTCTGGGTTATCCTCAAAGTGGTTGATAAGAGACTGACACTCACCACGGATTGCCTAAAATCAAGAACAGAAATCAAATTAGAATCGGACTGGATTAAAGCATGTGCAATAAGATTGGTGTGTGGGGTGTTGTTACTTCTGATGAGGCGGAGTGCAGAGGACTGGCACTGATCCCACATCTGCTGCGTATGGAGTTGGTGAGGCGCTGGTAGTCGCGCACCTCGGAGAAACGTAGTGCCCTCTTCCCACGCATGCACACGGTCAAAGCCCTGCTGCCGGAGTCTGGCTTCTCAACATTAATAACCTGAAAAATAATGGATGATTGTTCATTCCGCCTAACTTAAGGTGATATAGTGAAGATTACCTCACGCATTGGTACGATGACATGACACTGGCTTCCATCCTGACTAGCAAAGCAAAGGTAGTTTTCAGATAGACATATCTTGCCAAGTGTGTTAAAATAGCTAAAGGGCACCCAGAGAAAACTTTCATGGACTTCTAATAAGTTCTCTTCTTTTGGAAGCCTAAAAAATGTCCGAAACTGTTCACTCTTTGCATGAGCCTCAAGGCCTCTGAAAGAAAGGAAAAAAAGATGCAATACAACAATTATGACAAAAATATATATCAAAACAAAAATAGACTTATAAATATTTTTAAAATGTAATATATGAATCATGAAAAAACAGAGATGCAGAGGCAAACTGTACCTCCTTGTAATCTGCAGGGGGTTGCGGAGCGTTGGCTCTTTTTGGAAACCCTCTTTGTCAAAGAGTCGCTTAATAGAGTAATCCGCCAGTTGTTCCATAATTACAAAAGTCTCATTAAGGTGCAGTAGCATTGAGAAGTAGTGATCCTCGCCATGAGCAAAAACATGGATACTTTCGGTCAGAATGACATTTGAAGTTTTCTCCAGCTTCCATAACTCATCCCAGGAGATGACCAGCTTCACTACATGGAGAAGGAAGGTAAAAATACTAAAATAATTAGAATTCACTCTTTGTTATTTTTATTATTATCGACGCTTTCTGCAGACTATCATTTGGTCAATAAGTCCCAGCCTTTCTCCCTGTGAAAAGCACGTTTCCTTTGGTTTTAAGACAACTGTAAGCTTCAGAAAAGACGAGGTTAGTGACTCACCCTCTGATCCAAGCAGGTATGAATAGAAGCAGAGGAAATTGGTGCTGAGGTAGAGCCAACCCTGGCACGGCACTTTGCCTTTCCAGTAGCTGCATGAGTAATAGGTCACCAGCTTCTCCTCTGAAGGCAGCTCAAACCACTTCTCAAACCTCAGAAGAGCCTCTCGGAATTTCTCCGGCTCATCTTCATGAACCAGAGATGATTTGCCTTCCTCAGCAATCAGACCCTTTACAGAAACATAAAGTAGATTAGCAGGAAATGTGCTATTTTAACAAGGGTTCAACAAGGGTTTTGTTGGGATGTATGAACACAGTAAGTACACAAGTACACACTACAATATAAAATAAAACCTTACTCTAATCTTGCCCTGCACAAAGCTGGTGATGTCTTCACTTGAGTCAAAAACTGAGAGTGTCCTCATGATGTTCTGCTGTAGCCAGTCCCAGTGCTGAAATATCTCCTCTTTGGTCACCCCTGAGCAGAAATGACATAACAATAACAACAACAAGACATAACGTCACAGATTAAAGCCGTGTTCGGCTGCAGCCTCCCATTTATACAGGACCTGTAAGTCTCCCGGACTCTGGGATGAGCAGGTCAAATCACAGCTGAGCCTTGTCACCCTGGACACCGACTATTTGAACCACTCCCCTCGAGTCAGACTGCTAGTTTTGCACAATAGTTCTGACCAGACTGTACATTTTGTGCATGTACTTATTCAAAGTATTTAGTCAAGCCTTATTTTATTTTATCTTAGTTTATAACAATTATTAATTGTTTCATGATGCAGCATTATATCAGCAATGCAAGTTCCTAGTTTGTGAATATTGTTCACTTACAATGGAAATGATTCTATGATTTCTTTTAATCAATTAATCAATACTGAACATGGTTATTGGAATCAAATATTAACATAAGTCAATTCACGGATAAATATGAAACTCACCACATGCTATGGTCCAATAGATCTGTGAGTCTGGTGTGTGATGCAAAATGCGAAAGGGGGCAACTTTAGATGTTGAGTCCAACACCGTGTCCAAAGTGCCCACAAGAAGCCCTGTAAATCAAAGACAGTTCATTAATATGCTTCCTTAGTAAGTACATACTGTTCAGCTTTGAAGTTCAGAAGAGATCTTGCTCCTAATACTGAGCCTTAGGAAAGCACTAGAACCAACTCCCCAGTGAAAACAAATATTATATTTAAAATGGTAGAGTAATAGAATAATATATGTTTATAGAATATAACATTAAAATCAAAATTATTAAAGGCGGTATGGATGATTGTTCGGCGATTTGAGAACGCAGGCGGAAGTGCGCATGCGCACTCCCCCATGCGGACTGATACAACACACACGTGCGTTTGTTTATAAGCGCAACGGAGCGCATCGCATCTCTCGTCTCCCGTAGATTTCTGTCCACTTCTGCGTCAGCTCGAACTGTCTTTCTCCGTCTTCATTTTGCCCCGTACACTGAGGGAACTATATTATGATAGATCCATGCGCTTAGGCACGCGGAAACGTGGGGACGAGCCTGACGCGGCTGCAGATGAGCGATAGGTGCGTTTTATGATTGATACGTGGCAGGACAAATGATTTATCCACGCCACGAGGAAATATGATAAAAAAAATTGCTGAAAAAAATCGTCCATACCACCTTTAACTGAAGGCCAAGTTGAAAGTTAGTAGAAATTGTGTTTTGCAAATGGTGTGTATTTGTGGATTCACAGGGTTAAATGTGAGTCTAGATAGTTGCCTGTCAGTGTTTGTCTCTAAGAGTAACAGCTACAATTAACTGGTGATAGTCCAGGCCACATCCGACTCATGCCAATAGTGGCTTGAATAGGTTTCTACAACGAAGTCGTAAAGGAATAATGAATGGATAATTAGACTTGAGACATAAAAGTAAAATATTTTCCTGAGTTTAGCTGGTGGTCAAAATTTTGAAAAATATTAATGATATGATGAAAAACATGATTGCATATAAAATCTTTGCCTTTTTTGTATTATTGTAATAACTATGTAATCAAAATTGCTGATCAAATTTGATCAATATAAATCAAACAATTGAAATATACCTAATTGGACTCCAATATCCTCCATGAATAATTAACAAGTGTGCAGAGAAACCACACTTTCTGCATCAGCAGACACTGCTAAAGAGCAAAGGCAAAAGGATCCATTTCTGGTCAAATGACCCCCGGTTTTACAGAAACAATAACATACACAAAAGATATGAGAAAATTAGGGCTGCACAAATAAAAATAGCAATAGTGCAATTCTCACATCGCAAGGCTGCAATTAATTACATAATAAAATGTCCTCTGTAAAGAACAAAATCAATATTTTTATAGACATATCTTGTACCTGTAGACAGTTTAGACCTTTACAAACATTCTTTTATTTATTTATCAGTTTATATTCCATTCCTTACTCAAATACGGTCCTGGAGTGCACTCAGAATCCTACCTAAACATTTGTCGCAAATCAAGTCACAATACCGGTACTTGTCCGAAAAATAAACTAAACTACTTTTACATAAAATTGTACATAGTTTTTATGTGAATTTTTGAAGTCCAACATGCATCATGAGGCGGTATTTAACCTCCACTATTAATATAATGGCCTGCTCACACCCATCAGACTCATTGTCTTCCACTACACACTATTCATTATCATTAAGAGTCCATTAGTTACTTTAGCAGCACACATGTATAACACGGGAAAGAGTGTTCCAGGTAATTGTAGGCCCATGTGTCATAGCTTCTGTGCAGAGTGGAAGAATGTTACTTCTCACAGTTATCTAAAGACATCAAGACTAACAACAAGACTACAAGACTAACTGCAGTGTTTCCCAAGCTGGAGTATGTGGACCACTGGGGGTAAGCATGCACTTCGCAGGTGGGTTAATACTTCAAATTAGGATGAATTTTTATTATTACTTATTTTTGTAATACATTGTACCACTTAATGAATGATTGGGAGGCTTGTGGATATATATTAAATATTGATAGTATACATTTAGTACACATACACTCAGTACACTACATACAGTGACAGACAAAGCTTGGGAACCACTGTATATAAATCAAGCCATTGTCAGAACAGAGTAGATATGTCATAAGATTAAACACCATAGAGAAAAAAACTGGGTCATTTTGAACTCTCTTCAGGGTCGACTGATCTTACACGAGTCAGTTACAACACATGTGTAAGCAAACATCACAGGTAAACCTTCAACACAAACAGTAATGACAGCACAAATGACACAAGAGTGAACAGCACGTGTGAAAGGGCAGCTGTTGTGTATTTTGTCAGCAGCGCAGAGCGTCCACCGCACATTAACCACACAAACCAATAAACTGACACGTATGCTTTTGCAAACTCACTGTCAGAGTCACAATAACACTGAAGCTGTGGCTGAACTCAAACCTGTTGCAGTAGGATTAGTAATGGAAGCACACTGAGGCTGCACACACCCGTGTCATTGAAAATATAAGCACTATATGTTGATGAAAGTGATCAAATGCAAACATAGGTATCGTGTACATTTGACCAAGTCAACATAACATCACATATTGGTTTATCTCACCTGTCAGCCCTCCGCCACCTTCTCCATAGCCTCGTCTCCGCTGCAGGATGAAGTACTCGTTATCCTTCTCGGTGACCCACAATTTGAAGGCATTTTTCAGCAGAATCTCGTCGGGTTTGAGCCACATGTTTCACAGGTCATTGGGTTGTCTGTACAATCGGCCTGGCATGTCACAGATGGCGGGTTTGTAGACCAACATCAAAATCCAGGGACATTTGTTTGTGTCCGAGTTGCTCCCTTCACACGTCGACAAGAAATTCTGCCAAAGTTGCGGGGCATGATGGGATTGTAGTTTCTAACAAGACGGTGGTGCATACGTCATTTCCATGTGCCGGTCACATAGACTATGGTCAGTCAGCAGATTCAAAAAGATGCTTGATAAATGACAAAATATTACTAGAAATAAAAAAGAGAGTGTATTTCTTCTTTAAAAATTGGGTTTATTGATTTGTTATCAAGTAAAATGTGTTAACACTAATATAAAACACTAACCATATGATTAAAATATATCTATAGTATAAATCTATAGATTGCTCTTATTACAGAAGTATGAATTTGTATATAATTTGGAATCCAAGACGACGCAGGGCAATGTAGTAAGGTGGCTTGAACAGCAGATGTCATCAAGAAACCTCCATTTAAAACAAGTAAAAGCCCAGTGCAATCAAAAATATTTCTTACCAAACCCAAATACCGCCTTTCAAAGTCGCTTCTAGATTTTGAGTGTTTACTTAAGGTAACCGGAACTGGCCGGTGAGTTTCGTGAAAAGGGCCTAGTTGGAATCATAATTTTAATACTATATTAATACAACAACTACTACAAGTACTTTTTGTACAAAACCCTTTGAATATATATCTTTAAGACATTTGCAGATCACTCTTTTAAAAGCTAGTTAATTATATGGTTAATTACAATTCCGGGATAAGCAAAAACTGCGCAATCGATGTTGATTCGATAATATAATAGATCCATGACGTTGATCGACGTTGCAGTTTCCGGTTTAACGTTATTGGTCTGCACGAGGCTGCTGGCCCTTTTTCCTACGCTCTCATTGGGCACTTCAACTGACGAGGAGCATCCAGACGAGGCGCAGCTAAACACGAACGCGCCAATTCAATACTACTGTCACCTGGGCAAACTACAAGAATATTCCAATCCATTTTTAGTTGTTAACTGTATTTTTATTCAACAATTCTTGTTCGATTAACTAATTGGCAGTTTAATTAATCAATTATTTCAAAATAACAATTCAACTTCATTAATTCCAATTCTATGAAGGTTATTTTGTGTTTTATTAAGATTTATTTTTTGACATTGCATTTTTTTTACATCAATTTTTTTTTTACATCGAATCTAGTAAAAATATTAATTTCAATACAATTACATTTTTTTTTAATTCGATGTAAAAAAACAAACAAACATACAATGTAAAAAAATATGAAATTCGATGTCAACAAATAAATAAATTCGATGAAAAAAAAAAACTACAATCACCGTCGCACAGTCTACGTCATTCAAACCCGCATCCATCTTCTCCGAGCGCCGAAATTAAACACAGCAACAACACTTCGCATTTCACAGGTGTAACCTTACCGTTTTTATATACACGTAGTTCATAAGATTGTGGACAGAAGTCTTAACGCCTAGCGTGACATATAAGTCCCGCTGTTTCCTGTAACGTTTGCGCAGTCACACGATTACTGGCAATAGTCAACAAATGACTACTTTGTAATCTCTTCACAAACAACTAATAATAATGCCTTGAATTGAGTCGATGTATTTCATGTCTTGACGCTAATGACTTGGTCGCCGTGTTTCTAGTTTTGTCATCTACAATGGTTTACCATAAAAAACCACGAGCGTTAAGCTAACAAGCTAACGCACGGATTCGAACTTTTAAGTGGACTGACTGTGATGTAAACAATGGAGGAAAGCTCATCGCGCCCTTCCATTGCCAGCAGTGTTTCTCGAGAGTCTTTTCTGCAAAAGCTCTTGGAGCGGCTGTGCCTCAGTCCGTCTGTAAAGCTCCGGGCTGAAGACTCCTGTCCTGTCACTGTGCTCGCTCTTCATCGGTATTTGTCTGACCCGGAGCGCGATAATGACAGCTACAGCTACGATGTGACCATCACAGACGGAGTATGGAGAGCTAAATGTTTCCTCCACTCCTGTTTAAATCATACGGTGCATACAAACTCTCTCAGGGCTGGCACAGACGTCAACATAAGGCAGTGCTCTTTTGTTTACAATGAGAGGAGACTGGGACATGGTTATCTGTGCATTGAAGACCTCACGAGCGGGACAGGTCACTGTAGTACTTATGACAAGGACATAAGTGCACTTCCTATGCTGGTCAGACAAGGCATGGAGAGGAGCATCAGTCTGCAGAGTGAAGTGCCACTTCAGGTGAACCGTAAGCACTACCTTCCCCTGTGGAACAATGACGACCCGGATGGAGAGATGTGGGCCCCAGAGCCCTCCATAGAGAACACTGTCCTCGATGGTGAGTGATATTATAAATAGAGCCTCATACAACCATGTAGCCATCGCTGCTGCTGTTAATAATTATTTTCAACAGTGTCCAATATCACTTTTCTGTCTAACCTGGAAGCACAGTTTAAAAATCTGCAGAAACCATTTCCTCTTCTTGTGAAAATAATACATAAATCCAGACTGAGATATTATGGGAAATATGGGCTCAAGATCGATTATCCTTATCAGGTGGGTTTGAGATTGCTCTTCGAGGTATAACTTTTATTATTAGTCAAACTTTCCTCTCTGGTTGTGACTCCTATGTCCTGTTCTGTGATATTGCAGGCCTATTTTGAGGTGGCAGATCAGAGTGGCACTATGTCCCTTGTGCTGTGGAATGACCTTTGTCTAGAGTTTTACCAAAGGCTCCAAGTGGGCACAGTGCTGTACCTTCAAAATTACACTCTGAAGCAGAGTTATCTGAACAGGTCACGCCCGCACATGGACCATTACAGAATGAAGGCTTTTAACTCTGTGGGTATGTAGCCATGGCGATTTATCTAAAATGCCATTGTCTATATTTGACAATTTGAAGCTGTTTTTTTAACTTTTGCTTTTCATTTCTTCAGAAATCTGTCTCAACCCACGTAAACCAGCTTCACTTATAACTATAATTTCACCAAAAAGTGTTCTACCGCAATGGGGATTACCTGAAGTTTCATACCAGTTCACCACCAGGTTACACTGACATTGCTTTTTTATTTGGGTCACAGTATTATATATTTATATATTATATTATCATATTTTATAGCTCATTTAACATAACATAAGATATTTGTTGTAGATCAGAGCTGAATCAACTATCAAACAAATCTGCTTGTGACATTATTGGTCTGGTAACATTTGTGGGACGTGTGGAAAGAGTAAGAAGTAAATGCAACAAAGGTATGCAAAATGTATTACTAAAGCTTTATGAAGTTTGATTTACAAATGTAGTTGTTTCAATTGTCTTTAGGCCTTCCTGAGAAATACTGGACCTATCGGTGGATTCATGCAGTAGATGGCACATCCAATTGTCCTTTCATCATTGAATTGTTTTCATCTTCTCAGCCTGAAGTATTTAGTCACATTTGCCCAAGTATGTGGCCATATTTAAGCGCACCTTAGCTTAATTTACATTTGCGCCCTGATCTGTGTTAACGCTAATACAGTGTGTGCAATGTTTTCACTTTTGCAGTGACGTATCTGGTTTGCACCCAAATGAGACTTTGTCATGTTGATGGTGGGCTACCTTACCTTACAAGCAGCTGTGAGACTCAAGTGTTCATTACAGGTTTGTGCAGATGCGTGTTTATGTTGTGTGGGTTTGAACCCCCTAAAATATGTTGATCTTCTGTTTATGGTGTGTCAGGTTATCACAAAGGGCAGCCATATGTGAGTGACCCTAAAGTAAAAAGCTTCATTCAGTGGACCAAGACTCTGAAAGACAACATCATCCTCCAGAAAACAACAGTTGGAGGATATTATAGCTATCCTCGAGCTCCAAAAACATTCACCCAGTCAGTGGAAGGTGCATCAGGTGACAATAATACTTCACCATAATAGTCTTAAGTGTTTTACCAAATAAACTCTTTTGTATTCCCTTTATACTAGTTCCACTAGTCGCGGCTGCCGACCTAAAGAAGGAGTTTGAGATGCTTCAGTACAGAGAACATAAAAGACTTGCTATTCAAGGACAGATCGTGGCAGTGCTATTTATAAAACACAAAACATCAGATGCGATTCCATGCCAAACAGAAGAGCCACCGGTAAATAAGAAATTATGTTTAATATTTCACTGATCGCTACAGTACTTTTGATTTGATTTTTATTTTTTTTCAGGGTTCTTTTGTTTTGACCCAATCATGTCAAAATGAGCAAGTTGCCAGCCCTGATTGTGACGCTGTGTCTATGGATAATACTTTGAGTCAAGCCAACACAAGGAAAACGAGATCTGGAGTGAGGTATGATGTTTACTAGGGCTTCTATTTTACCCATTTGAAGTTCCTGCAGCATCCTCATAAAATGTTTTGTAGAGATACTCAACAGTCTCCAGAAGATGTCACACCAATTAAAAGGTACCTAAATTGAGCAGATATCATTTGTTCTGTTAATTTCCGATTGTAGTGTATGTGTAGTTGACTGGACTGTCACTATTACAATATTGTAAATACATTTCTCATTTAGAAGCAGCAGACATGAAAACACAGCGGCCGGTCAAAGCAAGACTGACAATTCGTCAAAGGATACTGAGAATTTTCCAAGTCAAGGTACAGAAAAACTGTTATGTTTTACAATAATTGGAAATATTATGTCTTTGTTTTGTTACAGAATCTGGTGTTGCATCCTGGGAAAGCAGTGGTTGGCTGACACAAAAGCTGGACTTGTCAGAACATTTACATCATGGCATCTTGCATGAAAACAGCATTTCACAAAGATTCACTTTTGAGGAAAAGAATTCCCTTTTGCAGTGGAGCAACCTTCACCCAGCGCGGTGGAGCTCAGAACACACCACAGACTCCGTCCCACCTGTGGCTTGCCCTGGTTACTACCGAGTTACCATTTTAGGTAGTGTATACTGCGCACAATACACTGCCCCTTGTTCAGGATGCTGTTGTGTGCACAGCGTGTTGAACTAGTTATTACCAGTTATTGTTTCCTAATACCTTTTCCTCCGCTGAATAACGCTTTCATTAAACAAAAATGCTGTCCTACAGGTTAATTGTGAAATCATGTAACCTACTTTCCACATTTGAATCACTGTTGAGTCATATGGAGGCGGAGGCTGCTTTCTTTGGACTCATCCTGTACAGTCACAGGAATAAGACGGAAAAGCAATGTATAATAACAATGCTGAGGGAGACTGTTATGTCCGCTACAATCAATTCTGACTTTTGGTGTTAACTTAACATAGATGTAAAAAAAATCTCTTCAAATGTCTATGGCAATTTCACCGCATACTATTGAATGATTCTATGAACAACAATTATGCAACAGTTCTCCGCAATGTTTTGCTGTCTGAATAATAAATTATTAGATAATAGCCTCTTTAGCTGTACATTATTGACTTATATTGTCTAATTGGTGCAGCACATGCAGCCTGACACACGACAAACACAATTAACTATTCATTATTTGTTGCCATACATTCTTTGAGCTGTATTTTTTTTTTTATATTTCATAGGGATAAACAGGCAGTTAGCTGTAGACACTGCCTATGTCCCTGTTGTGCACCCTGATGAGCCTGCTGCAGTGGGGCTGGTACAGGATCCCCACGGTAACACCATGCTGTCCTGCCTCTCCTCCGGCTTCCTGTGCCCGCTCAGCGCTGATACAAGTCAATCAATGCAGCCGCAGCCAGGTACTAGTAACCACACACATTGAACATGGTGCATATTGCTTTGCTTTTCAACAAGAGATATTGCACTCCTATTTTTTCAGAGGAGATTTTGGAAACGGCTGAAGAGCTGGAGGGTTTGCATGTGGTGTGTGTCCTGGACCTTTGTCATCTCGGAGGAGATCAAGTGGAAGTCCGCATCAACAAAGTTTACAGAATAACTGAGGTTTCACTTGAATAGACTTTTTCAATCCACCCTGTAATCTGTATGATGTTGATTTGTAAATTATTTCTGCCATTCTCTTTAGATTAAGAGTTAGACTATATAAATGTACATATGCAGTCTTGACTCTTTCCTGCATTTCCTATTCCTTTTTCATCTATGTTAATTTAGTATATGATTTAATAATTAATTTGAGCTACAAGAACACTCTAGTTTTCCTGGACTTGCATCAAGGCCTTTGTTATGAATTAATGTAGTGTCATTTGCTTAGAATAACAATGCATGTTTGAATTATTTACTTTCCATGTCACAATATCCAGGTTGATTTTTAAATTCATCTGTAAAAAATAGTGGGTCAATTCTTTTACTTTTGTATATTATACTACACTTTTGTATTTGAAAACAATATTAAATCTTATTTTGATTTATGAATACACAAATAAAAATAAAACTATACATTACAGAAGACTGAGCAACACCAACATAAAAGCAAAACTTTTACCTGTGCTAATAAGACACTTCATTATCTGTTACAAAATTACTTTAATTTCAAAATCGTATAACATACATATCTATTAAACATATAAAATAAACCACTATAATATAGTTTCAACTTTGTACATTCTATTTTACAATATACTTGTTCCTGCACTGAAACTGCAGAATGAACCGTGTCTTGGTGAATCTTTTATAGAACATTAATTTCACAAACTCCCAAGGACGATGACACAAAAATCAAGGCTTTTTTAAACTCTGCGACAGAATCTACAAACAGAATCTGAGCACAAATATTCACAAAACAACAGACAACAGGAAAATTCGAAATAAATATGAACTAAGTGCAAAGTGAAAAATAAATGGTTAAGTGTATGTACTATTGCAACGTCAGCGCTTCCTTTTATTTTCCAACTTCTTCCAGGGCAGTGTGCAAAAGTATACCCCACAGAAATGAGAGTATCAGGAGATGAAATATATATTCATGATGGCCATCTAAAAGTATAAGTAGAAGATGTTCTCTAAAATGTCTTTGGGTTTTTTCAAAAACAATGACCACAGAAACAGATACATGATTTGATCAATGGCACCTCTAGGTTTGTTTCTGAATACAGTGAATAAGGAAATTGACTGGATTGATGCAATGGTTAAAAAAAAAATCTTCCAGTAAAGCAGTCTTCTAAGTGAGATGTAGAATTGCACTTTTTTCAAAAAATGTGTTAAAGTATTTAATTTTTTCAGATAATTTACAAATATGGCATTATGGAGTTACTATCAAGAAAACTCTGAAAACCCAGTCATCCAGGCAAATAGAATAACAATCAAAAGGTAGGTATTAGGACAGATGACATTTTTATTCACTTGTCATCACCAACCACTAAAGTCACTAATATATATGTCTTTCTTGGTGTTTGGGAACATGTGTACCTTTCAAAAATGTGTTGGATTTAAGGAATGTAATATTTTCATTAGAAAAATACTTCCATATAAATTACATGGTAGCATGGCTTATTTTACATCTCTATATACATATACATACACATTACAGTAAATTACAATTAAAAAAACATTCTTCTCAAATTGAAATTGCACATAATCAAGTGTAAAACGGCACTGAACATACACACTTGTAGTGGTCTGAAAATCAGCAGCAAATTTCCATGACTGTTAATTCTAAGAACTGATAAACGTGTGTGAATGGACAATGTGCTTGTCACGAAAAGCTAGATATCTCCTTGACTGCTTGTGTTTAAAACAGTTATAGTAATTTAAGAAACACTACAACATTGTGAGCTGTCATTAGTCAATAAATAGGTATCTACTTCTGTATTCACAAGGAATGACTGAATGACACATGCACCTGTCCTTGTCCCTGTCCAAAAAACCCACACCGTCTCATTTGAAACAATGTTCAAAGGTGTTACAGTACTGAGACTTGAGTTAAATGACATTTAGAATCTGGGTAAATAGTAATGTTTTTATCCAGCAAATATATTCATCACTAGATCACTAGTTTTTCTAAAATGAATACTGCTGATAGATGCAAATGAGCAAGCATGTACATCTGTAACAGTTTTCACAATCACAAACAATACAAAACTTTGATGTAGTGACCTTTCACTGTGTAAATGAATACATAAAACCAGACATGTTTTGTGTATAAAAATCTGTAAGTAATGCAAGCACATGTTTTATGACCAAACTGAGTAGTTAAACAGTCTTTGCTAAACTGGACATGTGAAGGCAGTGAATAGCAGATAAACTTTCAATATAAATCTATTATATATTGTTTGATTCAGGTGCATACAATAATATAGAACGACCTATGAAAATATAACTTTGCATCCCAAATGGACCTGAGCTAAATTTTTAAAGCCGTAATCGAAATAAACCATCAAACTTTTACCATAGACAGACCATAGTTAAAGGCACAGTTGACTCTCCTCAGACCTTTTACTGCAGAGCTGTGAGGAAAGGTGTTTCAGAGATAACAGAGGGCAATGAGCCGCTTTATTTCTATGACGGATTGAGGCTTTCAAAATAAACTAAATAAATAAATCTGTTTCCACGCTCCAGAAATGCTTTTTCAACTGTACATAGATTTAAGATATGATGTAAGTGTAATCACAATCCAACAAGGTGCATCATTTTCAGTTAGATGGATTTAGGGTGAACTAGATGAATATGGGTAGGAACAATAATTAAATTCATAGTTATGATAAAGAGTGGTTCCAAAGTGCGGACACACACCTGACTGAAAATCCTTTCTTGGGTGAAACATTTCCACCTGAACGCACATGGAAGTAACAGCCTCTCACCTGTCACCATTAGTCATACCACTGACTCACAGCTGGAGCCCTAGGCCCAGGTCTAAGCTCCTGTGGCTCTGGTCCTGGTCTAGACCTGGCCCTGCAGGTGACTTCCATCTTCTGTAGATGCACTCACCAGTCCATTTGAATGGGTCTTTTCATCCCAACCATGAGGACTCTTTCTACAGCATGTGTTTTCACTTTTGTGACTTCCAAAAGTGGCAGTGCAAACCAGATCCAGTCCCAGTGCTACTGAGTCAACATGTTGCGGAAGTCACTGGCGCTCTGGTTTTGGGAATGTTGGTATTGCCGCTGCTGCTGTTGTTGTTGTTGTTGTTGTTGCTGCTGCTGCTGTTGTTGTTGTTGTTGTTGTTGCTGCTGCTGTTGCTGCTGCTGCTGCTGTTGTTGCTGCTGCGTTGGCTGCCTCTGAATGTATCCCACAGTGCTTTGCTGTGGAACATTTGTGGTGTGCAAGAATGCAGACGTAGATCCAAGTCCTTGAGTCATCTGCAGAGAAAATAAAATGCTTTTTACTTTGCTTTTCATCTTAACTTCTTTAAACTTTATTTCACACCTTATTATGACCTGTGATTTGAGATGATCGGATTAAATTAGCAGGTAGTAAAACACAATTTAACTCAGATTTAATCTCAGATCAGCTGGTGTTTCTGAATGAATGGTAATGACACTTATCTCCAGTCACTAGCGGCATTGGCACTGATACTTGTTGCTGTGGCAACTACCCTCTCAGGTTATCAAGGTTAAAGGGTTCTTTATAAATACCCAGATTTACATTTGTTTACAGAAGGGATCACATCAGGCCACTAACATTAAAACAAAGACAAGACATGACACACAAGTTCACCAGGCATCATTTCTACAGGCTCCAATAGTCACAGCCACTGCATTCCTCATTCAGAAGAGGCCAAAAATGCTGCTAAGACACAACTTATGCTCAGTGTTTGTATCACTGCAGATACAAAAGTAGATTCTGTGCGTGGATGTGATGTAACTGTGTGTATTATGCAGTTGCCTTGACCAGGACCAGACCAATAGACAATTACAGCACAGGGTTAGCATGTACCTGAAAGAACTGCGGAGGCTGCTGGAGCTGCAGTGAGTGGCGCGGTGCCTGAGGTTGAGGGTGGTAAGCTGAGTGTGACTGATGTGAGATAAAACCGTTGTGAGGGATCATGACAGGAGATGTGAAGACCGGAGAGGGAACAAGCACTGCGTTACAGTTCACCTGCTGCATGGAGAACGAAGGCCCAATGATCTGCTGCTCCAACGTGTATCTGTGAAAAGGAATGAACACTGTTAAATGTATTCACAATACTGAATAAGTGTGTCCTGACAGAAGTTGATGTCCAGAATAATAAAGACTTACATGGTCTGGGGGAGGCCCATGTTGCACTGTGAAGACTGTGAAGAGACACTGCTGGTTGGGACGAGGGTCTGCATTGGCTGGTTCAGAAGCATGCTGTGGGCGATAAATGTTTTAGAGGGAAAGTCTGATTTCTGGAGTTATGAGATTAGGTTTTGACAAGAGAAATTATGCAAACAATAACAAACTAATATTGCAAAGACAAAGGTAAAGCATATTTTTACAATTAATTTTAAACTAAAAGTCCACAACTGACAAGAATCACCAGGTGTTTTTGATGATTTTTCTTGTGCTGTAAACACACCAAAAATTAGATCTAATTATTGGGATATCTGATTATTCCAGTGTTGTAGAAGAAAATTGAAATAGCCCGGTGTCATTGACTCTGTCATTGTATTTAAACTAAGGTCAGAGCTTCCATTGTTCTGAAGTATTATTACCGTAGCTGTCCCTCTTGACTGAACTCGCTGTCAGTGGCTCTTTGGTTTGTATCCTGCAGAGGTCTTGTATTGGTCTGGGAGAACATCATAGGGTTATTATAAAAGGGCATGGTGAGGCTGGTGTTTGTCTGCATTGGTACGCTCGCAGCCTGGACCTGCCCGCTGCGGCCAATCCTCTGCTGCACAAACACAAAGCAAGACGTTCACACATCAGTGCCAATTTACCCACGAAAAAAGCACAAGCCTTCTTTAATGAGACACTTAGTCAAGACCCAATAATCATTCATGAAGCAGAATTATTTTCAACTTTATAGTTAAAAAATAAAAAAATAATGCCAGTCTGTACTCAAAATGTGCTGTCAGACACCTAAATAATATGATATAAATGGTACATAAACTATTCATGTAGTAAGGAATTCACAGAATCAAAGTACTTAAGTCAGTTGTTGTATATTGTCAAGGTAATTTACTATATCACTACTACATTTTGAGTTAAGTTGAATGATTTCTTATTTTTTACATTACTTACTTTGTCATTACCATTTCTTTTCTTTCTTAATTTTATTTAATTGGGTGTTGTTTTGTTTAAAAAACAAAGTTCTTGTACCTGCGATGATGGAGAGCTGTTTTCTCTCATGAGTGAGTGAGGTGAGGAACTGTGGGCTCCACAGGCCTGTGGTTTGGGACGTCCCGCATGCTGCCTTATGACCCCCGACCCCTGTGAGGACGGCCTCCCTGGACCCTGCTGCTGAGGGGGCTGCTGCTGAGGGGGCTGCTCCTGGCCAAAGTCATTGTGGATCGGCTGCTGTAACAACATCTGAAACAAAATACCAGTGTGTAAAAATTAAATGTACAACTTCCAGAGTGAAATTACTACTGGTGGCCTCTTGGTGGGGCTAGACTTGTTTCTACAGACAAGGAGGTCAGAGCTCAAAGCAGCCGGTGGTTTCAAATGTACATTTAATTTAATCACAAATTATTTATTTACCAGTTATCCTGACATGATACTATAAAAAATGACATAGTAGTATTATCAAATCAAAAATTGTCCTCAGATTTGACCTTCGTTATTACGTTTGTATTTCTTCACCAGTAAAAGTTCTATTTGAACTGTCACTCTTTTTTTTTTTTAGATTAGAAAAAAAATAAAAAGATCTGACCTTCCTAACCCAGTGTTTTCTGCATGTCTGTCTCAGCGTGAGTGTTCACCTGCAGATTAGCCAGGTGAAGCTTCTCTTTAATGTCGTGGAGCTCCTGCTGTTGAGTCTTAATGTCGGCCTGCAGGATGCGCGTCCGCTCCTCCAGCTGCTCCTTCAGCTGGTTCATCACCCCGAGCTGTGGCTGCGGGAGCTGGTACATATGTGAGGACTGTGGAGGCTGTGGGGGGGCTGACTGCTGAGACTGAAACACAGGAGAGCCAGTGTGAGGTTTAGTCATGCAGATTTTAATAGTGTTACAATATGTTTATTCTACATGTTTAAATACCCAAATTATACACAATTACTTATTTCATAGTAGGAGGACATGATTTAATCGCAGCACATACAATATAGTTTGAAACAATGTAAACAGGAGGGAGGGTAGCACCAACCATGCCGGAGTGCTTGCTGCAGGTAGGAGAGACAGGGAGGCTCAGCTGGGGGATAGGGTCAAAAGAATTTTGTCTTTGAACCAAATTCTACAAGAGGAAATGACAAAGGTTTTACAGTTCAGCACAACCACAGACATGCTTTTCTCACCGAACATTTAATCTCAAAAGACTGACCTTTGAACTGCTGGGCTGGAGTCTGGTTGTCTTCTCTGTCCCGATGGAGGTGGGCTGCCATGACGGTGTGCAGGCCTCACTGTAGCTGTTTGCTGCACAAAAATACCAACACAATCATTACGCTATTATTGCGGTCAAATTTAAAGCACTGACCCACACAATGTAACTGGTGCCATGGTAGTGGGAGTTTAAAAGTTTGTCTTCTTCAAACTCCTTTTCAACTGATTTGTCATACTTGAAATTTTATATCTATGAAATTGTGTGTGTGTTTTGTAGGTATAAGTTGCAACATCACTTGTAAATAGTGTGAAAGTCATAATGTTGGAATAAAAAAGCCAATAAAAGAAAAAAGAGGCCAATTTCAACCTTAAAAAACCCTTAATTTTTATTTTTTTTAATCACAGATGCACTAAGGTAATTGGTAGCAGGTGCCAAAAGAGGAAAATGCAGACACATATTGCTCCAAAGCTTTGACAATTGGAGAGGGTTGACTCAGGAAAGGTAACACCAAACAATGCAAATCACTAAAAGCTAGGACACAGGACAAAAAGAGTGAATGATTTTTCTAAGTGACTCACAAGCCGAGTCGGACAGGGCCGTGTGGGAGGACTTTCGAGAGCTGTGGGACGATACTGAACGTGCAGCGCTGTTTCTGTCCCGGGGAGGGTCTAGTGTCGAACAGATGTCCAAGTAGAGCTCCTGTGCCTGGGACACAGAGTAATGCTGTTCAGCTGTCAGGCATTATACATCAGAACTGACCTTGCACGGGACATGTTTAACCCTTACCTTCACTGACGAGGGGGCTATCTCAGGAGGGGACAGCTCTTCGAGGCCGAACGCTCGCCTTCTCTCAGCTCGGACCTCTGCATAACTGCGCCACAAAGACACTATGTGTGAGGACTCAAGCTTACAGACAGCATATGGACGTGTCATATTTGTAATATGATGATACATACCTGACGACTGTGTGAGTGCAGACGATGAACTCAGGCTTGGAGTTCCACTGGTGATAGGTGATGTAATAATGTGTTTGCAGCCATATCCACTGCTGGCCTTTGGTGAGGAAACGGTAGTAACACGACTTGCCTTTTCCAAACTGCATCACTAAGGTATAAAAGGCGTTCATGAGCACACAGTAGTATTAAACAGTTATGCATGTACTAAAAGTAGGCAATATATCGAAATGTAGATAATATTGTGAATGTTATTTTGAAGGCATGCAAAATGTTAATATTGAGTGTAACGTTTATAGTAACAAAGGCAACAAAAAGAGCCTATTCAAAATAAAAGTGAAAAAGCTATGTTGTAAACTTTCAAATGAGAGTATATGGTGATATTTCTGCACTTTTGTCATTAATTTTACAGACATTTCATATTTGTCTGATAATTAAACCTTAGAAAATACGTTTAAAGACTTTTTAAAAGACTTTTTTCCTGTTGAAGTAATCTAATATTATCTGACTATTGTCATCGGGATAAAAAATATGGAGGTATTCATTTTTACCTAATATATACAAAAAGCCTGAATAGCAGACTGACTTACATTGCCTGTGACACTGAGCAATAAGCTCCAAGTCATCCACATGATAGTAATCGTAACCCGAGGTCCCAAGAACCTCAAATGGTAAATAGCCGATGATTGGTGAAGCCCTGAAATAAAGCAAGTGTTAAAGAATAGAATAGAAATATAACATATTTTTGTTAGAACAGAAATCTACCTGTGATCTAAAAACAAGAACTTCCATTCAAGGCTGTGTCTAGACGTGAACTCATCACAAACGTCATCCACATTACATAAATCCTTTGGGAAACAGAAGTGAACAGTTATTACTTTTAAAATGACATTTTAAATATTTCTGTAACGTCTAAACAACACCCAAACATAACTTGTTTAGTGTACATGGAAACAGATAAAGGGACTTATCTTACCTTTAAGAACTGAGGAGTGACTAATCGCACAGTAGCGATGAGGCAGACCTGCTCCTCCAGCGAAGACTGCAAAGTTCTAGGTAAAGTTAACTCAAGACCATTACAAGAAGACGTAGGCACTGTCAGGAGACATCCAACATTTGTATTTTAGATCATTGGCATCAATAGTAAAAATGATGGTATTAAAAATGCTGCTTACCATTGTTTTGAAACTTGAAATCTCCCACAAACTTAACATACTCATATACAGGCGGCTCCTTAGGGTCCATGTTTCCTCTGGATAGATGACAGCAAAATTCAATGTGTGTCTCACCTGAGAAAAACAAATGGCAGTGTTATTTGTTGGAGCAGCATTTCTTGGGACGTTGAAAGAACCTTCTGTGTTCAACTGAGGACACATCACATGATTCTAATTGCTTCTGTATGTTTTACGACTACTGCAAAAGTCGTTGGCGATTTAAAAAGTCTATGTGCATTTTTATCCATTTATTATAATTATCTCACAATATACAAATGTGATCATGTAATTCAAGGGCTCACTGAGTAAAGATCAGTCCAGGCCAATGGTGTTTGGCCTTTTAAACTGAGCTGCCAGCTCTGCTCCCTCTTGTTCTCACATAAGCTCAATGATGATGTGGATTAAGGTCAACATCTCGAGTCCCAGATTCTACATTACTGCGTTGGATTACGCTGCTAACATAACAGTGATTTAAAGTATCATACTAAGCTTGTTCCTATTATTAGCTAAAAAGGCTAATCATAGATACAAGCTAATTAGAGCCAATAATCTACTGAGGCCTATTTGGTCATTTGGTCTATATATAACCGACGTCTGTATTCAGAGTCTATGTGGAATACACGGTTGAAACACTGGCAAAGTAATTTTATAAATATGTTTGAACTGTATGTGAAAATAGCCTTTGGTGGTGGAATTCACAGATATATTGGACAAGTAGAGCGCTGCTTCTGCTATGTTGTAATGAAGCAGACGGACAGACAGACAGAAAGAGCTACAAAAGGCCACTCACTGTCAAGAAAGTCAGCAGCAATGGGGTCAGTCATCAGCATGTGGGACGACAGCAGCTTATAGACCTCACCATGTTCACGCTCAGGGAGGAAGTTCAAGATATTTTGGTCCACCATATCTGACTGGTGCAACAGACAAAACATGATCAGTGTTTTGTAGACTAAAAAAAGATTGTAACGGATATAATCACACCATGTTAAGTGCTATACATGTCTCAAAATGTGACTGTGCTACAAGACTGTGCAGCAGGCCACCATTAACAAACACTGCTAGCCCTGAACATGTGCAATACTTGACTTAATCGTGCGCAATACCGTCATATTCATGTGCAATTACTGTCATACTCACAAGCAATTAAGGCCATATTCAGGTGCATATAACTAATGTAAATAAGAGTGTTTACTTACCATTAGTATTAGTATTATTTAGTCTTATGCTAGCTATTTTTACTTTACTTTATTATTATTTACTTTATTTTATTATTATTTTTTTTTTTCTTCTTTTTTCCCCCTCCATTCCCTATTAAGATATGAGAGGAGTTTTGTTAATAAGCGTTTTTGTTTTGTTTATAAGAGTTCTTCTTACTTCCTATCTGTCCTTTCCTCCTGTATCTACTGCGTTGTAACACCGAAATTTCCCCATGTGTGGACAATAAAGGATTATCTTATCTTATTTACAGATCAAAGTATTTAACTGTAGTCTTGTATTATGTTTGTAACTTACCGGTAAATGGCCAATAAGTGAGGACACGCTGTCAGACACATAAATTATATTTCCATCTGTAGTTAATGCTACCAAGAAACCATCCAAGGCCTGAAATATAATAATTAAGAATAAGAATTTACATTACAACAATCAGGACAAGCAAGGTAAAAGTTTGAAGTCAATATTTGTATGAACTCACCTCCAACATCAGCTGCGTAAACTCCTCGTTACAGAGGAAAGAGGGTTTCCAGTCCTGCTTCACATCACAGGTTTCATTGTGGGCAGAGATGTCTGAAAGGGAGAAGAGGTTTGAGTTTAACTAAAGCTCTGCATTTATTGTAACTTGCGTTACCTGTATGTTAAAGGGAATAACTGCAATTAGATCACAAAACATTACACGCACACTTCTAACCTTTCTGTTTCTGTAGGAAGTCAATTGTTCTCTGTAAAATGGTGGACTTGTCCATCTTGCGCGGATGTCCCTGACCCTGTAGCATGGTGCATAGTTCCTTGATGAGCATATTGAATTGGTCTCTTCTTTTCTTTTCTGATTTGTTTCTGGATGCCCTTAGGGAGGCAACAGATGAAAATTATTATAGAACAGTTGACTTTAGAGCAAATAAGTTGAGTTGCTTAACAATGCTCATTTAATATGATACGGCATTAACGCCCTACACAATTATGAGATCTTTAACGGTCCAGTGGTACCTTTTTGCCCTGTCCTTCTCATCATCGTCCATCAAATCTTCCACACAGCTGCTGGTGCTGCAAAAAATGTGAAAGTTTTGTTAGTTCTATTTAATGGTTTTAAAAGGAGTGTTTAAAGAAATGGTTTCATATGAATCTAGGTCACATTCCTCTTTGTTGAGTCAAGTTATGGCTTATGCATAGTGAAGACAGATTAAGTATTGGTTAAGAAATCTTTTAAGTGTGTGTTTTTCACTCTTTCCTTATGGAAAGAAGGAAAATTAAATATGCAAGATTCTGCCATGAATGATAAATCTTTGTTAAAGCGTATTCAGTTTGTTCTTGTCTGGAGCCTCTTGTTTAATCACAAATGTCTCTTTTATTCTCCTGACAGCCAAAGTCACTTTACATTGCATTATTCGTTCACTCTGTGTACTGGAGTATTAAAGTGCAAAGACAATGTTAGTTATTTAAGTGTAATTATTTTTTGCTCATGGAATTTAAATGAGGTTGCAATGCACCCTTTTGCACCTGTTATCCCACATTCATCACCTACAGCACAGACACGCTACCCCGGAGACCGCAGGAGGCGTGGTCAGGCCAGGTCTGACCAGGAAGTAACCAGGAAGTAACAACAGTCGATATGTGGCACGTCACCATGACATTTCTGAAGTCAACTCTGTATGTCAAGTAGGTAATTACAGTTCCTGAATTTATAGTCTTTGAAAAGAACCAAAGTTAGTTTCCATCTCCATTTTGTGATTTTTTTTTTAATTTCTACAATACATTTTGATATCTCATTGTGTAATGCATTGAGTTTGGCTGGTGTTCTGTGTTCTGCACTGGAAATACTCACATTACACACTCAAAGCGAGTGGCATACAGCGATAAAGCGGAAACAGCTGATTTGCTAAGCATGTCAATTCAATATTTACGTTATCACATGTGGGACTGTGGTGGTTTTTCTGTTTATATCTGCTATTCGACACTGTGATAGAGACAGTGAAAGCACCCCCAAATCGCACCGGCCCAAGGAAATGGGGCCCATGTCTCTTGACTGGCTTGAGAACACCTTGGGGTCTCCTGAGAGAAGATGGAGGAAGTGTTTGGGTGAGGGAAGTCTGGGAGTCCCTGCTTAAGACAGCTGCACCTGAGACCCGGCCACAGACAAGCGAAAGAAAAAGGATGAATGGCTTGTATGTATATTTATAGTGAGAAAAATGTATATCATAGAGTAAATGTATGAATCAACTAAGCAAATTATTTTATTTGCTTATTCAATATCCACATCCAAAACATGATGTCATGTATAAGTGTGTTTTTGGGCAAGACATTTTACCTGCCACACAGGTAAAAGTGTGTTTGCGTGAGCCAAACATTAAGCATTGTCCTGACCAAATAAATAGACGAAAATGTATTATAATGCAATACTTACTCCCATTCTCTGTGTGTGGATGCACAGGAGCCACTGTAGTCGGCCAAGTTGTCCATGCTCACTCCAGTTCCCGGCCAAGCCCTCTCTGCAGTCTTATCTGGCCCATCCGCGCTGATTGTGTCCCAAAACTCAACAGCAAAAACCTACTGTAGGCCCCCCTCTCTCCACTGCTTAGAGGCCACCCGAGAGACAGCAAATCCTGCCAACACACAAGAAAACAGTGAGCCATATTGTCTGTCTTCAGTGTCTTGTCTCATAGACGCAAGTATTTATAAATACTTCATGTAATAAGTAACCATTATCTTCAGGTTTTGTATGAGGCCAGTATTGGTGAAGATGCAAAGAAGGATTTCTCCTGACCCAGTAGAAAGCTTTTTGATAACCCACCATGTAACTTTATTCACCTCCACCTGAATTAAAGCCAACTTCAAAAACAAGCAGCAGGACATTTGAGGTCAAAGCTCTCGGAAAACCTCACACACGTAAGCACCATACAAAAGAACAGAAACCTAAGATATATTTGTATAATAAATAAATATATGAATGATAAACCTTTTTCACCATATTGTAAATATATAATGGAGGATTTTAATTGCAGGCCATTGGTCCATGTTTTTGAATGAATGTATGTTTATTGAAGATGGAACGTCTCACCTTAAGTCAGACATACTGACCTAGACAAAGTGTAGCCTACATCTGAACACAAAGCAGGAGTTTAACTTTACATCTGATACTGTACCACACTATGTGTCCCTTTCTTTGTCCTTAAACCTACGAGCCAAATGTGATTACTTACCATTTCTTGGGGTAATGAAATGAGAAATGGAGAGAAATGAACAGTGATTGAATAGTAGTGTTTCAGTTACCATGATTACCTTTGATGTCTGAAGCACTGCAATTGCAATTCAATTTGTGATAAATGTATTAATAATATGATTCTGTTAAAAGTTTACGTTTAATAAACATCCAGAACATTTGAGAAGTCTGAAATTTTAACCAATAAAATAATTGCACGTGTAACATATTTTTAGAACTCAGATTTATTTAATAGGTTTTATATATAAATTAATTAGAAACACCATTACAGCACATCAGAGCTACGTTTAGAAAAGAACATGTTTAAAACAAAAAATGATTGAAATCAGAAGTTTAACTTGAAAATACACAGCAATTGATCACTTGTGACTAAATTAAAGCGTTAATACAAATACAGCGATAACAGTATTCACATGACATTATGAATTAAGGTCATTTTGTTTTTTTGCAGAGGAAATTGCGATTTTTGTAAATTGCTAATTATGACCATTCAAATTGTGATTTCATTGTGACCTTGCAGCCCTACCAAGTAGACAAATAGTCCCAAACTGTCTTCATGGGACTGGGTAAAGTGAAACTGCACCAACCTGCATTATTTTAATGTATAGAGGTTAAACCACACCTTACAAGTTTAAAACACCGAACTCTGGTTACACAGGGGCCTTAGGGGACTGTAAAACCAGCAACTTGAACTTCTGCTGCAAGTCATGTTCAAGTTCAAATCAGACTAAGTGCAGCTATGAAGAGGTCAGCAAACTCATGTTACAGCAACTCACAGTAGTTGTTTTATGCTTATCTTTTTGAGCATCTGTTTGAGAAACAGTGTTTTGGGTTCAACATCATGCCACAGTATGATATAAAACTTATCTATTTTTCATCCATTCAATTATACCTTTAGGCATGTTTGAGTATCCTGTATGTATTTGACCAGGAACCAGCAAAAACGACTGCTTTCTGTCTTAGTTTACACTGCTTTACTCTACAGTGTACCAACATCTGAGGTTGTACTTTACCTTTATCTTTACTTTGCCTTGGGCTCAAAAAGACACATTTAGTTTTACTGTTTATTTTTTTCTCTTATTGAGAAAAACAACATATGCACAGTAGTGGAGTGGAGACTATTGACTATTTTAGGATACAAACTACCATACTCAAGTAAGAAGTAAAGAGTTTTTCCACTGCAGTTATGCTTACTTTATATTTTTGTCTAATGCATCTCTATGGACAGTTTTGTATGTTTGCTTGAAAAAGTATGGATTTTTGCAAACTAACCTCGTACACTTACTACCTAATATATCAACTTTGGTTTGCTGCCCTGGCTACAATACCATGAACACTAGTACACTACAGTAAGCCTATTTGTAACTAGCAAACAGTTAATATTTACTAGTAGTGTGTAGAAATTACAAATTGAAAGACATTTTTGTTCATCTACTGAAAACGTACAATGCCTTAAATGAGAAAATAGCTTTCACCTCCAGAAACCAGACAGCCTGCTACTTTCCAGACAGTTGCTTCCTTTTACAATTTTCCCTCACTGCTGCAGCTTAAATATACAGTACAAGGCGCAAAAGAATTAAGAATCACACTTTTTGGCACAGACAAAGAGTAGCTGCTGCATCAAAGTGATTGGCATTTTGGTTGTGGCCAAAACACACAAACCTGTCAAATGTGACCTACATAGATAGCAGTCCTCTGAGCTACTGTTAGTAGATGTAATCATTCTTTAAAAATGTATCTGTCTCGTGTACTGGGCTACAGTCTTTTCTTTTCTAGGAGAGGCTAAGATCTTTCATGGGGGGTCTCACATAAAAACATTTTTTGCTAGCACCTAATACTTATTTGTAAACACTAATGGGAAATTATTAGATTTATTTTAGCAAAATTTTGATCACTATTTGCTTGCCATTTGAACATTTTTGGTGATATTAGATAAAGACAGCTAGTTTAATTTAAGGTATTAACTCCAATAAAGAAATTATTATAACTGAAGCTACAATGACTAATTATGGCAAGGCTAGTTTGTCCAGACAAGTTTACATTTCAGACAGTTCTCTGAATGAACATAATGAATAAGAACAGAAACAATCTTCAGCTTTATTTTTTGAACGATTGATGCTAGCCTAGTATCTTTAATGATACGGTACACTAAAATTGCCAATCAGGTTTATCTTGATTCAAACTGAAGATTAGAGCCATCAATTATGCACAGAGTAAAACAAGGTTGAGCAACAGGAATCTCTTCAAAATAAATCACAAAAAGCTGCCTATAAGTGTATAACAAATGATATATTTTCAAAATCATTTGGTCTGATTTTAAGCTACTATAGATGCCCCAAATGTTGGTCATTCAGTGTGTATTGATCCACTTATTTATAACTATTTACTCCTTAAGTACCTCTGCAAAAATAATAAATCATCTAGTAAGCATTAAGTGCCTTGTAAACATGTTATCAGCATAAGGTTTTGCTCCAGAGTTCACCAAGCTCAAGTACACAGTTTAGACGCAAACAAACACAAGAATGTGTAGTAACCACATTTTTTGTTGCTCTTGTGATGGATAGAGTATTATCAGTATTAATTTCAGGCAACTGGCATTGCTATCCAACCTTTACCACTTCATCCATCAAGTCAAAACCAATTAAATGATTTATAACATTTGATTATAGGTCATTAATTCCGGTGTCTGAGATTAAAAGGTGCTGTGTTGTGATTGCTGTCAAAGGCTCGGTGGTGATAAAATAACAGGAAGCACTACAAATTGACAAATGCTTTACTATGATAGAGACAGGACCCCTGTGTATGTGCACAGTCACCTAGCAATTATGTCACAAGCAAGGGTCAAACTGAGAAGCATTGTAACATTCAAAAAGCACATGAAAGCAAAGAGTGACCCCAAAACAAATAAACAAAAATAAACAAGATGTCAAACTACAAACACAAAGTAAACAACAAAGGGATATGCCCAATGGAGGCTATTATTGCTATTACAGAAGGGAAATGTGAAAATATCTGTAGTTTTAGTCATTATGTCAACAGCAAAGGAAAATAGGTTATTTTCCAGCCTTGTAACCAGGGCACTTGCTGACACACACACACACACAGATCAGAACGTGTATGCGGCGTTCAGGAGCGTCTAGTAACCCTCAAAATGTGCATTTTGCTCTGGCACATTATTGAGAGGGTCTGGTAGAAAATGATTAACTCCACAAGTCGGCTAATCATATCGGCTCGCCAGTGAACTTTGACGATGGACGCATTTAACGCCCACTAAACGACGCGAAAACGCTGGACAAATCAATAGATAAATCCCACAAACCTTCCAAACCGGTCCTCACTTCAGCACTACTTTCCTTTTAATTTCAGTCATTTTAACAATGTAGAGCCCGCGCGTGCAGGCGCTGCAACGGACGCGCGCGCAATTGCATAACCGCTGTCAAAGTTAACGACGCCCCGACAATAATACTGGAACCAAACTACGATCGAGGACTTCCAAATCCGTGGGTTCGGCCGCGATTTGCGAGCGGAGTCCGAGTGTTTTCCCCCGGCCGTGTCCTCCACTTCCTCCGCGGGCAGAGGCTCGTAAACAGGGCTGTGTGGCGGAGCTGAAAGTAGGTCAGCTGCGAGAGAGCTCAATACTCAGCAGCGGCAGTGAGCGACCACAGCGAGACCTGCAGACCGAGACCTGCAGAGGGACTGTAAGCTTTAACACGTGCTCGGCGCAGAAGGACGCACACCTGTGAGGACGCAAACTCCAGCCTGAGTTTGGATGTGATGGCAGTGGCTTTAGATCCGCTGCGTCTTGTGTGACTTGGCTGTGAAAACCACATGTCGCTTGTTTATCTGGCGGGTTAAGTTTGAATAGTGTAGGTCTACATGCCATATGAACTGTAAAATAAAAGATCCCACTCAGAGGTTTCCACTGTATTGTCAGTCACAGTTTGGGAATGTGTCATAAACATTGACAACGAATTTAGAATAACTTGAGCACCAGTTTAACTCAGAACTCAGAACCAAACATTGTAGATTAAACGCTGTGTTAGGTTTAAACAGCAAAAGTATAGTCAAGAAATATACACATTCAATAGGCCATAATTTAAACATAAGTGAAGCATACCAATAATATTAGTAATAAACATTAAATATGTCACACTTTTGTCCACCAGCAGTGGAGTGACTGACATGAAGGGCCCTTATGGTCAATCTGCCATATCATAAAAAATCAATACAATTAAAACGACTAGCTCTAAAAACACACACACACACTCAAAAACAAAACTCCATGGCAGAACTATATGCCAGCTGTGTTCCAATGCAAAAAATGTAAATTGCATGAGCCAAGTGCATTATTAAACTACTGATTTGTTAAACTCTTGTTTCTCTGGTGACAAACAGAAGCCACTAGAAAAACAAAACACGTTATGCTTTTGTTTTTGTATTAATGTACTTCCTCATTTACTTCCTATGTTTTATTTATAACTCACATATTTACCTTTCCACCAGATGAAGCCTTAAATGTGGGTCAACAGTCTAAAGGTACCTGCTAATGATAAAAATAACCAAAATATCAATAAGAAGGTTTAGATTGTGTGACAGGAACTGGGGACGTTCATGGCCCACAAATCATGTCAATTATGACGACAGATGGGATTATTTCACGCTTAATCCAGTTCCACATTAAGGACCAGCATGATTCTGCAGAAATAACACTTCTTCAGATTAGGACTATACTTTTGTCTTGATAAGTGGTAATAACAAAATGTCATGGAATCAGAAAATGTCCTTGGGAGGAGACATACACCGATGCTATTCCGTAACACATCGAGAACACAATTCAACTTAGAATATGAAACGACACAGAAATATCAGACATTTGTATGGCATGCATGGGAGAAAACGCCGGGCTGTGTCAGCCAGGCCGTTGTAAGGAGCCTGGCTGACCCTCCTGCGTCTCCCCCCGTTTTTTCCCATGCTGGTTGGTTTTATTAGATATTCTGGAATAGGCGGGTCACATTTCTCATTGGTCAGCTTCACATCAAGGCACTTGGTATTTTTCCATAGAGATAAAGCCTGCAAGGGGGGTGCAACTCCCCCCCTGGGGCAACATTCTTTGGCCCATCTTTATGATACCTTCACAAACAAATGCAGTTTGTCACAAACCCTTTCTTCTCTTAGACTAATGATGCAGATAAAATATCACTATTATGCAGATAAAATACATCACAGAAATATAATCATATATTCACATTTTATCACACAAAACTATTCAAATTATCAAATTAAGACACAATTGGCAGTGGTTCTATGATAAACATATGTGTATCACAAATGGTGGTTGATTCATGAAAAGGAATGAGGACAGTGAATAAACGTTTGAATAGATGTGGTTTGTCTTTGTCTGCCCTGTGACCCGCCCTCAGGCCCATGGTGACTTGGACCGGCCCAGCGTCCCTGAGCCAGAACAGAAGTTGAATACATTTATGAAAGCTCTTTACACAAACCTTTAGTTTAAATTTAGTTCATTAATAGATTGGTTATATTTTAATTCCCTCTTTTAGTCATGCAGTATATGTGGTTTGTTTTTCAAATAAATAGTATCTGTTTGTCTCGTAAAAATAGCGTAAACATGTATTACAATGTTACGGCTGGGGGGAAGCATTTGCATATATATTAATATCTTTTAATTTTCTGGACACTTCTAAGCTCTAAGCTCTAAGCTCTAACCACACAAATGCTCTCTCTGCACACCATTATGTTGCCTTCATCTATTGCCAGAAAACTGACATTTTCAAGTGGCTTTAGTGCTGAGTACAATGCTGCTTAGGGCTATCACCTATCAGCTCTCAGTATATTCACCTTTCCCTTTATTGTAGACCATCACAATACATTGTGTGGAGGAGCATTACCAAAACCCTCTTCTCACGCGCATAAGAGCATCTGCAAGAAGGATTTTCACTTGTTCAGTATGACACATTAGAATTAGAATCATGCACATCAACCATGCACATCTGTACATAGAATAGTAAGATCAATTTTAGATATTAATATGAATTTATTTTCTCTTATGTTTCAGAGAACATTTTACAAAGGACAGATTTACACAGATACGACACCATCAAGAATCAAACCTAGTGACAGCAAATGTATTGTAGCTCTATAGACACGACAAATGACATGCAAAAACCTTTTCTCAAACAACAATGTCTATTTTCAAGTCTTGGGGCTGGCACACAATTACACACGCTTTTGACTCTTGAAAAGATAAAATAGACTGTAAATGATTGTATGTTTAACAGGCAATATGCAAGCATTTCACTTTAAACTGCATTCATTAGTGCTCAGGCCTTGATGGATAAAAGCGGTAATTCAACACAATGAAAGGAATAAACAGGGCTGCAAATTACAGAACAGAAAGACAGGCAATAAGGAATGAAAAGTGCATGGCATATCCTGGCAATTCCACTGGAGCCATTAAGAAGTAATGCAAAACTTTTGACAAGCAGCTGCGTTTACCTCCTCTATAAGGACGAATACTGAAAGGATGTGACAGGCTTTCATTTATTTGGTTCATGTCAGCTTACTCTAGGAAACAATGACAACCAAAGAGACTATACTTTCTACACACAATGAGCAAAGATTATTTACATTTACAACATGATTTTACCCGTAGTATATTGCTCTTTTAGTATATTGGTATATTCAAAATGGAAGCGAGGAGAACAGGCCCAGTCCAGACCAAACGAACTGAGGGTGCATCCCGGTGTAACTGAAGCGAATGCATTTGCCCGCACTATTATCGAAAAGAGTTATTTTAGTAGTCGTCGAATGTTTGGAGTCAGAAATCATCATTCCCACAATCCCTCTGGCTTCCTGCGGATTGGGCCAATTTGCCATTGGTTCTTTAACTTTAAGGAAATCCTGCCCTATCCTCAGGAGGAGAGGTGGGCAATATGTCCAAATGTATATAATATTGTGAATGTTGTTTTGAAGATGAAAAATGTTAATATTGAGTATACCGCTTATCGTGGAAAATGCTATAAAAAAAGAGCAGATTAAAAATAAGAAAATGGTCAAATTTCAAGGGGTAAGGGGATATTTTAGCACTTTTGTGAATCCATTTACAGACATTTCACATTTGTTATTTGCATTCATTATTGTCAATGCCCACTCTTACAGAAGTAACAAATATTTTGGGTAAACTTCATATTAAGACTGAATAAGTGTGGACCCCTGCTACAGGTAGAATTCCTTTTTTTTCCAACAGACCTTTTGGTTTTGGTAAACAATATCTTATGAATGGCTCCACAGGCTTAAGCAACCATAATACAGGAATTAGCATGAGCCTCATATATCCCGCATTATGAATAATTAACATGTTTTTTGGCGTGTAATGTCAGAGCCTGCAGAAAACATTAGCAATTATATTAACAATAAACACAGTCATCTTTTATTTATTATGTGTTTTATGATAAGCAGCGGAAAATTGTTTTTGAATCATCCCTTCAAAATCATCTTTTTATTTTTTAATAATGCATCATAAATATGAACAGGATAAAACTCGAATATAAATCACCATAGACAAAAAAGACCCGTAGATTTATATTTTATGACATAAACGCCTGAAAACGGCAAGAACGGGCCAAATCTCAGAAAGCTCACCAGCTGCTCTGAGAAATGGCCGTCTGAGTCAGGGGCCACTGGTCTGGATGTAAGTCAAGCTAAACAAGTTGTTGCTATGCCAGCGACCAAACAAGTGTGTGCAAGCATATAAGATTCATACAGATCCTCCACAATTCCCTGCATTATTCAGCATCCGCCTACATAGAGATTAGTTCCGCTCATTTATGTAGGTCATGCTATTGGATAATGAGATGGCATTTAGGGCCCGTGAGCACTACAGGCTGAATTATAACTGCTGCGTGTGCTTTTCTTCTGCACACACCAACATCTAGGCCTTCAGCCAGAGTGGAAATTTGGTAATCCGGATTTCTCTGTGATGCTAAGCCATGTCGTAGCCATGTCTGTGTCGGTGTACGGTTGATCTCATGAAGGCCTTGGATGCCGTTAATTAGACAGTGTTGAGTTGACTCGCTGTTCCCATGGTAACAATGAGCCCTTTCTTTTCCTCCAATAGCATCTTTAAATATCCATTAAGGCATATGTTCTTACTCTGTCAGTCTGAAGTAGTGGGAGATTGTCAAACTGGAGCAATTTATCAGTCTGGTCAATGTTAATTGCCTAGAATAATGTGTGCCTTGATTTCTCATTAAAAATCCAGAGGAAAAGCATATTTTGTCAACTATAAAAGATAAAAAATATTAATAATAATGTTTCACTAATGATAGAGGCACGAGGACAGGTCAAGGGGGAAAAAGGAAATGAAAATGTAAAATCCATTTTGCCGGGCAGACTTGTCAATAGTTAAGGGGGAATAAACACACATACACACTTGGTAAACGTTGATGCTTTGTGGGGACATGGCATTGAACCCTTAACCATACTTTTTAACATTTATTTAATCAATCAGTCATTTCTGATTGTTTGTACACATAAAAGCATGACGTTTGGAGCAGAGTTCACACTTTGGTGGAAGAAATGTGTCTTTTCTTGTGTCTGATTCAAATTCTGTATTGTTTGTGTTCAGGAAATGTATTTCAGTTTTATTCGTCTTTAATATGACAGGATCAAATTGAATACAAATAAAAATGTTGATAATTATTCAATTGTCCCGCCCGACATTAGACTATGTTGTCTAATAATTGAAGGATTTGCTGGGAACCTGATTTTTATATATTTTTATAGATTAGACTTGAATCATCAGTGCAATTAAATTTGGTATTTCACATAATAACGAAGAAAACCTAATTTTTTAGCAGCAAGCTGATTAGTCAGAGCAAATTAACAATTGTCTAATTACAAATGAAACCTCCTTGACAGAATGAGAATGTGAAGATCTTCTGAGCTCTGCCACATCCCATGCACTTTTATGCAAGAACTTAATAATTACGTAGGTCATTTTTCCCTGTCTCAATTGAACACAAAAGGCCAATGAATATGAGATTGTTACTACATTTTTACATTCTGGTGGAGATTATTTACAGATGGAAGGGTGTTTTCATCAAAAATACAACATTTACACATTTGCCATGTCATTTTTATGTGATTCTGGCTCGGTCTGAGAAATAAAACCTCTTCTCTCAGATCATGGCAAGTTTTGTAGTCGGTGTATTGCCCAGCTAACGTTTATTTGATTACTTACTTTGTTTGACTTTCTATAATCCATTAGATGTGATTAATACATTTCTTGCGGCCCTAAAAGCAGCATTTGTCAATAATCTTTTTGGTAACTAGGGATGCTTTACCCAAACTTGCAGTTACACATCTAACAGCAGGATTATTGTTGGTGGCCCCTAAACCTAAGCGTGGTTTCAACAGGTTCGACAGGTCGATCTTTCACCAATTCTTTCTCATAATTATCCTCTTTGAACAATCCTAAATGAATGACAAAATTATTGCAGCAGTGCTGTTATTGTCTGCTGCCAAGGAAAGGTTGCGATTGCCCACTGCCTTGTGTGTGAGTCATGTAGGTCAGGATTTTAGGGCAGGGCATGAGTGGAAAGATCAACACTGCTTTGCTTCACGTCTCAAGGTCTAGAGGTTACATCCGCTTACATCCTTAGTCAGATACTAGAAAAATATAACAATTGAGAAAGATATTGTTGAATATTACATTTTTGTTAGTGGTGAGGAGTTTGAGACATCCAGAAATAAAATATAACCAACGACAGTAAAATATTCAGTTGGCCTTGCCCTTGTCTGATGTTTCACTACTAAGCAAGTCTTTTTTCCAGGGCTTAAATTTGTGACTGCGACTCGCATCGTAACTGGACGTGGTGATGACACCAACAAAGACAAATGACACATAGGGTCATGTTTAGTTAACACTGAAATAAACCTACCCATAATATTATGGAAATTTAACAAAGCACAATTTTTCTGTTTTTCTCCTCTTTTTTGTCAAAATATAACCCTAAATAACTTGAACTTTGACTAAACTGTCTTCATGTCATAGACTTTCATTCAAATATATAGCAGATGTAGGCAATAATGCCAAAAATGAATATAAAAAAAATAAACTGATAAAGAAAAATCTCAATAAATCGATAAATAATAATGCATCAGGAATGCGCTAAAATGTGCCTGTAAATGTCTTAGTCGAGGTATTGCACAAAAACGCGAATAAACCATTAATTCAAGAGCTAAAGGGCAAAAATATCCCTTCATGTATGGGAGATTACACTGCACATTATTATCTCCCTTTAGGCACATTTTAATAGTTTCAATTATAAATGATACAATTGATATTCTAATTTTGCATATCTCCAAAACAACAGTTGGGATATTACCCATTTGTGATATTCCTCCTATCTCTAATCAAACATATTCTAAATGCTGGTCACATAGCACCCTGTCCCATCCAATATGAAAAAGATTATTTATGCCCCTACTGTAAGTCTGCCAAACGCCTGTATCTCTTGAATTCAAACATTTTCTTAAAAACAGAAACAACATATTTAAGCTGCCTCCACCTCATTCTTCTTTATTCTAACATCATATAAATGTAAACATGCATGCAGTTCATCAATGAGAAAACCACAAACATCACTCTCATGTGCCAATTATCTCAAATGCCTTTTGCAAATGCTAAATGGAAAATATGACTTCATATCTTCATTCCTATCAGTTACAGCTTTTTCCCCTTTTCACTGTCTTCCACTGGTACAGAGTTTGATCTCGACAGCAGCATGCCCACAAATGGAAAGCATTCATATTTCCAGAGGGCTACAGATTCACAAATAGCTGCTAAGAGACATTTCAGCTGATGGAACAGGAATAATTATTTATCACAGTAGCAGTGCATGTTATATCATTCCACAAGGAGATTTTGCTTAATACATAAACATTTTCCCCGGGAAAGTGGGATAATAACATTGACACTTTTAATGGAGTAACTTGAGATTGTTAGACTGAAAACATTACTGATGACAACTGTCTTAACACAAATGCACAGTATTGCTGCATAGTTGAGATTAGCATTGATTTTTACCAACGGATGACATGGTAAAACTTTAGACCATAATATTTAAGACAAACAACAATAAGTGACTACTACAGAATGATTTATTTTCAGATTTTTCCTGAGATTACTATTATTATTATTATTATTATTATCAAGTCCCTGGGTGTTCATCTGAACCACAAACTGGACTGGACTCATAACACAGACGCACTGTACAGGAAGAGCCAGAGTCGGCTCTACCTCCTGAGGGGACTCAGGTCTTTTGGAGTGACAGGGCCACTCCTGAAGACCTTCTACGACTCTGTGGTGGCATCAGCTCCTGTACGGTGTGGTCTGCTGGAGCAGCAGCGTCACAGAGAGGGAGAGGAGGAGGCTGGACAAAGTCATCAAGAAGTCCAGCTCCGTCCTGGGCTGCGCTCTGGACTCGGTGCAGGAGGTGGGGGACAGAAGGGTCCTGGCTAAACTCCCATCTATGCTGGACCATGAGTGTCACCCTCTGCAGGACACTCTGTCCACTCTGGAGAGCAGCTTCAGTGACAGACTGATCCACCCTCGCTGTGTGAAGGAGACAGGTCTTTCCTTCCTGCTGCTGTCAGACTTTATAACAAACACTGTTAGCCCTGAACACGTGTCATTCAGCTTCATAATCATGTCCAATACTGTCATATTCATGTGCAATACTGTCATATTCATGTACAATACTGTCAATCATCTGGTGCAATATTCTCTGTCCATATAACAGCTGTAAATAAGAGTTGTAGTGGCCAGCGGCCCTAGGCTAACAGAGTGAGAAGTGTTTGGACGCGTGGATAAAGAGCCCAATACTCCTGTGTTCGGTGAAGAATCCTTTTATTAGCTCCTGTTGCCATTTTCAAACACCTGCACATCGACCACGGTCAAAAATTGTATAATACATCCATGATGCCTCCACACTGTAGCCCTGAGGCCAGGAGAATTAGGCCTTAAATAGGGGTCACCTGCCCACACCCAGACAGGACCCAACAAGCTACAGCGCCACACAGTGGCTGGTGGTGCAAACATGTGCAAGGCCTCAATATGGCTCTTACAAGAGTGTTATCATTGTTATTATTATTTTTATTGAGAGTATAAGAGGTTTTTTTTATAAGAGTTTTTCTACAAGAGTGTTTTTTATAAGTTATCTAGTTTTTATTATTATACTTCTGTACCTACTCTGTGTTGCAACACTGGAATTTCCCCATTGTGGGACAAATAAAGGTTAAGCCTGTGATTTAGTCCTCATTCTGAATCATACATTTAGTTTGAGACCTTGTTATTTTGCACTACCAGCAACATCATAGTTTTTCTTCCTACTTCTAGGCCAAAGTTTTGAGAATCTTTACTTTAATTTTTTACAGTAAACTTCCTGGTTACGCCTATTGATCTACTCTTGAAACTATAATACGAGAAAAGACATGGCTTGTAGCCCTGTGGCCGTATTCAACATTAACCTATTGAGAATGGTTCTCCAATCGCTTTTATTTGTTACTCTAATTTGGCATTTTACAGGGGCAGAACATAATTAAAGCAAATTAGGTTTTCTGGGTCAAAGGGAAATCATTCAGTAATTGAGGTTTGCTTTTTGACATTGGAGATAAAACGTGACCCGCTGAACATCAAAAGCAGCAACTGCAGCCGGTCCTTTCTTTTAGACATCACCCAACATGATTAAGACATTTCTCCTGTTGTATAGTTTACACCACAAAGACAAATTGCAGAGTAATGCACATGAAGCCAACTCCCTAAGTCGTATCTAGGTCACACACAAGGGCTGGGCCACACATATTGTGGAAAAAAAGTATTCCTCCTGTAATACTTTTGGACCGCACCTACAGCTAGTGACTTTTTGAGAGTTAAGAGCTGAGCGCATACTGCACTAAATAAATTATATAAAAAATGTAGTTACATAATTTATTTACGTATTAGGACATATTAACATTGAATGTACTTCGTTGCATGTACTAAGACAGATAAAGACACACTGATGCCAAAGGAAAGAACTACAGGCTTTAAAGGGGTCTTCATCGTGTGGAGATACAGATCTATTTCATGCTGCTAACGCATGTGCGCATTAACAACCCAAAGCACGACAAATAGTACATTGTATAAAAAGAGGCTAAATGTCCAAGTCATTGCCCAGAGGAGCCAAGCCTGAAGCTACAGAGGACAATGACTGTGCGCTTTGGAGATGATCAGCTACTGCAATGAGAACTATGACGTTTATAGGGACAGTTATATAACTGCAGCTGAACATTTTGTCTGTCACACCCAGAGGGTTAGGAAGCAAATACGCAATATTCTCTCTAAATGATGGACTAAAGTAAAGATTGACAAATAACTGTAAAAAGAGGGTTTGAGGGAAGTAGTAACAGATAAAACAGTCAAATCTGTTATTGGGCCAATATAATTGCAGCATTAATGCTAATTCTTTCGTAGAGCATAACTAAGTAAAATACCATAGGGTCTGGGGTGGCATGGGGATGGGCTGGTGGGTTGTTAGGTCCCAGGGGGGAGCAGGGGTGATGAACTTCATTTCATTTTCTACCGCTTGTACCCGGTAGGGGTCGTGGGTGACTGGAGCCTACCCCGCCTAAGGTTTGGGGCCTAGGCGGAGTACACCCTGGACAGGGGCCAGCTCGTCACAGGGTTAACACAGATACTCACAATATTCACTCTCACAGTCATTCACTAGGACCAATTTAGAGTTGCCAGTTTTGCCTAACACATGCATGTCTTAGGACGGTGGGAGGAAGCTGGAGAACCCGGAGAGAACCACAAGTAACACAGGGAGGACATGCAGACGTCACCCAGAGTCATGTGACTTTGGTCTGGCCCCTGAATCGAACTCACAATCTCCTTCTTGGAGATCTCCTTCTTCCTAAGCGTATGTCTATGTTGTAAGTATCAATATGTATCTGTATATGCATAGGTGTATTAATGTGTGTACGATGGGCTGAACATTCAACATTCATTATATGTCTGTCTGATACTTGTTCTGACGGTTTTAGGAAGATATTCTTTTTAAAGGCCTTTTCTTGAAAATGTGATGAAATATTTAATTTAACCCTAATGAAACATGATACAGGCCTACAGCCTTTAATATAATCATATTTGTATTATTTTCCCACACATAAAGTCTTGGGTCTGACCTCAGTAATTTAGTTCCCATAACTATTTTTTTCTGATTGACTTTGAGCTGACACAGATAAGATTAGAACATGATAATAATTGTATATTCTATACTTCTACACTATTCCTAAAATCACAGTGCATTTATTTTAAAGATAAAACTACCTTTACATGTAACCGGTACAGGCTGGTAACTAAAGTTTGATTTGGTCTATGCTTAAAATATGTAAAAGCTTTGTCACTTGAAATGCACACAGCTGATGGAACTAGGCTGAGGAGTATAGGTAAATGGGGAATCAGACAAAAAGATAATGCCATTGACAAACAAGGGGACTAGGTTCTTGTAATATGCGACCTGTGACGTGAGCCAACCTGTTGTCAGATTTCACTGCTTTTCTGTGTTTGAGGAGAAACGATGGGCTGAACATTCAACATTCATTCTATGTGGAGCAGCGCTCTGTTTTCTTAAAGAGACAGAGAGCCAAAGCGCTCCCTTCACCGCTGCACAGCCCTGAACCATTTGTGCATGCCCAGTCACACTAAGCAGCTCTAGCAATATTCCGACTAGTGTTCAGTTTAAGCTTGCAGGACATGGCCCAGTAACCTACTTTCTCACAACATACGCTGTAACATCAGAGATGGAGCTCTGTGTCATCAGTTAACTAACCTTCAAAGTACAAATTCATACTCAAAACACACAATTAAATACAGCATAAATACAGTAAAATAACAAATAAGAAATATGACAGTTGTTTGCTCTTTCTCCAGATAACACATTTCTTTTCACAGCAGAAAAGGGTGAACTACAATAAAAAAAAAGTTATTATACATGTTTTATAACAATATCGCTGGCTTATGCCAGGAACCATGAAAGGTTTTCTACCAAAAACATGCAGTGTTAGTGTTGCAGTTGCATCAATAGATCTAACCATAATTATTCAAACAGTATAATTCTAATTCAGATGTACTGCTCAGTGCTACCTGCAGCTCTGTCTTGATCTGCATTTAATCACTGAACTAAGGTTAAAAAGTCACAAATAGAAATATCAATGGAGCTGGGCATTAAATAAAACAATGCATCAGAATCAGAATCAAAAAGGGTTTATTGCCATCGTCAATGAACAGAATTCACAAACATAGGAACTTGTCTTGGTGATTCGGTGCAACATAAAACAATAAACAATGAATATAATTTCCCCTGATATTTCTTTCTTTCTTTTTTTCTTTCTTTGGAACATGGCTTTTCATGTTGATTTCATAAACATAATCAAGACAGACTATTTAATTCAATTATGGCCAAATTTCTTCCTCCAAAGTCTGAACTTTGATGGAACGACAGAAACTGCCCAGCCTAAAATTCCAATATTTTGTCATAAAGGATTCCCTAAGTATATTTATTTATTTATTTATATATATATATATATATATATATATATATATATATATATATATATATATATATATATATATATATATATATATATATACACACACACACACACACATATATATATATACATATATATACACACACATATATATATATATATATATATATATACATACACACACACACACACACATATACATATATATATATATATAGATAGATATATCTATATATCTATATATATAGAGAGAGAGATATAGATATAGATATATATAGATATATAGATATGTAGAAAGAGAGAGATATAGATAGATAGATAGATAGATATATAATATGTCTAATAAAGTATTATAATAGAGGGTAAAAATATTAGACATTTTAACACATCACTACCATCACATTTTTCTATTTGATTCGAGTTGTTCTTTGATCTTGAGAAATGCAAATGTTCTTCACAAAAGGGAGAAATGTTGCATGTGGCATTAGTCATGAGGCAGACCCAAATGTTTAGCAGCATGATGTAAGAGGAACATATGGTGCAGTGAACACCCCAGTTCAGTCAGAAGCCATCCTGTCCCCCTCAACTGTCAACCCACAGTCTCATTGTCATTTTACACTTAATGTATGCTCACTTTAAACTTAAACAATAACTTCTTGGTTTGAGAATATCAAATGAATGTCTGTCTAATACTCTTGTTCAGAGGGTTTAAGGAATATATTATTTCTAAAGGCCTTTTCTTAAAAATGTGAATTATTTCACTGCATTTCATTTAAGGCATTTATGTAATATAGTCCTGTGATGGGTTACTTAAAAATATATTCATATACAATATTAACCATTTTAAACTAAATTTTAGCATGCCTCTTATTTCCAGTGTTATCTGGTGGTGTCTATGAATGGGTTAACCCAAATGAAACATGACACGATTATGACATGATTATCATTATATTGGTATTATTTAGAAACACGTAAAGTCTTGGATCTCATCTCAATAATTCAGTTTCCACAACGCTTCTTTCTGATTGACTTTGAGGTGCCACAGGTAGGATTAGAAATTGATAATAATTGTCAATCTATACTTACGATACAATAGTCAATCGTCCCACAGTGTACAAAGCATTTGCCCCTTGCACTTTACACATCTTGTCATGACTTTTAAACTCTCCCATTCCACGCGCAACGTTTAGTTTAAACAAGTAGACAACTTACCTTGTTCCAGTGCTGCTCAGCCTGATAAAAACACTAGCATATGGGGCTTTGCGCGTTGCAACACCGTCCTGTAATCCAAAAGTTTATAGATGAAACTGGGTCTGTGTGCAGAGCGACATTGGCGTAGAAAAGACCTATTGGTGGAGATCGATGACAGAATGGTTCCGCTCAGATGTAGTCCAACCAAAGCGACGCGTTGTACGTTCATACATTAGTAATAATGAAGCAGTGATTGACGCCTCTGACACTGGATAGACAGATTGCATTAGCCCCGCCCACTGACAGAGTTATCTCACATTCAAACAACGTTTTATCAAGATGAAGATGAGCACAAGAATAATAGTGTGAGATGATCTTTGAATCAATAGGTTAAACTACTGTGCACATTCATAAGTATATTCTAGTAGAAAACTCCATAGCTGCATGAAAAACGAACGAAATGCAACAGCGTCACCTGTCGGTTATGGCGAGTAGCACAGCAGTAGTGCTACTGAATATTTCTGGTACAATACAGTAAATATCCCTGTGGAGGCCTAGGAGCCATACTGCCCTCAGACCAAATGTTGTTGGCACTCAACCTTCCAAACATTTCCTACACGACATAGTATTTCCAAACGTTTTATTACAAGTGTAAAATAATTATTTATGACAAGAAACTCAATAACAAATTATGTGAGATAAGACTTGGAAACTTGAAATAAGGTTGGGAGGCAGAAGGGCTATAAATATACTTTTATCTTCATTGACTGGTCAGACAGTAGTTTGCGGTATTTGCCTCAGACACTGCTCTGTGTAGTTTCTATAAAGAGGGTCACTCACATGTTTGTAAAATAAAGTGTAGTCTTGGCATTCTTATGTAGTCTTATTCTGACAGATTTTTCAAAATTTGGAGGTACAATTTTAAAACGTCTAAAATTACATGAATGAATTAACACCTGAAATTTGTAACTGATAACTTGTTTTGTAACTAATTGTAACTCAATCAGAGCAGCCATTTTGTTAAATTCCCAATTCACATAACTTAACATTTGTTTAAAATGATAACTTCATCTTCTTCTATGGTGTTTTGTTGTTGTTGTTGTTGTTGTTGTTGTTGTTGTTGTTGTTGTTGTTGTTGTTGTTGTTTTATGGCGGTTGGCATCCAATTGTTGCATTACCGCCAGGCTTTATTCCTCAGACTTTTCGTAGTCCTCAGACTGTCGTAGTCCGTAAAAGTACTCCTTCCATTGCTTTGGTGTTACAAAGCCCATGAGGTCATGATATGTCTTTGTGACTAGAATAGTTGTTGTTGTTTCCGAGACCAACCGGCTGGGTGGGAGTCGGAGTGGTGGGGGTCTGCTTTTGGGGGGTCAGAGTGATCAGAGTGACGAGATGGGGGTGGGGGTGGTCTCCTGTCCTCGCCCAGTCTCATAGACGCACGGCTACCAAGCAGCGACATCAGTGGAAATAGTGTTGTTGTTGTTGTTGTTGTTGTTGTTTTATGGCGGTTGGCATCCGAGTGTTGCATTACCGCCAGACTTTATTCCTCAGACGTTTCGTAGTCCTCAGACTCTGTCGTAGTCCGTAAAAGTACTCCTCCCATTGCTTTGACGTTACAAAGCCCATGAGGTCATGATGTGTTTTTGTGACTAGAATAGTTGTTGTGTTGTTGTTGTTGTTGTTGTTGTTGTTGTTGTTTTATGGCGGTTGGCATCCAAGTGTTGCATTACAGCCAGACTTTATTCCTCAGACTTTGTCGTAGTCCTCAGACTCTGTCGTAGTCCGTAAAAGTACTCCTTCCATTGCTTTGGTGTTACAAAGCCCATGAGGTCATGATATGTCTTTGTGACTAGAATAGTTGTTGTTGTTTCAGAGACCAACCGGCTTTATTCCAGGGAGACTCTTCTTCCTCTCCTTCTTTGACGTTCGGTGCTTCCACCGTACAGCTTTATTCTTTAGGCTTCATTCTATAGGCTTTAATATGTCCACTGATGTCGCTGCTTGGTAGCCGTGCGTCTACGAGACTGGGCGAGGACAGGAGACCACCCCCACCCCCATCTCGTCACTCTGATCACTCTGACTCCCCACAAGCAGACCCCCATCACTCCGACTCCCATCTAGCGCCTTTAGCCTGTTTTCTATATCTGCCCAATCAAGCTCCTTTGTTCCAAGGAATCTCCCTGCAGCTTTAGCAATGATCCTGATCCTTTCAGTTCTGCTTTGAGTCTGAGCAGCACAGTTTACAACATCCACCATAAAGAGTACAAAATCCTCTCTATCCACAACCAGGGTATTCTCATTAATTCTGGAACCTGCACACTTGGGACCTCCACTCTTGAAACCTTCACACTTCTTGGGAGCCACGCTGGCCTTTCTCATTTCGCCCTGGCTGGGAGCAGCGCTGGCTCCTCTCTCTGTATTTACTCTAAACTCGTTACTTGAAACTTTCTTGACTGCATCTGCATAGGATATACCTTGAGAGACCTTTATTTTCTGCACCTCAGCAGTTGTTGTGTCAGAGACCAACCGGCTTTATTCCAGGGAGACTCTTCTTCACCTTCCTCGCCCTCTTTGACGTTCGGTGCTTTGGAAGTACAAAGCCCATGAGATCATGGGACGTCTTTGTTGTTTTACAAAGCCCATGAGGTCATGGGACGTCTTTGTCGTTTTATCCTTTAGAAGTCCTTCTTCCATCACTTTGGTGTTTCTAGGCCCATGAAGTCTAAGCGCGTTAGAACATCCTCTTGCTCCTCATCCTCGGCTCAGTCTCCAACACCCCCCACCTCTATAAACGTTTACCCAGCCCTGTGCTACATAAGTAAGCAACCACAGCCTGACACAAACCCTGTGACTGGATCGCCAGAACAGTGGAAATATTAAAGCGTATAGAATGAAGCCTAAAGAATAAAGCTGTACGGTGGAAGCACCGAACGTCAAAGAAGGAGAGGAAGATGAAGAAGAGTCTCCCTGGAATAAAGCCGGTTGGTCTCTGAAACAACAACAACTATTCTAGTCACAAAGACATATGAAAACAACAACAACAACAACATTCATGTCTGCGATTACACACAACAACAACAATACCTCGTGCACTTGGATGCCAACTGCCATAAAAAACAACAACGACAACAGTTTGGATATTACGGCAACATAGAGGAACGCCTCGGTCCGTATGACGGGGAAGAAGAAGAGGAAGCGTGACCTGGTCACTGATCCTGTGCAGCGTAGGGCGTCTTCTTGCTCGTCTATGGAGGGCTCTCTCAGTGAGGAGCAGGGCGGGGGGGTTGCAGATGTCGGGGATGTGAGTTCAGAGTGTAAGGTGTTCATAAAGCTCGCGCAGGATAATGCGTCCTTTAAGGGGTGGGATCCGATGGCGTTGACAAGGAGCCTGACTGTAGCTGTGGGAGTGGTCAAGCATGCGAGTGTCCTTAGGGATGGCTCGCTGCTGGTCGTGTGCAAGGACGTGGCTCAGCAAAGGAAGGCGATTGAAGCTAAGTGTCTGGGGGGGAAGGACATTCTTGTGTCTGATGCTGTAAGAGGCACGGTCAGGGGAGTTATAGTAGGCGTCCCTACGACGACATCTGTGGATGACATAAAGGAGAATTTGACTGGAGCTAAGGTGGTGGATGCTAGGCGGTTGAAGATGACCCGGGATGGGGTAAGGTGTGACAGCCTGTCGATAATTATTAGATTTGAAGGTGGGATCCTGCCTCGTGTGGTGTGCGTTGGGTACATGCGCTATGGCGTACGCCCATATGTTCTGCCGCCCCTGCGTTGCTTCAAGTGCCAGCGCTTTGGGCATATTGCAGCGGTCTGTAGAGGGAAGCAGAAGTGTGGTAAATGTGCAGGAGACCACGAGTATGGGAAGTGTGACGACGGAGCAAAACTCAAGTGCTGTAACTGTGGGGGAGAGCATAGCTCTGCCTACGGGGGATGCGTGTTCAGCAAGAGGGCTGCTGAGGTGCAAAAAGTTAGAGCCTCTCAAGGCATATCCTACGCGGATGCGGTCAAGAAGGTGTCTGGTAATCAGGTGACGGTGGATGCAGTGGGGGCTGCCAGTGCTGCTGGTGTCCTAGGCGACAGGGGAGGGGGCAGCGTTGCCCGCGGCCAGGGGGAGGTCCCCACTGGGATGCCTGTGAGTGTGGCTTCCACGGGCAGAGGCCCTGTGGGTGCGGAGGATGTACTGGTTGTGAAGAGGAAAGATTTCTTCCTCTTTATAGTGGAAGTGATTAACTGTACTGGGCAAACCAAGAAGAGATCCGAAAAGACTAAGATCATCGCTAAGGCTGCAGGGAAGTACTTTGGAGCTGGGGGCCCCGAGTGGACGGAGATAGAGGATGCGCTGCGGGAGGGCGCCCTGCCCCATTCTGGCAGTGGGAGTGGGGGGGCTCCCGATGCGCCGTCAGGTTCCAGGGGCTCATAATGGCGGTGGTTGTCTTGCAATGGAATGCGCATAGTCTTCGTGCTAATGGCCAGGAATTTAAGCATTTTGTCTCTACCTTGTTGAACAAGCCTCACGTTATGTGCGTGCAGGAGACTTGGTTACGACCTAGGTGGGGTTTTGGGATACAAGGGTATGTGTGTGTTAGGAATGATAGGGAGCAGGGTAGAGGCGGAGGTGTGGCTGTGTTTGTCCGAGATGACCTAAATTACGTTGTTGTCAGTGTGAGTAAAGCGCCGGAGGCCCTGGCGGTGAGGGTCTGGCTGGGTGGTGAAGCTGTTACTGTGGTTAACCTTTATAATCCGTGTGGTGAGTTAACGTTAGAGTCCTTACATAGTGTCGGTAAGGATGTTCGGGGAAAGGCCGTGTGGTGTGGGGATTTTAATGCGCATAGCGCTTTGTGGGGCGGTAGTGGTACCGATAGGTATGGGCAGGTGGTAGAGGGTTTTATCAATCAAAGGGAGTTGGTTTGTCTGAATGATGGGGGTGGGACCCGCTATGATATGGGGACCGGTGCGGAAAGTGCAATAGATCTTACACTTGTGTCCAAGGAGTTAGCTGGTGTTTGTAGTTGGGAGGTTCTTGGTAATCTTTCTTTTGGTAGCGATCACTATCTAGTCCGCACCGTGATTGGCTTTGGGAGCTGTGTGGTCAGGGGGACGAGGATCCAGAGGTGGCAGTTGGCAAGGGCGAACTGGGGGGCTTTCCTGAGGAAAGCTGATGATGGTTCTAGGGGTCTGCAGGAAGGAGGATTGACTCAGGTGGATGATCTCAATAGTGCAATTGTCTCGCTCATCACGCAGTCAGCGGTAGGCACGATTCCTAAGAGTGGTGGTAGTGGACATAGGAAGCGGGTGCCGTGGTGGACTGAAGCATGTGGTCATGCTGTTAGGGCGAGAAATGCGGCGTTTCGCCGGCTAAGGGTTGCCCACACTGAGGGTGCCCTCATTGACTACAAGAGGGCCCGCGCTGTTGTGCGGAAAACTGAGAGAACGGCCAAGAGTGCCTATTGGAGGCGGTATTGTTCCAAAATTGGGAGAGAAACGCGTCTCGGGGATGTTTGGGGGATGATTAGGCGGATGCATGGGGTTGAGCGCCGTCACGGGACCCCGGTCCTAATACTGAATGGTGTTGAAGCAGTCAGCGACGTTGACAAAGCTGAACTGTTGGCCAGCACCTTTGTGTCGGTGTACAGCTCTGACAATCTCTCACCTGCGGAAAGGCACTACAGGGAGAGTACTTTGGCCCAGAATTCTGAGCTGATTGGGCACCAGCCTTCGACTCAAGATGACCTTGACCTTCCGTTTAGTTTGTTTGAGCTAAGGAGAGCACTTTCTAAGGCGAAACAGACAGCCCCGGGTAAAGATGAGGTGTGCTATGACATGCTCTCTCATTTGACTGATGACACGCTTGGGCTAGTCCTGGGTCTTTTCAACCGTGTTTGGGATTCAGGTTGTGTTCCATCTGCGTGGAAACAGTCTACGGTGGTGCCGGTTCTGAAGCCGGGTAGGCCAGCGTCTGACCCTTCAAGTTATAGGCCGATTGCCTTGACGTCGCAGCTCGGGAAAACGATGGAGCGCATGGTTACCGAGCGGTTGGATTACTTCTTGGAGAGTCAGGGTTTGCTTCCCGCGCACCAGAGTGGTTTCCGTAGGGGCAGGAACACCATGGATTCCGTGTTGTGTTTGGAATCTGATATCCAGCTGGCCAGGGCTCAGAAAGAAAAGGTTATTGCGGTGCTCTTTGATGTGGAGAAGGCGTACGATATGGTTTGGAAGGATGGGCTCCTCATTAAGCTGCGGAAGTGTGGTGTGAAGGGTAAACTGTTTAACTGGGTCCGGAGCTTTCTGTCTGGCCGGCGTATCCAAACCAGAGTGGGCGCTGCTTACTCTGGGGTCTATGGGGTGGAGAATGGGATCCCGCAGGGGAGTGTGTGTAGCCCTATCTTGTTCAATGTTATGATTAAGGACATCTTTGACGACGTGGATGGGTCTGTTGGGAGGAGCCTTTATGCTGACGATGGCGCTCTATGGGTGAGAGGGAGGAATCTCCGGTTTTACGAGGCGAAACTGCAAAGGGCAATACAGCAGGTGGAGCAGTGGACCCTGAAGTGGGGGTTTAAACTGTCCGTACGGAAGTCTCAAGTGATCTGTTTCTTCAATGGGCATAGGGACGTCTCCCTTCGACTGCATGGGCAGGTGCTCGAACAGGTCAGGGAGGTGAGGTTCTTGGGGGTCACCTTTGACGAGAGGCTTAGTTGGCGTCGGCACATTGATGAGGTCAGTGGTAAATGCAAAAGGGTGAATAACTTGCTTCGTTGTCTATCCGGCCAGGACTGGGGGGCCAGCAGAAGGTCGCTCCTGGGTATTTATCGGGCCGTCATGAGGGCGGCTATTGATTATGGCTGTATAGCCTACATGTCTGCGGCTGAGACTAACTTAAAGAAGCTTGATGTGGAGCAAGCCCAGGCCTTGCGCATCTGCTGTAGGGCTTTTAGGACCTCCCCTGTCTCGGCGCTGCAGGTTGAGTTGGGGGAATTGCCGTTACGGCTCCGGAGGCTAGAACTTCTGTTGGCTTACTGGGTGAATGTGCAAGGTCATACGAGCTCTCACCCGGTGAGGGACTTTCTCAGGGTTGATGGGGGGCAGAGTGTGGCTGGCGGTATGGTTTTCAGCCAGGTAGGAAATGCGAAGGCGCGGCTTGCGGGGGTTGGTGATCTGCGTGTGAGCCCGTCGGTGGCTTTGTCTGCTATAGCTCCGTGGAAGTTTGTCCCGGCTCCTGTTGATGTTAGCTTGCATGGCAAGCTTAGAGGAGTCGCTGGGAGGGCACCGCAGTTTGCCGTTCAAGCGCTCATCGATAAGCACTCAGGTGATGTGTTTATTTATACCGACGGGTCTAGGGATCCTGAGAGTGGGCGTACTGGCGCCGCTTATTTTGTGCCTGACCTGGGGCTAGTGGTCAAGCAGAGGTTGACAGATCGCCTTTCTGTTTTCACGTCGGAACTTATAGCGATACGGTTGGCGTTGGAATGGGCGGAATCTGCTTTGCAGTGTTGCGGCATTGTGGTGGCCTCTGACAGCCTTTCTGCATTGCAAAGCATTAAATCTGGGAAATCGGATTGCAGACAGGATGTGTTGAATGTCATCTTCTGTCTGATGCTCTCCCTGTCCAGGAAGGATGTGAGGGTTTCCTTCATTTGGGTCCCTGCGCATGTGGGGGTGGATGGTAACGAAATGGCTGATGCACTGGCTAAACGTTCCCTTCGGCGGCCATCAATTGATGTGGCGGTTGAGTTGGGCAAGTCTGAAATCAAGCCCGTTATCAAGAGTCATGTGGTCGGCCTTTGGCAGGAATTTTGGAGCCACTGTGTTACTGGACGGCATCTCTATCACATACAGGGTAGTGTGGGTCCTTGCGGGTCTATGGGCAGGAACGCGTGGGAGGAAAGGGCCTTCGCCCGCATGAGGATTGGCCATACTGGACTCAATTGGTCACTGAGTAGGATAGGCAAACACCCGACCGGTCTGTGTGGTCACTGTCGGGTGCCAGAGACTGTCGAGCATGTGCTGATTTGCTGTGAGGCTTATGATAGGGAAAGGGCCGGGTTGGCCTTGTGGTTTCGGAATAATGGGCGGGAGTTCAATCTGCGGAACGTTCTGGCGATCCAGTCACAGGGTTTGTGTCAGGCTGTGGTTTCTTACTTATGGCCCGTTCAAACCGCAAACGCCTATTCGCGCGTTATGGCGAAGTTGGACGCAAGTACGCATGAAGAAAAACGCAAATACGCCGCGTTCTCGACGCAGCGGAGCAGAGACGAAATATAGTAAGCAGACGCGCGTTTGCCGCGTGCGCATGCGCAGTGGATATGTTGTCAGTCTGGCTTCTCTAATGGCGGATCAAAGTTGAGAAAGTGCCTTTTGCGTATTTGCTCTTCAAAGCCCAAAAACGGAGACGCTCGGCGGCGTGTCTGGATCCACCAGTGATCCGAGTTGAGTCAATACCATCATTTGCTTCAAGACTGGATAAACATCGCTCTCAGCTGTAGTTTCGTTTGTCCCGGGTCCTGTTTGATGACTTGTTTCCCGCATTGGTGCGCGGACATGTACCAGGACAACAACTACAGACGCCTGTCCATCTGTCCATCTGTCCATCAGGTCAGTACAGAAATATTCATGTCTAAGCGCAATAATAAAGTGTATGTGCTGTGTGTGTGCTGTGTGTGTGCTGTGTGTGTGCTGTGTGTGTGCTGTGTGTGTGCTGTGTGTGTGCTGTGTGTGTGCTGTGTATGTACTGTGTATGTGCTGTGTGTGTGCTGTGTATGTACTGTGTGTGTACTGTGTATGTACTGTGTGTGTACTGTGTATGTGCTGTGTGTGTGCTGTGTGTGTGCTGTGTGTGTGTTGTGTATGTACTGTGTATGTGCTGTGTGTGTGCTGTGTGTGTGTTGTGTATGTACTGTGTATGTACTGTGTATGTACTGTGTATGTGCTGTGTGTATGTGCTGTGTATGTGTTGTGTATGTGTTGTGTATGTACTGTGTATGTGTTGTGTATGTACTGTGTATCTGCTGTGTATCTGCTGTGTATGTACTGTGTATGTACTGTGTATGTGTTGTGTATGTACTGTGTATCTTCTGTGTATCTGCTGTGTATCTGCTGTGTATGTGCTGTGTATCTGTTGTGTATCTGCTGTGTATCTGCTTGTGGTTGTGTATAAAACCAATGAAAAGTACATAGATAGTAAAAATTTGTATTGTTTTTAGTAAAAAAAACATAGTTTTCATAGCGTTAATATTTTGTTCTAGTGCACCATTTAAAATTCGATTGTGGTATATTTAATGAAAGTACAAGTAAACTAAATTTAGGCTATATAGTTATTTGTTTGTTTTATTATTCAGATCTCTTGCCACTGGGGATTTCTACAGGACAATCGCCAGCAGCTTCAGGTCCACAACAGAGGACTGGACGTCCACAACAGAGGACTGAACGTCCACAACAGAGGACTGGACGTCAACAACAGAGGACTGGACGTCCACAACAGAGGACTGGACGTCCACAACAGAGGACTGGACGTCCACAACAGAGGACTGGACGTCCACAACAGAGGACTGGACGTCCACAACAGAGGACTGGACGTCCACAACAGAGGACTGAATGTCCACAACAGAGAGGACTGGACGTCAACAACAGAGGACTGGACGTCCACAACAGAGGACTGGACGTCCACAACACAGAGGACTGGACGTCCACAACACAGAGGACTGGACGTCCACAACACAGAGGACTGGACGTCCACCACAGAGGACTGGACGTCCACAACACAGAGGACTGGACGTCCACAACACAGAGGACTGGACGTCCACAACACAGAAGTGTTTTTGATCAAGGGATTTTCATATTTATAGCAAAGACGACATGTTCACTCAAGATTGAGCCCAAATGCCATGTTGTTTACACAGAATGAGATCAAGTTAAATGAATAAAACAGTGAGAAGCTTCCAGCTCTTTAGTTCTCTGTTCTCTTTACTTCTGTACCTACTTGTGCGTTGTAACACTGAAATTTCCCCACTGTGTGGACTAATAAAGGATTATCTCATCTTGTCCTTGTTTGTTTTTGTTTAGGATCTTGAATTGTGGTAAATTAAATAAGTACATCTTTAAATAGCCACTGAATTTCCCACAGACTCCCCAGTATTATATATATGAAAAATATGCATGTAAACAGGACACACATTTTATAATATAAAATAATGTATTTTGTGGAAAAATAGAACAGTAAATAACTATATATATATGAATAGATATATATATAGATAGATAGATCTCTATAGATATATCTATATCTATATATATATATATATATATCTATATATATATATATCTATATATATTATATATATATATATCGTCTGCCATTGTTGTGGTGCCGGTTCTTCTCGGGGGGGGGGACATGTGTACGTACGTCACCGGAGCGTCATCTCTGATTGGCTTCTGTCCCGCCACGCCGCAGAAAAGCTCAAAATTCTGAACTTATTTGCGGCGAACCGTTTTGATGCATTGATGCTTTTACGCCCGTCAAAGCGTCTCGAGCAGAAAACGCAAAAGCGCACCCGCCTCGCCGCGCTCCTCGGCGAATCGCGCCGCAAATACGCGGAAGCCGCGCCGCAAAAACGCAGGAGGTGCTCGACGCGCGTTTACATAGACTTTGAATGTAAACTGGACGCTTTTGCCGCACCGGTCTGAACGGGCCATTATGTAGCACAGGGCTGGGTAAACATTTATAGAGGTGGGGGGTGTTGGAGACTGAGCCGAGGATGAGGAGCAAGAGGATGTTCTAACGCGCTTGGGCTTCATGGGCTTAGAAACGCCAAAGTGATGGAAGAAGGACTTCTAAAGGATAAAACGACAAAGACGTCCCATGACCTCACGGGCTTTGTAAAACAACAAAGATGTCCCATGATCTCATGGGCTTTGTACTTCCAAAGCACCGAACGTCAAAGAGGGCGAGGAAGGTGAAGAAGAGTCTCCCTGGACTAAAGCCGAAACACCAAAGTGATGGAAGAAGGACTTCTAAAGGATAAAACGACAAAGACGTCCCATGACCTCATGGGCTTTGTAAAACAACAAAGACGTCCCATGACCTCATGGGCTTTGTACTTCCAAAGCACCGAACGTCAAAGAGGGAGAGGAAGATGAAGAAGAGTCTCCCTGGAATAAAGCCGGTCACAAAGACATATCATGACCTCATGGGCTTTGTAACACCAAAGCAATGGAAGGAGTACTTTTACGGACTACGACAGTCTGAGGACTACGAAAAGTCTGAGGAATAAAGTCTGGCGGTAATGCAACAATTGGATGCCAACCGCCATAAAACAACAACAACAACAACAACAACAACAACAACAGCTTTGTACTTCCCAAAGCACCGAACGTCAAAGAGGGAGAGGAAGATGAAGAAGAGTCTCCCTGGAATAAAGCCGGTCACAAAGACATATCATGACCTCATGGGCTTTGTAACACCAAAGCAATGGAAGGAGTACTTTTACGGACTATGACGGTCTGAGGACTACGAAAAGTCTGAGGAATAAAGTCTGGCGGTAATGCAACAATTGGATGCCAACCGCCATAAAACAACAACAACAACAACAACAACAACAACAAAGACATATCATGACCTCATGGGCTTTGTAACACCAAAGCAATGGAAGGAGTACTTTTACGGACTACGACAGAGTCTGAGGACAAAGCACTGGAAGTTGTTGTTGTTGTTGTTGTTTTATGGCGGTTGGCATCCAAGTGTTGCATTACCGCCAGACTTTATTCCTCAGACTTTGTCGTAGTCCTCAGACTCTGTCGTAGTCCGTAAAAGTACTCCTTCCGTTCCTTTGGTGTTACAAAGCCCATGAGGTCATGATATGTCTTTGTGACTAGAATAGTTGTTGTTGTTTCAGAGACCGACCGGCTTTATTCCAGGGAGACTCTTCTTCATCTTCCTCTCCTTCTTTGACGTTCGGTGCTTCCACCGTACAGCTTTATTCTTCAGGCTTCATTCTATAGGCTTTAATATTTCCACTGATGTTGCTGCTTGGTAGCCGTGCGTCTACGAGACTGGGCGAGGACAGGAGACCACCCCCACCCCCATCTCGTCACTCTGATCACTCTGACTCCCCACAAGCAGACCCCCATCACTCCGACTCCCATTTAGCGCCTTTAGCCTGTTTTCTATATCTGCCCAATCAAGCTCCTTTGTTCCAAGGAATCTCCCTGCAGCTTTAGCAATGATCCTGATCCTTTCAGTTCTGCTTTGAGCCTGAGCAGCACAGTTTACAACATCCACCATAAAGAGTACAAAATCCTCTCTATCCACAACCAGGGTATTCTCATTAATTCTGGAACCTGCACACTTGGGACCTCCACTCTTGAAACCTTCACACTTCTTGGGAGTCACGCTGGCCTTTCTCATTTCGCCCTGGCTGGGAGCAGTGCTGGCTCCTCTCTCTGTATTTACTCTAAACTCGTTACTTGAAACTTTCTTGACTGCATCTGCATAGGATATACCTTGAGAGACCTTTATTTTCTGCACCTCAGCAGCTCTTTTGCTAAACCTGCATCCCCCGTAGGCAGAGCTATGTTCTTCCCCACAGTTACAGCACTTCAGTTTTGCTCCCACGTCACACTTCCCATACTCGTGATCTCCTGCACATTTACCACATCTTTGCCTCCCTCTACAGACCGCTGCAATATGCCCAAAGCGCTGGCACTTAAAGCAACGCAGGGGCGGTGGAACATATGGCCTAACGTCATGGCACATGAACCCAATGAACACCTTACTAGGCAGGCACCTCCCTTCAAGTGTTACCATTACCGACAAGCTGTCACATCTTACCCCAGACCGGGTCACCTTCAACCGCCTAGCGTCCACCACCGTAGCTCCATTCAAATTCTCGTAGGTGTCCCTACGACGTCGCCGTAGGGACACCTACGATAACTCCTCTGACCGTGTTTCTTTCAGCATCAGACACAAGAATGTCCTTTCCACCCAGACGCTTAGTTCCAATCGCCTTCCGTTGCTGATATAACTGTAATATAATTGGGAAGATCTTGAAATAGAAATAGAATCTTACCTCATAAAGCTTTAAAGCCCCAGAATGTAACCTTTAATCTCCACCACAGTCTGGCGGTAATGCAACAATTGGATGCCAACCGCCAAAAAAACGACAGAGTCTGAGGACAAAGCACTGGAAGTCAAGGCACTGGAAGAAGAACTTTTAGGACTACGACAAAGTCTAATGAATAAAGTCTGGCGGTAATGCAACACTCGGATGTCAACCGCCATAAAACAACAACAACAACAACAACAACAACAACTTGGATACCAACCGGCATAAAAAAACACACAAAAACACAACAACAACAAACCAATTATTTTCTGAATGAGACAAACCCATCCCCTCTCCTTGAACCGACACCTTAACGTGGTGGAGGGGTTTGAGTGCCCGAATGATCCCGGGAACTATGTTGTCGGGGGCTTCATGCCCCTGGTAGGGTCTCCCAAGGCAAACAGGTCCTAGGTGACGGGTCAGACAAAGATCGGTTCAGAAGCCCTCTATGATGACAACACGAACAAGGCAGTTTACGTCGCCTGGATCGACGTCACCGGGGCCCCATCCTGGAGCCAGGCCTGGGATGGGTGCTCCATGGCGAGCGCCTGGTGGCCGGGTCTTACCCCACGGGGCCTGGCCGGGCACAGCCCGAAAGAGCAATGTGGGGCCGCCCTCCCGTGGGCCCACCACCCGCAGGAGGATCCATAAGGGGCCGGTGCAGAGAGATCTGGGCGGCAGTCGACGGCAGGGCCCTCGGCGACCAGATCTCCAGACACAGAGACTAACTCTGGGGACATGGAATGTCACCTCGCTGGGGGGGGAAGAGCCTGAGCTTGTGCGGGAGGTTGAGCGATACCAACTAGATATAGTCGGCCTCACCTCCACGCACAGTTTGGGCTCTGGAACCCATCTCCTCGAGAGGGGCTGGACGCTCCACTTCTCTGGTGTTGCCCGCGCGGAGAGGCGGCGGGCTGGTGTGGGCTTGCTTATAGCCCCTCAGCTCAGCCGCCACGTGTTGGAGTTTACCCCGGTGAACGAGAGGGTCGCGTCCCTCCGCCTTCGGGTGGGGGACAGGTCTCTCACTGTTGTGGCGGCCTACGGGCCGAACAGCAGTGCAGAGTACCCGGCCTTCTTGGAGTCCTTGGGAGGGGTACTGGACAGTGCACCGACCGGGGACTCCGTTGTTCTACTGGGGGACTTCAACGCCCACGTGGGCAATGACAGTGACACCTGGAGAGGGGTGATCGGGAAGAACGGCTTCCCCGATCTGAACCCGAGCGGTGTTCAGTTATTGGACTTCTGTGCTAGCCACGGATTGTCCATAACGAACACCATGTTCAAGCACAAGGGTGTCCATCAGTGCACATGGCACCAGGACACCCTAGGCCGGAGGTCAATGATTGACTTTGTTGTCGTGTCATCTGACCTCCGGCCGCGTGTCTTGGACACTCGGGTGAAGAGAGGGGCAGAGTTGTCAACCGATCACCACCTGGTGGTGAGTTGGATCCGCTGGCGGAGGAGGAAGCCGGACAGACTTGGCAGACCCAAGCGCATTGTGAGGGTCTGTTGGGAACGTCTAGTGGAGCCCTCTGTCAGTAGGGTATTCAACTCGCACATCCGGGAGAGCTTCTCCCATGTCCTGGGGGAGGTTGGGGACATTGAGTCCAAGTGGACCATGTTCTCCGCCTCCATTGTTGATGCGGCTGCTCGGAGTTGTGTCGCAAGGTCTCCGGTGCCTGTCGTGGCGGCAACCCCCGAACCCGGTGGTGGACACCGGAAGTAAGGGATGCCGTCAGACTGAAGAAGGAGGCCTATCAGGCCACTCTGGCTTATGGGTCTCCGGAGGTCATCGACGGGTATCGGCAGGCCAAGTGAGCCGCGGCTCGTGCTGTCGCAGAGGCAAAAACCCGGGCCTGGGAGGAGTTCGGGGAGGCCATGGAGGAGGACTATCGGTCGGCACCAAAGAAATTCTGGCAAACCGTCCGGCGCCTCAGGAGGGGGAACCAACACCGTTTACGGTGCGGGTGGAGGCCTGCTGACCTCGACTGGGGATGTCGTCGGACGGTGGAAGGAATACTTTGAGGATCTCCTTAATCCCTCAGTCACGTCTTCCGAAGAGGAAGTAGAGACCGGGGACTCGGAGGCTGGCTCATCCATCACCCAAGCTGAAGTCACTGAGGTTGTTCGCAAACTCCTCGGTGGCAGGGCTCCGGGGGTGGATGAGATCCGCCCTGAGTACCTAAAGTATCTGGATGTTGTAGGACTGTCTTGGTTGACACATCTCTGCGGGGTCTGGCGTTCGGGGACCGTACCTCTGGACTGGCAGACCGGGGTGGTGGTCCCTCTGTTCAAGAAGGGGGACCAACTACAGAGGGATCACACTCCTCAGCCTCCCGGGTAAGGTCTATTCCAAGGTACTGGAGAGGAGAATCCGACCGATAGTCGAACCTCAGATTCAGGAGGAGCAGAGTGGTTTTCGTCTCGGTCGTGGAACACTGGACCACCTCCATCTGCTCCACCACCTGCTCGAGGGCCCAACCAGTCCACATGTAAATGGTCACATTTATATAGCGCTTTTCTACCATCAAGGTACTCAAAGCGCTTTACATCAAGGAACCAGTCACCCATTCACACACACATTCACACCCCAGTGTCTGTACGCAGACACTGGGGGGCAAGTTGGGTTAAGTGTCTTGCCCAAGGACACAACGGCAGTATTCACATGAGGCAGCTGCGATCGCACCGCCAACCTGCGGGCCAGTGGATCTGACCGCTCTGACTGAGCGGGGAGTCGAACCGCCGACCTTTGGATCAGAAGACGAGCACTCTACCACTGAGCTACTGCCGCCCTGTGCTTTGTGGATTGTGTCCCTCGGGGTGTCCTTTGGGGGGTGCTCAGGGTCCGGGGCCCTTTGCTCCTGTCCGGTCCCTGTATGACCGGAGCAGGAGCTGTGTTCGCATTGCCGGCAGTAAGTCAGACCTGTTCCCAGTGCATGTTGGACTCCGCCAGGGCTGCCCTTTGTCACCGGTTCTGTTCATAATTTTTATGGACAGAATTTCTAGGCGCAGTCAGGGGTCGGAGGGTGTCCGGTTTGGGGACCACAGGATTCCATCTCTGCTGTTTGCATACGATGTTGTCCTGATGGCTCCATCAAACCCGGACCTGCAACATGCACTGGGACGGTTTGCAGCCGAGTGTGAAGCGGCTGGGATGAGAATCAGCACCTCTAAATCCGAGGCCATGGTTCTCGACCGGAAAAAGGTGGTTTGCCCTCTCCAGGTGGGTGGGGTGTCCTGCCCCAAGTGGAGGAGTTCAAGTATCTCGGGGTCTTGTTCACGAGTGAGGGAAGGATGGAGCGTGAGATCGACAGGCGGATCGGTGCAGCGGCTGCAGTGATGCAGTCGCTGCATCGGACCGTTGTGGTAAAGAGGGAGCTGAGCCGAAAGGCAAAGCTCTCTATTTACCGGTCGGTCTACGTTCCTACCCTCACCTATGGTCATGAGCTTTGGGTAGTGACCGAAAGAACAAGATCGCGGATACAAGCGGTCAAAATGAGTTTCCTCCGCCGTGTGGCTGTGCGCTCCCTTAGAGATAAGGTGAGGAGCTCGGCTACACGGGGGGAGCTCGGAGTAGAGCCGCTGCTCCTCCACGTCGAGAGGAGCCAGCTGAGGTGGCTTGGGCATCTGTTCCGGATGCCTCCTGGGCGCCTCCCTCGGGAGGTGTTTCAGGCATGTCCCACCGGGAATCAAATCAAATCAATTTATTTTTGTAAGGCCCAAAATCACAACAACAGTTGCCTCTGAGGGCCACAGGGAGAAATGAATCAACAATGTCTGTGGTGGCGATGGAGTCAGACAATGTCTGTGGTGGCGAGGGACGATGTCCCAGGGTCCTCTGTCCTTAGACTCTCCTTCTCGGCCAGGAAAAACTACAAAAAAACCTCTTTGGGAAAAAAGCGTAGAAACCTGGAGGAGTTCCAGTGAAGGAGAGATCCGACTCTCACAGACGGACAGACGGACACGAGGGAGACTGGAGCTGGACCCACTCTTCAGGCAGATGAGGGACCAACTGAGGCGAACTGGACACACTCTTCAGGCAGAAGAGAGACCGTCTGAGGCGAGCTGGACCCACTCTTCAGGCAGATGAGGGACCGTCTGAGTCGAGCTGGACCCACTCTTCAGGCAGATGAGGGACCGTCGGAGGCGAGCTGGACCCACTCTTCAGGCAGATGAGGGACCGTCGGAGGCGAGCTGGGCCCACTCTTCAGGCAGATGAGGGACCGTCGGAGTCGAGCTGGACCCACTCTTCAGGCAGATGAGGGACCGTCGGGGGCGAGCTGGACCCACTCCTCAGGCAGATGAGGGACCGTCCACACAGGGCAGGGACCACTTCACCAGGGGAGGGGCATCTGGGTCCACAGGTCCTCAGGAGTGAGATGAGTCTTCCCCTGGGTCTTCCCCGGGGAAGAGGCCCCGGGGAAGACCCAGGACACGCTAGAGAGACTATGTCTCTCGGCTGGCCTGGGAACGCCTCGCGATCCCCCCGGAGGAGTTAGAGGAAGTGTCTGGGGAGAAGGAAGTCTGGGAGTCCCTGCTCAGACTGCTGCCCCCGCGACCTGGCCCCGGATAAAGTGGCAGAAGATGGATGGATGGATGGACAAACCCATCCGCCATAAAACACAAAAGAAGATTTATATGGCAAGGCCAAATTTATTTTCAACATCTCTTGACATTTAATATGTATTTGCATCAAGAAGTGCATCCTGCTACTTCTCTCAAACTATTATTATTAATTGTTTTATGTTGCATCACACTGCTGATGCAAATCCCTAGTCCCCTAGCCTCCTCTACCCCATTGCCTACTCTTCTACCCCCTGTTACATCCCCATCTTTTTCTCTCTACTTCTTCTGTCTTGTTCATTTTATCTGTATATTAATGTGTATTGTACGTGTTGTCCCCCCGTCAGTAAATACCCCCCCCTTTTTTTTTTTTATTATGTTCAGCGTCTTTGGGTCACTGAAAAGCGCTATATAAATAAAAGTTATTATTATTATTATTACAAAATATTGTTAACTTACAATGGCAATAGACTTTTTTCTTTCACCTGAGGACAGAGGTGATCTGCTACATGTCACAAACACATACCATAAATGAACCACTAAAACACAGGTGCTGGGAAACAGATATGTTTTTATTCATGGAAGTGGTAATCAAACATGTACATACAGTGTTTGTAGATTAGATTGACATAAAATCAAACCCATGTCCACTGGAGGGCGCTAGACCTCAACTCCAGGCTGCACAATTCGAGAAAGGAGGAGGCCACTCACTTAGCCTGCTTTAGCTAAACACACACTAGCCACAGCTAACTAGCCGGTGGCTAACGAGCAGGCTACGGCATCTGTTTGCCTTAATGTCGCCCCTTATCAAGTCATGGCACGAGACCAATGTTCACAAATCGAAGCGGGTAAGCACAACAATTACATTTACATGCATTTGTTATATGTTATATATATTACTCGCCTTGGCTTGCAAGCTAGTTAGCAAGCAGAGCCGCGGGACTGAAGTTAGTACAACGAGCAATAACAAGTATGAATCCACCGTTGTCTTTCCAGAGCTATATTACCTCATTGCCAGATTCCTACAGTCCGGACCATGTAAAAAATCGGCACAGGTAACAAGGACCGGCTCTGCTGTGGTTTCTAATATGCAGTTTTAAAGAGCTAAGCTGTGGCCGCTAATGCTAACTGTGTCTGTGTTGTTAGATTCTGGTCGAGGAGCTGGAGGAGAATGAGGTAACTTCAGCTGCACCTTTCTCTTTTTATTCTCATGTGTGGCTTCCGTAATTGTGTCAAATGTGTCAACGTGAGAAAACGTCTTTAGTCAGTGTTTATGGTGTAATGAAATGCAATTCTATATCGGTGAGAAGCTAAACGGGTTGAAATTTCTATAAAATTGTTTTTATATTTTAGTTGATTCCAGAGCGATGGAGTTGGGATGGGAAGAAATGCAAACGCAACTTTGAAGACTGGGTAGGTGTAATAAATCTAAATCCACGTTGTGCCAACATAAGATGTTATCTTTACTTCTATTGAAACGTTTTTGGTTTGGTACGATTATGTAACCGATTGTTAACAATTGACATGGTATCAAATAGCATTTAGTTTATACGTCAAATTAGTTTTATTTTTGTACAGGCCTCATAATGCATTCACCGTCGCTTTTGTGTACTCGGGGATGGAGAAAGCAGACTTAAGCGGGTTATGATTGGCTAGAAATAGACTGAAAGCTGCCTGGCTCAATTTCAGCCAATCAGAGTACAGTTCTTTCCGGAAGAGAAGTTTATTACATTGCGATTTGGCGTTTTCTGCTTGGACCCGCCCCTATTTTCTCTCGCGCTCTCTCTCTTTTTCGCCCGTGTTTCTGTAAAAACAGATATGTTTAAATAAAATATAATCTTTCCACGGTAAACGTATGAACATTGTGTGGCGGTTTGTCCTTTTTAGGTGATTCTGAACCAACACATTCCCGATGATTATTTGCTCCATATCTGCAAAAGGATTGGCCCTCTAATAGAGAAAGAAATCCCACCCAGTGTCCCAGGTGTCCAAACTCTCCTCGGCCTGGGAAAACAATCCCTGCTTCGCACCACCAAAAGTTAGTAAATTCAATATGATGTTCCTCATGGAGTCGCAGCTTTTACATCTTTGTGTTTGATATGTATCGATGCTTTGTTGCTTCTCATTAAATGTAGATTGTAGCCACAAAGTTTGCAGTGGTTCTGCAGTTGCTGCTCTTCATCGGGGCAGGCCTCCTGAACCTCCAGTGAATAATGGAACTGTTCCTAATGTTGGTGGGTTTATTCTCCATCTGTTGCTTAATACATAATTCTTTGAATTTCATTTGCTGAAATAGTTCTGCCTTTCTAGTGTCTGTTGTGGGAGCTCGTCAGGCCACCGGAGTTGCTCGAGTTGGTCACACCTTTCCATCTTCATCATATCAACACATGAAGATTCATAAACGCATTCTGGGACATCTCTCGGCTGTCTACTGTATAGCCTTTGATCGTACTGGTTATCGAATATTCACGGTAAGATTGGGTAATCCATAATGTCAAATGATCTCATGATGAAGGAGATGAGCAGTTAGTTCAGTCTTGAGTTCCTTTCTTATTCCCTTAAACGATTGCATCCAATACTTGGTCTTATAAAAGTATCTATTCCCTGTATTTTAGGGTTCAGATGACTGCCTAGTGAAAATCTGGGCCACTGAGGATGGCCGTCTGTTGACAACACTTCGAGGTCACTCTGCAGAGATCTGTGATATGACGGTCAACTATGAGAATACTCTGCTGGCCTCAGCCAGTTGTGATAAGGTCATAAGAGTGTGGTGCCTCCGAACATGTGCCCCCATATCTGTCCTGCAGGCTCACCAGGCCTCCATTACCGCTATACAGGTGAGAAAGCCTTTTATTATACAGAGTTTCATCCAAAGGCCAAAGGTTCATGTTAATAACTACATATGCATATATTATTTCCGTCATATAGTTCTGCCCTGCAGTTAAAGGGCCAATGAGGTACCTTGCATCTACAGGTGCAGATGGCATGGTGTGTTTTTGGAGATGGCACTCTGCGACGTTAAAATTCAAGTAACCAATAAAATAATTATGTAAATGTATTTAAAGAAATTAGTTTTGAGTTCTAAAATGTTTCTTCTTTAGTGATCAGCCGACCAAATTTGAACGTTCCCGCCCAGGAGTGCAGGTTTCCACTTCTTCTTTTAGTGGTGGTAAGTAAATCCCACTCCCAATCAAATGAAAAGGGCTCACATACAATGTTTTCATTGTTTTATGTTGCACCCTAACACCGAAACAAGATCCTATGTTTACAAGCTGACAATGGCAATAAACCTTTATCTGATTCTGACATACAGAGCCATACCTGGACATAAAGTGTGCGTCCACGTGTTTGTCCATGTGTTCGTCCGCGTGCACGTGTGCGTAATTTTTATTTTTAAATCTAATTCCCACACATTTTCTCTATTTAGGTGGTATGTTTATGGCGACTGGTGGCACTGATCACATGGTCCGGATCTATTATCTTGGTACTGACACTCCCACAAAAGTGTCTGAAATTGATGGTCATACAGTAAGTTTATTGAGGTTAACTCTTGAGGTTAATACTCTTAGTAATGTTTTTTATGATGGTTATTAATTTCCTTTTACAGGACAAAGTTGTTGTAGTGCAATTCAGCAATAACAGTGACAGGTGTGTATGGTCTGTTTATGTTTATGCATTATCGATGCAAACTGCTAACTGTGCACTTGTCTCCAGCCTCAGATTTGTAAGTGGCAGTCGTGATGGCACAGCCAGAATCTGGCATTATCAGCAACAGGAGTGGAAAAGCATCACTTTAGACATGACCACCAGGCTGCCGGGGTCAGAGAGAAAGTTTCATTTGACTATTAATTAAAAGTGTGAATTTTATTTTTGACAAAACATTATACTGTACTTTTCAGGAGTAGTGCATCTAACGGAGAGGAAAAGGTGAAAATTGTTGTGACAATGGTGGCCTGGGACCGGGCAGATCGAACCGTCATCACAGCTGTGTCTAACTACCTGCTCAAAGTGTGGAATGCAACAACTGGACAACTTCTGCACAATCTATGTGTAAGTAACAGTGCTTACAGCGCTTGTCAAAACACAATATATTTTTGCAAAACGGTGATAGTTTGAAATAGAAAAAAAAAGCCATGGAACAATCCAATATGCAGGATTTTGAATGATGGTTAAGTTAAGTTGGATTAACATTTGGCTAACTGAAAATTATTTGAGGTGACATGTCGACACAATCTCAATTTCTTACTATGACAATGTTAAATCTAGTAGAAGTCATTCTTTTGTTTTGTTGTTTAGGGTCATGACGATGAAGTGTTTGTTCTGGAATCACACCCCACTGACTCCCGTATACTACTCTCTGCTGGCCACGATGGGAACATTTACATGTGGGACCTTGTAAAGGGAGTCAAGATCCGCAACTTCTTCAACATGGTATTACAGAATAATAATAATAATAATAAAATTCTTCTGTGATCGTGCCCTCTTTTACCTTTGTTACTTTGTTAACAGATTGAAGGACAAGGGCATGGTGCTATTTATGACTGCAAGTTCTCTGTTGATGGACAGCATTTTGCCGGCACAGACTCGCATGGTCATTTGCTCATCTTTGGCTTTGGCTGCAGCAAACCCTATGAAAAGGTAACATTTAGTAGACAGAGTTTATGAAATAAAACTATCGAGGAGCGGACTAGATAATCTTGTTTCCTCCTATCCTTTTTGATCATGTTGCACTTTAGTTTTAATTGTGATTATGATGAAAACCATGTAACTAGATCAAAGGGAATGTAAGTATTTAGTGACTAAAGTGGAACAACATGTTTCAAAATAAAATTATTAAATTAAAGGGTTGTTTCTTCATAACTGTTAATCATAATTTGATTCCAGATTCCAGACCAGATGTTCTTCCATACAGACTACAGACCTCTTATTCGGGATTCTAATAACTACGTCCTGGATGAGCAGACCCAGCAGGCCCCACACCTCATGCCTTCTCCATTCTTAGTCGATGTTGATGGAAATCCTCACCCCCCTCATTACCAGCGCCTTGTACCAGGAAGGGAAAACTGCAAGGATGATCAACTGATTCCTCAAATTGGTTACATCGCTAATGGTAAGGGCCTTTTTATATTGTGACATAGATATAAATATCTAGTGATTGACATAATTCCTTTGCCTAGGTGACGGGGAGTTAGTTGAGCAGGTCATTGGCCAACAAACAGAAAATGGAGACAGCATACTGGACAATCTTATACGCCAACTACAATATGAGCAAGATGAGCGTCAAATTGCACAACCCGCTGAAGAAGTGGAGAGAGAAGGTTCAAGTTGTTAAGTGACAGTGTATTGCTTTTTTGAAGTTGTTTGTTGATGGTTAAGTCTTCACTCTAGGTGATGAAGCAGCTGAAGGTGTGGTTCCGGCCTCACCTGCAGAGCCACACAGAAGGGGAATGGTTGATGGAGTGCGGCAGATGCAGCAAAATAATCTACCCAGCCAAGTGGCCACTGAAAGAGACCTGTTGGCCTGGAGTCGCAGAGTGGTTGTCAATGAAGTGCCACAAGCAATGTATAAGTGAGCAAATATTTTCTTCTCTTGGGATTTCTGGTGTTGCATATATGGATAAATACCCTGCCATATGCTTTGTTCAGAATTACAGAGGGGTGCAGACAAGCCAAAGGTGACTTGGAGTGTGTTCTGTACAACGCTGAGCGACGAAAGAAACTTGCATCATTCCAGTCCCAGGTTTATAGATACACCGTAGTTTTATATGCACATCGGTTTCTTTCATGTTCCACATTCTTTCATTCGGCTGTATTGGATTCATGGTTTTTCTTTTTCTAGACTGAGCCCCTGGGATCTCAGCGTTCTCTCCGACCATCAAAGAAACAGAAGCAAAAACATGCGTATCAGACGCGATCTGCACAAGTGCGCCGCGTGCGGAGCAGACGGAGGTCCGGCACTCGCCGTAATTCAGAGAGCCAGCGTGAATCGGAGAGTGATGGCGAGGTAAGATGTGCCACAGTTTGGTATAATTAAGGTAAAAGCCGCTATGGAATCGGATTGCCCATTGAGATATGCAGTTACTTAATTTACTGTACTTTCTCCTAATAATCACTTAAAATTGCCTTCATATCTAACCCTAATACATATTTTCTACATTACAGGCGACTCAACAGGGAGGTGCTACTGATGCATCATCTGAAGATCGATGGCAAAGTGAGAGCAGCTCGAGGCAAGTTCTTAATCTTGCTATATTAGTTTAAACTTAGTTTTTATAGTTTTATACTTCACTTAAAACTGCTATTGGCCAACAGTTGCACTATTTTTTTCCTCCTTCAATTTGCGTAGTGACTCATCCAGTGAATATTCAGACTGGACGGCTGATGCTGGGATCAACCTCCAGCCGCCTAAGCGGTCATCCAGGAGGCCTGCGCCTCCTGCTGGTTACAGTAGCTCTGAAGATGAAGGAGGAGAAGATAAAAAAACAGAGACAAAAAAGGACAGTGAAGACCAGAAGAAACCCAAACAAACCAAACAGGTTTGCAAAACAAAGCCATTATTTCAAAAATGAATCAAGAGTTTAACAAAGGAAATGACAACATACACTTTCTTATGTTTGTAGAAAACAACATCGTCTCTAGGTGATCTAAATGCAGAGGAGTGGCTTCCACCCTCTTGGATAATGGAAACCATCCCACGGCGGTCTCCCTTTGTCCCACAGATGGGTGACGAGGTAAGCTCCATCTATACGGTCACTGCATGTGGTGTGCTGTGATAATCTGATTATTCTGTGTGTTGTATTGTAGCTGATCTACTTCAAGCAGGGCCATCAAGCCTATGTGAGGGCCGTCCGCAGGGCTAAGGCCTACACCATTAACCCCCAGAAACAGCCTTGGAACAGACTTAACCTCAGAGTAAGTCTGCATTATAGTTTACAATAATTGCATATGGTTTGCATACCCCTACCAACATACAGATGCAAATGAGTTAATTCTAATTGCACATATACATTTGAATGTCCACCATGTGTCCCTGTTTCAACTCCTTTAAAAAATATCAGTAATATGCTTTTTTCATTTACTTTGCATGTGTTTTTGTTAAGGACCAGGAATCGGTAAAGGTAGTAGGAATTAAATATGAAGCTGGACCTCCCACTCTTTGTTGCCTAAAACTGGCCTTTTTGGATCCGGTCTCAGGAAAAATGACAAATGACGCTTTCTCCTTAAAGTGAGCTTAAACCAAACACTTGACATTATATTTAGCAAACTTGTCACAAACCTGTTTTCAATATGTCTGTCTTATCCCGCAGGTACCATGACATGCCAGACGTGATTGATTTTCTGGTTCTTCAACAGTTTTATAACGAGGCTCGTGATTACAACTGGCAGCCAGGTTTGACTTTTTTAGTAAAGCCCATCTGTTTTAAACTTTATTTTTATCATGTTCCAATGCATACTTCACTGCAGGCATGCGGTTCCGCAGCATTATTGATGACGCTTGGTGGTTTGGCACTATTGAAGACCAGGAGCCTTTGCAATTGGAGTACCCAGACAGCCTCTTTCAGTGCTTTGCCGTAAAGTAAGTCTGAAACTGTGGACACCGCATTTATTGCTCCATGTTAAATAGTCTTTATGAAGCCCTCAAAATTCTTGGTCTTTTAAAAGTATATATTTTATTTCATCAGATGGGACAACGGCGAGTGTGAGAAGATGAGTCCATGGGACATGGAGCCGATTCCTGAGGAAGGCAAGTAAAATGATATACATCAGACAGGTTTAGAAAATTGTGACATTCATTCCATGTTTTTGCTTCTCACAGCTGCGCTACCAGAGCAGGTTGGAGATGGCATGTCCGTTGCTGAAGAAGAGTTGACGGCTCTGCTTTACATACCTCAGGATGGAGAGTGGGGCGCATACACACGAGACGAAGAGTGTGAACGGGTTTTACAAGGCATCACTGACCTCCTGGCACTGGGTACGTCTCCAGCACTCACAATCCTAAAGATGAAAAAGACACTTACTTACTCTTACTTTTTAGATGTAGCGAAGGCTTTTGCATCGCCTGTAGATCTGCAAGTCTATCCTCTGTACTGCACTGTGGTGGCTTACCCAACTGACCTTTGCACTGTCCGCAAAAGACTGGAAAACAGATTTTACAGGTGAGGAGAACACGTTTAATATTACTACAACCAAAGTCAGCGTTGGGTCTTTGTAACTGCAGGTGTGTGCTCGTTTTGTTGCAGGCGGATTTCTGCATTAATGTGGGAGGTGCGTTACATTGAACATAACGCCCGCACTTTTAATGAGCCACAGAGTCCCATAGTAGCAGCAGCAAAGGTAGTGACTGATGTGCTCCTCAATTACATCGGGTGGGTACTTTTCAATGACTCGTAAGCAAATGCCAATACCTTTTTTGTGATCATCAACTAAATATATCTAATACTGTGTCTTTGGCTGCACCAGAGACCAGAACTGCACGGACATCCTCGATCTGTATCACAAATTGAAGTTTGAGTTCAGCAGTGGAGATGAAGAAGAGGTAAGACCTGGAGAATCGTCATTATTATTTGTTTTGTAGTTGTTAATCCAGTCTTTATTGCCATGCAGGTTGACGTGCACATAGACTCTGATACCCCAGGGACTTCAACAGGACGCCAGGTAAGGCTGTTAATAAGTTTTCAGCAGTTGCCTTTTTCCGTCACGACATCGACCACCCACAAATCTGATAACCACTTTTGTCGTACAGAGCAAGAAAAAGACCCGTGGTGTGACACTGGACTCCAAAGCATGGCGAGCACAGTGTAGGGAGTTGCTTCGCCGAATGGTGGTTTCTCCTGATTCAGAACCGTTCCGGCAGGCCGTGGATCTGTTCGAGTACCCGGTGAGGCTTACTGCCACTGTCAAAAACAACATGGTGGATGCAAAGACCTTTTCATTCGTTATTTCTTTTTTTGTTCAGGACTATCGGGACATAATTGACACTCCTATGGATCTGAGTACTGTGTCCGAGGCTCTGTTGGTGGGAAATTATGAGAATCCAATGGAATTTGCTAAAGACATTCGCCTCATTTTCAGCAACTCAAGAGCATACACACCAAACAAGAAATCAAAGGTAAGAAATGTTAATTGTCTATGTGAAATATTTTGACAGTGCATTGTGAGACTAAGACTAATCGTACCAGTAGATAATTATTTTAGGATCAATCAACCGAGTGCTATAGATTCAAACAAAGTGACATAATTGCACTTTTAAGTTTTAAAGATATAATACAGCATTGAAAAGCCATGGCAACTACCAGCAATGTGACTAAACATATTAATCTCGTCTATTTAACATGTTTACATTATATTTTCTGCTTAGATTTACTGCATGACTCTCAGTTTATCGGCCTACTTTGAAACAAACATCATTTCCATCATCGCGGACCACAAATCTGCCATTCAGAACGAGCGGCGCACTCTTCAAAGGCAGAGTTACAGAGACCGGCTGCAAAATGGTGCCGGCTCCCCCACTTCCAGTCCCTCTCCAAGGTAGGCAGAGATTTACACCTTTTATTGATCACAGCAGACTAGTGAGCCACACTTTTACCCTGAACTTGCCTTTGAGTGTGGCATTCAAATGGGCCCTAAACAGTACATTCACAACAGCTGCAGCAGCACGCAAACATTTCTTAAAATTTACGCGGGTTAGGGTCCGTTCGGGTCCCAAAATATAAATGTATTATTTTGGGTAGGGTGGCTCACTTTGAATTTCAGCTCGGTGCAGGCGGATCAGAAAAAACGATGACCCGCACATCACTACAGCAGAACCAACTATAGCACGATTGTATTTAACTCATCTTTTAATGTCAAGTAAAGTCATTTAGCCTTTATATACTGTATATTGTTATACAAAATCTTGATTTATCTTTTTCCTCAGTCCTAAAGGGAAGCACAAATCAAGTAAAGGGTCCAAGCCAAAAAAATCCCAGTCCCCAACAAAAAAGTCTGGGAAAAGATCACATCGAGGTATTTAAATAGTTTTGCACTTTTGAAATAATCATTTTTTGTTGTTGTTGTTGGGTGTAGAACATTTGATTTATGTAAAATGTATGTGTTTTGTTGCAGCTCAGCACAGTGAAAGTGTAGCAGAAGTGGACGTTGAACCGTCTTCCCCAAGTTCAGGGACGAGTAGCAACAGCAGAAGCCAAGACTCTCGTTCAACCCGCAGCAAAGCCCCACACAGATCAGGTATCAACACTTGCACTGTCCCAGATTAGGGCTTGTAATGGACTTTAGCTGGACGAAGGATGTCAAGAATAAACCTGTTAATTCGGGTTGCAATGTAATTGTAAGGACAAAAAATAATTGAGTGGGATTTTGGAAGCAAAAAGAACTCCCGGTAATTTAAAGTCAATAGTCAAATTTACTTTTTTATGCAGAACATTTTATTTTCTAACTATAGACGCATACTAGAGATTTTATTTTAAATGTTATTGTTTAGTCAAATGTTGGCAAATTGGAATTGTACAGCAAGTGCTTCTGAGAACAACTCGGATGAAAAAGCGCGGAACAGACTCCTCACACAAACCTAAAGCCCACCGACTGTTGTAAACATCTCCTCTTTGTACAGCTCAAGTGCCCTTTTCGTTAAAAGTCACCTGTTTCTGTGTGTGCGCCAGGGCATCCGCGCAGGAGGACAGGCGAGCAGCGGTCAGCCGACGAGGCCTCAGGTTCCAACAGCTCCTCATCAGACTCCTCCTCCTCCTCCTCCTCCTCGTCTTCATCGTCATCTTCATCGTCGGACAGCTCTGACTCTGAGCTGGAGCAGTTTGTGGAAGGCGGCGACCATGACTACAGCAAGGCCTCCTGCCGGTCAGCGCGGCCCTCTGCAAACGGCAAAGACGTCCTCTCAGGGAAACGCAAACACGACGAGGAAGAAGAATCGAGGCCCAAACGAGTCAGAGTTCAACTACAGGTGGAGGAGGAGGATGAGGAAGAGGAGGAAGAAGAGGAGGAGGAGGAGGAAGTAGTAGTGCTGCAACCCATCGCTATAAGTCACCAGGACGAGGAAGAGGAGCCAGAGGAGGAAGAGGAGCCAGAGGAAGACAATGAGATGGAAGAGGACGAAGAAGAGGAAGATGAAGAGGATGACAACTCTGAGCCACAAGCGGCAGCGAACAGCACCAGGCGCCGGCTGAAGTCTCAAAGGGTGAACACGCGAAACCAGGGCCGCAGGACGGTGATGTACAGAGACGGAGACTCTGAGGACGAGGCTTCCAAGCAGGACCCTCTGAACCTGGGCCGGTCCCGCTCTGGACGGGTGCGGCGCATGACTGAAAAGGCCCGTGTCAGCCACCTCATGGGCTGGGGCGGCCACTGACGACACGCTTTAGACATCTGTTGAAATAAGGAATACTTCAGGGATTTTTGCATTGTACACGTGTATATATTAAATCTATATAAAGACTTGTTTTTATCCGAGACTACTAACGACACACTGCTGGTGCTCATCTCTGTTGCCAAGGGGTTTTTTCCCCTGGGCAACTGGACTTGCTGTTCCGCTCACCTCTGCCTTATTGATCAAGAGAGGAGTGCCACATTTAACTCTTCGTCCTGTTTGATTTGCGCCCACTCATCTCATTGTACTCTTCTTCCGTGACCTCTTTTCTCTCCTAGTCGCCAAAGATGGATTTCAAAATGCCAAAAATGGTGCCCATATTTTATTTCTGCAGCAAGACAGCATTAAGATTACTGATGTCATTTTTTTTGGTCTCAACTTTTGTTTCTCGTGACCACATCAGCCTTTGCCTTCTCTTGATGTGACTGTGAAACAACAGATACAAGTCGAAGGATTGTTGAATACAACTTGTTAGATTTTGAAGTACAGAACCTTTTTATTGATGTAACTACAGCCTGTTTTCGCACAGTTTAAATTTTGCTTTACAGGGCCCAACAATATAGTTTATGCTTGTGCTTTAGGGTGGAGCTAAATATGTTTTACTTGATTAATTTCAGAATATGGTATTTATATCATTTGGGACATTTTTCAGTCAGAAGTAAAGGCTTCCTGGGTAGCATTTTTCATTCAAGTATTTATTTATTTTTTTAATTTCTTTTCCTTTTTTACATTTTAATAATACAGTTTAATGGTTCATGCTGGGGATTAGGATGAAAAACATTTTTTGCACATTTGTCCACATGGCAGCTGAATATTGAAGATAAGGGGAGATCCTCTACTTTTGTTTAGGAATGTTTGAATTGTACTTGTAAATCGTCTTTTCTCAGTTTAAAATGGAACCAACAAAAACCTCACTCTTCCTGTGTCTGTTTGTGCCAACTTACATTTGATGTTTTAACTTCAGATGGTAGTGCTATATCATTGCACTGTCCTTGAGTGTTTTACAATATGATGATCAAACTTTAAGTTCACCTGGTTATGAGAAAAGTCAGTTAAAATCAGCATTTGAATACTGGTGCTCTAATCATGTACTCAAGGAAGACAATGTCATGAGTTCTTAATGAGTGTTTTGGAGTTGGTAAGGTTTCAGATAAATTAGTTTGCAGACAACATTAACTGATGTTTCTGGTTTGTCATGATTAAAATAAGATCAACAATTTAAGATTTACATATGTGTGTTATTCCTGCTAAGCATCACTTTAGACAGTAATAATAATCTCCAATAAGTGGAATTAGATTGTGTGACCGTCTTTTATGTACAATGTTTTGATGGTGTGTGCTTTTTAATAAATAGACTTTATCCTAACTTTTTTTCCATGTCTCCTGGTCGTGTCAACTCGATTGTACATTTATGATTTCCTAACTGGATGAACGCGCTGAAGGCTGGTGACTCAGACGAGGGACAGACAAGGTTGAGCTGTGACGCATAGGCCTCCGCCACACCTAGAAACTGCAGCTGGAGTGGATCAGTACGTAGGTAGAACACGGGACTAAAGGTCATTTAGAGAAACTCTTAAAAATATATATTTTATCCCATGACATACAGATGTTATGGTGGTGTGTTGTCATATTTACCAACAACTTTACAGGGTTATACTGTGGATTTTAATGTTGCGCTGACAAACTAGAGCTCCATCAACTTGACACATTTTATTGTACAACATTATTGCTTCATTACAACATACTAAAGATGCACTACTTCAAACAGTTGTATATTTGTCAAACAGACAGAACAGCAGTTACATTGTGCTCAAGTCCACACAGCATATCATTGATTTTACTACAAACTAAATACATGTAACTATAGGACACACACATTGAACACAGCAACATTGAGTCAATTCAAATGTGTACATATATTTTGGTACATACTTAATGCAAGCTACAACAAACAACATTTTGTTCCTGGGGAATTGTCAGCCCGTCACTTCTGATCAGCTTTGGAGACCTCAATGTGTGGGAAAACCACATCCAGACGAGTAGCTTGGAGGCCTTCAACACTCCTATTTTTAAGAGATTTCTACCATTCCCCTTCTCCTTCACAATTAATTCACATTTACAAATACAATGTTTATGATATGGAAGTATTACAGGAAATATTTGCTGATAGTTTGCTTCTATATCGCCATATAAGCATATTTAAATCACATACTGAAATTCACTGCACATAACAATGAATTCAGAACACTGATTCACAAAACAGCTACATGGGTATAAACCCACTAAAATACCACAGTTTAAACCTTATATTTCAAGATTCAACAGATATATTAGGTACGTTTACGCTCAGCCACAGAGCGGCCTCTCGCCTGCCCCAGCCTTTCTCTTCCACTGCCTCACTATGTCAACTCCATTGCTCCTTTTCCAAAGTCTGACCTGCCCCACTGACTCGAATGACAGTATTGTAAAGCACAGACAATGCTCTTTAAGTGCATTTGTGTGCTCATTTGCAGTGCACCATGCCTATAGTCACAACATGCCATACTGATGCTCCCATTGCTAGACCAGGCCAGACTGCATGTGCACGTGTAAAGGGTAAGGGTGGTACATGAGGGGCGGCTGGGTCTGGCTGATGAAGTAACTGTTATACATGGGCTCGGTCATGTATGGAGCGGGCTGGTAGAAGCAGGTGACGTTAGCTGTATTTGGGATGGCGTTTTGTTCTCCCAAAACCCTCAAGGCGAGGACTGTAATCATGTTCAGAGTTTGTCGCCTCTCATGGCCCATTAAGCACACAGTGCTCTCGTTAATCACGCGCCGCAGCGTCATCAGGTAATCATATTTGCTGGCTTCATCACTGCCGATGTAGTGGCACTGTAAATAGGCTTCAATTTTGCGCTGTTGTTCACCCACATCTGGAAAATCTATAAAAAAGCGTGAGCACATATAGCGCTCCAAAGACTTGATCTCAGCATCACTGGCTGGGTGAAAGTTTCGGACCAACAGGTCACTGTACTTGAGAAGCCCACCTCCCCGGATCTCCTCTGGGTTGCGGGTTGCAATCAGATGGTTTTGGAGGTGGTGCAGGGCCTGTTGGAAGTCCCCGTACATACACTCTGCCTCCACAGTGATGGTAGTTTCTACAGGTAACCCGGTCCACGTGCCGAGGACCGTCTCTGAAGGCTCGGGTTTCTGTGAGTCAGGGTGGGGCTGGGTGTCGGTTTTACAAGTCTCTAAGTCTGGGGGCTTTTTGGACTGTTTGGGCTTAACACTCAAGTCATTAGTTGCACTTCCTTCATGGATTACAATGTCTTTTTTAACTAGAGGTACAACAACAGTTTTGTCTGAACCCTCTGAAGTCTCTGTAGTTGTGTTTTGTACATCGTCCATCAAAGCTGGTGTTTGAGGCATTGGTTTTGGTATTTCAATGGGAGGAAAAAGCTGTGTTGTCAGATCTGACAAGTCGGGCGGCAGAGACCACTTCTCAGGGAGCTGTTGTTTGGTGATCAATTTTCTGGACATTTTGCGTTGTAGTTTAGGAGAAGGACAAGTGTCTGGTGGTACAATGTCCAGTGAAGTACTGCAAGATTTCTTAGCTGGTGGTGGAAAAGAATATTCAAGATGTGAATTTGTTGAACACGAAGTTGTGTTAGTGTCGTCTGTCTTCTGGAACACAGGGTTCACTTTAAACTGGGAAATCTCTTCCTTGTGATCAGATTCCTTTGAGACAGGCTTTGCTGGTTGTTCTAGAGATGTTGACTGAGAGGAAAGTGATTCACCAGAGAGTTTATTACTCTGCAGCTTGCAGCAGGAACGTGTCCCCCGCAAATCTTCTGCCAACAGAGATTTAGGAGAAGCAGCTAAAGGGAAGTCTTTATGAAATTGGCTTTTGTCTTCATTTTTTTCTTTGCATAACTCAAACACTATGTCCTCCTCTGGATTGCCACCGCTCGTGTCAGCCACTTCTTTCGGCGCAGAGCTCAAATGTACGTCATCGCTTTCGGGCACTAGAGCCTGCTCTTTCTTACAGTTCTTTTCCACGGTGTCAGCCTCTGTCAGGGTTTGTCCTTTGCATGGATTATCTTCATTTGATGTCATTTTGGACTCTTCGCTCTGGTCAAATTCAACTTTTAGAGCAACAGAATTGTTCTCTTGTTTACTTTCATGAACACATTTAGGCATACTTTTTACAGTTGCTGTCATTTGTTCATTCTGTCTCCTCTCACTTTCCCAATAGGACTCGAGCATTCGGTCTAAAATGATCTGGAAGGAGTCAACACTAAATTCAAAATGTCTTCGGAGGGAGCTCACAAACCTCAGCCCGACAGTTTTGGCCTTGTTGTTTGACAGAGATATTAGACTCCATCTGTCATGTTCATTGAAAACTTTCACCATCTTTTGCACATAAGCCTCTTTCATGGTTAGACAGGTGATCTTTCTCCGGTTCACACCAAATGGGAGGAGGTCTCGTAGACTCCCCAGCACCACCTCCTTGATCACTTGGAAGTCCTCCTGTCTGGGCAAATCCACACCAAAAATTATATCTAAATCTTTGTAGCCCAAACCATTGTCTCTTACCAGAACATGGCTTGCTGTGGCGCCATTGAGACGTATGTCTTTAACATGGATGTCACGCTCCACTAGACGCTCCTTCACAACTCGAATTATATCTTTGGCTCGCACTTGCAGAGTGGGGAAGTTTCCTCTGCCATATATGGGAATCACCTCAGTCAAGACTTTATCCAGAGACTGAATTTGTTCAAGAGTCAAGTTCTGGAAACGCTTTTCTGTTTGAAGCTCCATCTGCCTTTTTTCTGCAAAGAAACAAAACAAAAAATAGAAGAAAAACAGGCATTATACATCCAAAAAACAAAATAATCTGGGCATGCAATCCCCACTGTCCTTTAGTAGTATTGCCTTTTGCAATAGCAATTCAAATCTGTCACTATTTTATTTCCATTGACTTTCCAAGCTACGTAATGTTATTTGCAATTACCAAGCAATATTCTATTTATCTATTTGACTTTACTTTGGATAACTAACAGAGACATTATGATAATTATAATGCCTTGCACTTGTAATGCGCTTTACAGGTTTGTTAAAGTCTTTCAATGCATTACACAGTTGTCATTCATTCATTCTTGTGGCCACACCTGCCCTGGGGCAGACTAAGTGAGGCTGCCGATCTGCGCCCTGGGGCAGACTGATGGAAGTGAGGTTGCAGATCTGCGCCACCAGCTCCTCCGACCACCACTCACTTCCACACCACATTCATAAAGGGACGCTGGGTTACACACAAGCACTGAGCTCCTTCAGCACCGTTCAGAGGTCTGTGTCAGGCGTTATGCTGTCTGTGTCAGGCGTGTTGCTGTCTGTGTCAGGCGTTATGCTGTCTGTGTCAGGCGTGTTGCTGTCTGTGTCAGGCGTTATGCTGTCTGTGTCAGGCGTGTTGCTGTCTGTGTCAGGCGTTATGCTGTCTGTGTCAGGCGTGTTGCTGTCTGTGTCAGGCGTGTTGCTGTCTGTGTCAGGCGTTATGCTGTCTGTGTCAGGCGTTATGCTGTCTGTGTCAGGCGTGTTGCTGTCTGTGTCAGGCGTTATGCTGTCTGTGTCAGGCGTGTTGCTGTCTGTGTCAGGCGTTATGCTGTCTGTGTCAGGCGTTATGCTGTCTGTGTCAGGCGTTATGCTGTCTGTGTCAGGCGTTATGCTGTCTGTGTCAGGCGTTATGCTGTCTGTGTCAGGCGTTATGCTGTCTGTGTCAGGCGTGTTGCTGTCTGTGTCAGGCGTTATGCTGTCTGTGTCAGGCGTTATGCTGTCTGTGTCAGGCGTGTTGCTGTCTGTGTCAGGCGTTATGCTGTCTGTGTCAGGCGTTATGCTGTCTGTGTCAGGCGTGTTGCTGTCTGTGTCAGGCGTTATGCTGTCTGTGTCAGGCGTGTTGCTGTCTGTGTCAGGCGTTATGCTGTCTGTGTCAGGCGTTATGCTGTCTGTGTCAGGCGTTATGCTGTCTGTGTCAGGCGTGTTGCTGTCTGTGTCAGGCGTTATGCTGTCTGTGTCAGGCGTTATGCTGTCTGTGTCAGGCGTGTTGCTGTCTGTGTCAGGCGTTATGCTGTCTGTGTCAGGCGTGTTGCTGTCTGTGTCAGGCGTTATGCTGTCTGTGTCAGGCGTTATGCTGTCTGTGTCAGGCGTGTTGCTGTCTGTGTCAGGCGTGTTGCTGTCTGTGTCAGGCGTGTTGCTGTCTGTGTCAGGCGTTATGCTGTCTGTGTCAGGCGTTATGCTGTCTGTGTCAGGCGTTATGCTGTCTGTGTCAGGCGTGTTGCTGTCTGTGTCAGGCGTGTTGCTGTCTGTGTCAGGCGTTATGCTGTCTGTGTCAGGCGTTATGCTGTCTGTGTCAGGCGTGTTGCTGTCTGTGTCAGGCGTTATGCTGTCTGTGTCAGGTGTGTTGCTGTCTGTGTCAGGCGTTATGCTGTCTGTGTCAGGCGTTATGCTGTCTGTGTCAGGCGTGTTGCTGTCTGTGTCAGGCGTTATGCTGTCTGTGTCAGGCGTGTTGCTGTCTGTGTCAGGCGTGATGCTGTCTGTGTCAGGCGTTATGCTGTCTGTGTCAGGCGTGTTGCTGTCTGTGTCAGGCGTTATGCTGTCTATGTCAGGCGTTATGCTGTCTGTGTCAGGCGTGTTGCTGTCTGTGTCAGGCGTGTTGCTGTCTGTGTCAGGCGTTATGCTGTCTGTGTCAGGCGTGTTGCTGTCTGTGTCAGGCGTGTTGCTGTCTGTGTCAGGCGTTATGCTGTCTGTGTCAGGCGTTATGCTGTCTGTGTCAGGCGTGTTGCTGTCTGTGTCAGGCGTTATGCTGTCTGTCAGGCGTTATGCTGTCTGTGTCAGGCGTGTTGCTGTCTGTGTCAGGCGTTATGCTGTCTGTGTCAGGCGTGTTGCTGTCTGTGTCAGTGCGTTATGCTGTCTGTGTCAGGCGTTATGCTGTCTGTGTCAGGCGTGTTGCTGTCTGTGTCAGGCGTGTTGCTGTCTGTGTCAGGCGTGTTGCTGTCTGTGTCAGGCGTTATGCTGTCTGTCAGGCGTTATGCTGTCTGTGTCAGGCGTGTTGCTGTCTGTGTCAGTGCGTTATGCTGTCTGTGTCAGGCGTTATGCTGTCTGTGTCAGGCGTGTTGCTGTCTGTGTCAGGCGTTATGCTGTCTGTGTCAGGCGTGTTGCTGTCTGTGTCAGGCGTTATGCTGTCTGTGTCAGGCGTGTTGCTGTCTGTGTCAGGCGTTATGCTGTCTGTGTCAGGCGTTATGCTGTCTGTGTCAGGCGTTATGCTGTCTGTGTCAGGCGTTATGCTGTCTGTGTCAGGCGTGTTGCTGTCTGTGTCAGGCGTGTTGCTGTCTGTGTCAGGCGTGTTGCTGTCTGTGTCAGGCGTGTTGCTGTCTGTGTCAGGCGTTATGCTGTCTGTGTCAGGCGTGTTGCTGTCTGTGTCAGGCGTTATGCTGTCTGTGTCAGGCGTTATGCTGTCTGTGTCAGGCGTTATGCTGTCTGTGTCAGGCGTGTTGCTGTCTGTGTCAGGCGTTATGCTGTCTGTGTCAGGCGTGTTGCTGTCTGTGTCAGGCGTGTTGCTGTCTGTGTCAGGCGTGTTGCTGTCTGTGTCAGTGCGTTATGCTGTCTGTGTCAGGCGTTATGCTGTCTGTCAGGCGTTATGCTGTCTGTGTCAGGCGTGTTGCTGTCTGTGTCAGGCGTTATGCTGTCTGTGTCAGGCGTGTTGCTGTCTGTGTCAGGCGTGTTGCTGTCTGTGTCAGGCGTGTTGCTGTCTGTGTCAGGTGTGTTGCTGTCTGTGTCAGGCGTGTTGCTGTCTGTGTCAGGCGTGTTGCTGTCTGTCAGGCGTTATGCTGTCTGTGTCAGGCGTGTTGCTGTCTGTGTCAGTGCGTTATGCTGTCTGTGTCAGGCGTTATGCTGTCTGTGTCAGGCGTTATGCTGTCTGTGTCAGGCGTGTTGCTGTCTGTGTCAGGCGTTATGCTGTCTGTGTCAGGCGTTATGCTGTCTGTGTCAGGCGTGTTGCTGTCTGTGTCAGGCGTTATGCTGTCTGTGTCAGGCGTGTTGCTGTCTGTGTCAGGCGTTATGCTGTCTGTGTCAGGCGTGTTGCTGTCTGTGTCAGGCGTGTTGCTGTCTGTGTCAGGCGTGTTGCTGTCTGTGTCAGGCGCTATGCTGTCTGTGTCAGGCGTTATGCTGTCTGTGTCAGGCGTTATGCTGTCTGTGTCAGGCGTGTTGCTGTCTGTGTCAGGCGTGTTGCTGTCTGTGTCAGGCGTGTTGCTGTCTGTGTCAGGCGTTATGCTGTCTGTGTCAGGAGTGTTGCTGTCTGTGTCAGGCGTTATGCTGTCTGTGTCAGGCGTGTTGCTGTCTGTGTCAGGCGTTATGCTGTCTGTGTCAGGCGTTATGCTGTCTGTGTCAGGCGTGTTGCTGTCTGTGTCAGGCGTGTTGCTGTCTGTGTCAGGCGTGTTGCTGTCTGTGTCAGGCGTTAGGCTGTCTGTGTCAGGCGTTATGCTGTCTGTGTCAGGCGTTATGCTGTCTGTGTCAGGCGTGTTGCTGTCTGTGTCAGGCGTGTTGCTGTCTGTGTCAGGCGTTATGCTGTCTGTGTCAGGCGTGTTGCTGTCTGTGTCAGGCGTTATGCTGTCTGTGTCAGGCGTGTTGCTGTCTGTGTCAGGCGTGTTGCTGTCTGTGTCAGGCGTGTTGCTGTCTGTGTCAGGCGTTATGCTGTCTGTGTCAGGCGTTATGCTGTCTGTGTCAGGCGTGTTGCTGTCTGTGTCAGGCGTGTTGCTGTCTGTGTCAGGCGTTATGCTGTCTGTGTCAGGCGTGTTGCTGTCTGTGTCAGGCGTGTTGCTGTCTGTGTCAGGCGTGTTGCTGTCTGTGTCAGTGCGTTATGCTGTCTGTGTCAGGCGTTATGCTGTCTGTCAGGCGTTATGCTGTCTGTGTCAGGCGTGTTGCTGTCTGTGTCAGGCGTTATGCTGTCTGTGTCAGGCGTGTTGCTGTCTGTGTCAGTGCGTTATGCTGTCTGTGTCAGGCGTTATGCTGTCTGTGTCAGGCGTGTTGCTGTCTGTGTCAGGCGTGTTGCTGTCTGTGTCAGGCGTGTTGCTGTCTGTGTCAGGCGTGTTGCTGTCTGTGTCAGGCGTTATGCTGTCTGTCAGGCGTTATGCTGTCTGTGTCAGGCGTGTTGCTGTCTGTGTCAGTGCGTTATGCTGTCTGTGTCAGGCGTTATGCTGTCTGTGTCAGGCGTGTTGCTGTCTGTGTCAGGCGTTATGCTGTCTGTGTCAGGCGTGTTGCTGTCTGTGTCAGGCGTTATGCTGTCTGTGTCAGGCGTGTTGCTGTCTGTGTCAGGCGTTATGCTGTCTGTGTCAGGCGTTATGCTGTCTGTGTCAGGCGTTATGCTGTCTGTGTCAGGCGTTATGCTGTCTGTGTCAGGCGTGTTGCTGTCTGTGTCAGGCGTGTTGCTGTCTGTGTCAGGCGTGTTGCTGTCTGTGTCAGGCGTGTTGCTGTCTGTGTCAGGCGTTATGCTGTCTGTGTCAGGCGTGTTGCTGTCTGTGTCAGGCGTTATGCTGTCTGTGTCAGGCGTTATGCTGTCTGTGTCAGGCGTTATGCTGTCTGTGTCAGGCGTGTTGCTGTCTGTGTCAGGCGTTATGCTGTCTGTGTCAGGCGTGTTGCTGTCTGTGTCAGGCGTGTTGCTGTCTGTGTCAGGCGTGTTGCTGTCTGTGTCAGTGCGTTATGCTGTCTGTGTCAGGCGTTATGCTGTCTGTCAGGCGTTATGCTGTCTGTGTCAGGCGTGTTGCTGTCTGTGTCAGGCGTTATGCTGTCTGTGTCAGGCGTGTTGCTGTCTGTGTCAGGCGTGTTGCTGTCTGTGTCAGGCGTGTTGCTGTCTGTGTCAGGTGTGTTGCTGTCTGTGTCAGGCGTGTTGCTGTCTGTGTCAGGCGTGTTGCTGTCTGTCAGGCGTTATGCTGTCTGTGTCAGGCGTGTTGCTGTCTGTGTCAGTGCGTTATGCTGTCTGTGTCAGGCGTTATGCTGTCTGTGTCAGGCGTTATGCTGTCTGTGTCAGGCGTGTTGCTGTCTGTGTCAGGCGTTATGCTGTCTGTGTCAGGCGTGTTGCTGTCTGTGTCAGGCGTGTTGCTGTCTGTGTCAGGCGTTATGCTGTCTGTGTCAGGCGTGTTGCTGTCTGTGTCAGGCGTTATGCTGTCTGTGTCAGGCGTGTTGCTGTCTGTGTCAGGCGTGTTGCTGTCTGTGTCAGGCGTGTTGCTGTCTGTGTCAGTGCGTTATGCTGTCTGTGTCAGGCGTTATGCTGTCTGTCAGGCGTTATGCTGTCTGTGTCAGGCGTGTTGCTGTCTGTGTCAGGCGTTATGCTGTCTGTGTCAGGCGTGTTGCTGTCTGTGTCAGGCGTGTTGCTGTCTGTGTCAGGCGTGTTGCTGTCTGTGTCAGGTGTGTTGCTGTCTGTGTCAGGCGTGTTGCTGTCTGTGTCAGGCGTGTTGCTGTCTGTCAGGCGTTATGCTGTCTGTGTCAGGCGTGTTGCTGTCTGTGTCAGTGCGTTATGCTGTCTGTGTCAGGCGTTATGCTGTCTGTGTCAGGCGTTATGCTGTCTGTGTCAGGCGTGTTGCTGTCTGTGTCAGGCGTTATGCTGTCTGTGTCAGGCGTGTTGCTGTCTGTGTCAGGCGTGTTGCTGTCTGTGTCAGGCGTTATGCTGTCTGTGTCAGGCGTGTTGCTGTCTGTGTCAGGCGTTATGCTGTCTGTGTCAGGCGTGTTGCTGTCTGTGTCAGGCGTGTTGCTGTCTGTGTCAGGCGTGTTGCTGTCTGTGTCAGTGCGTTATGCTGTCTGTGTCAGGCGTTATGCTGTCTGTCAGGCGTTATGCTGTCTGTGTCAGGCGTGTTGCTGTCTGTGTCAGGCGTTATGCTGTCTGTGTCAGGCGTGTTGCTGTCTGTGTCAGGCGTGTTGCTGTCTGTGTCAGGCGTGTTGCTGTCTGTGTCAGGTGTGTTGCTGTCTGTGTCAGGCGTGTTGCTGTCTGTGTCAGGCGTGTTGCTGTCTGTCAGGCGTTATGCTGTCTGTGTCAGGCGTGTTGCTGTCTGTGTCAGTGCGTTATGCTGTCTGTGTCAGGCGTTATGCTGTCTGTGTCAGGCGTTATGCTGTCTGTGTCAGGCGTGTTGCTGTCTGTGTCAGGCGTTATGCTGTCTGTGTCAGGCGTTATGCTGTCTGTGTCAGGCGTGTTGCTGTCTGTGTCAGGCGTTATGCTGTCTGTGTCAGGCGTGTTGCTGTCTGTGTCAGGCGTTATGCTGTCTGTGTCAGGCGTGTTGCTGTCTGTGTCAGGCGTGTTGCTGTCTGTGTCAGGCGTGTTGCTGTCTGTGTCAGGCGCTATGCTGTCTGTGTCAGGCGTTATGCTGTCTGTGTCAGGCGTGTTGCTGTCTGTGTCAGGCGTTATGCTGTCTGTGTCAGGCGTTATGCTGTCTGTGTCAGGCGTGTTGCTGTCTGTGTCAGGCGTTATGCTGTCTGTGTCAGGCGTTATGCTGTCTGTGTCAGGCGTGTTGCTGTCTGTGTCAGGCGTGTTGCTGTCTGTGTCAGGCGTTATGCTGTCTGTGTCAGGCGTTATGCTGTCTGTGTCAGGCGTGTTGCTGTCTGTGTCAGGCGTGTTGCTGTCTGTGTCAGGCGTGTTGCTGTCTGTGTCAGGCGTTATGCTGTCTGTGTCAGGCGTTATGCTGTCTGTGTCAGGCGTTATGCTGTCTGTGTCAGGCGTGTTGCTGTCTGTGTCAGGCGTTATGCTGTCTGTGTCAGGCGTTATGCTGTCTGTGTCAGGCGTGTTGCTGTCTGTGTCAGGCGTTATGCTGTCTGTGTCAGGCGTGTTGCTGTCTGTGTCAGGCGTTATGCTGTCTGTGTCAGGCGTGTTGCTGTCTGTGTCAGGCGTGTTGCTGTCTGTGTCAGGCGTGTTGCTGTCTGTGTCAGGCGCTATGCTGTCTGTGTCAGGCGTTATGCTGTCTGTGTCAGGCGTGTTGCTGTCTGTGTCAGGCGTTATGCTGTCTGTGTCAGGCGTTATGCTGTCTGTGTCAGGCGTGTTGCTGTCTGTGTCAAGCGTTATGCTGTCTGTGTCAGGCGTTATGCTGTCTGTGTCAGGCGTGTTGCTGTCTGTGTCAGGCGTGTTGCTGTCTGTGTCAGGCGTTATGCTGTCTGTGTCAGGCGTTATGCTGTCTGTGTCAGGCGTGTTGCTGTCTGTGTCAGGCGTGTTGCTGTCTGTGTCAGGCGTGTTGCTGTCTGTGTCAGGCGTTATGCTGTCTGTGTCAGGCGTTATGCTGTCTGTGTCAGGCGTGTTGCTGTCTGTGTCAGGCGTTATGCTGTCTGTGTCAGGCGTTATGCTGTCTGTGTCAGGCGTGTTGCTGTCTGTGTCAGGCGTGTTGCTGTCTGTGTCAGGCGTGTTGCTGTCTGTGTCAGGCGTTATGCTGTCTGTGTCAGGCGTGTTGCTGTCTGTGTCAGGCGTGTTGCTGTCTGTGTCAGGCGTTATGCTGTCTGTCAGGCGTTATGCTGTCTGTGTCAGGCGTGTTGCTGTCTGTGTCAGGCGTTATGCTGTCTGTGTCAGGCGTGTTGCTGTCTGTGTCAGTGCGTTATGCTGTCTGTGTCAGGCGTTATGCTGTCTGTGTCAGGCGTGTTGCTGTCTGTGTCAGGCGTTATGCTGTCTGTGTCAGGCGTGTTGCTGTCTGTGTCAGGCGTTATGCTGTCTGTGTCAGGCGTTATGCTGTCTGTGTCAGGCGTGTTGCTGTCTGTGTCAGGCGTTATGCTGTCTGTGTCAGGCGTGTTGCTGTCTGTGTCAGGCGTTATGCTGTCTGTGTCAGGCGTGTTGCTGTCTGTGTCAGGCGTGTTGCTGTCTGTGTCAGGCGTTATGCTGTCTGTGTCAGGCGTGTTGCTGTCTGTGTCAGGCGTGTTGCTGTCTGTGTCAGGCGTTATGCTGTCTGTGTCAGGCGTTATCCTGTCTGTGTCAGGCGTGTTGCTGTCTGTGTCAGGCGTTATGCTGTCTGTGTCAGGCGTGTTGCTGTCTGTGTCAGGCGTGTTGCTGTCTGTGTCAGGCGTTATGCTGTCTGTGTCAGGCGTTATGCTGTCTGTGTCAGGCGTGTTGCTGTCTGTGTCAGGCGTTATGCTGTCTGTGTCAGGCGTGTTGCTGTCTGTGTCAGGCGTTATGCTGTCTGTGTCAGGCGTTATGCTGTCTGTGTCAGGCGTGTTGCTGTCTGTGTCAGGCGTTATGCTGTCTGTGTCAGGCGTTATGCTGTCTGTGTCAGGCGTTATGCTGTCTGTGTCAGGCGTGTTGCTGTCTGTGTCAGGCGTGTTGCTGTCTGTGTCAGGCGTTATGCTGTCTGTGTCAGGCGTGTTGCTGTCTGTGTCAGGCGTGTTGCTGTCTGTGTCAGGCGTTATGCTGTCTGTGTCAGGCGTTATCCTGTCTGTGTCAGGCGTGTTGCTGTCTGTGTCAGGCGTTATGCTGTCTGTGTCAGGCGTGTTGCTGTCTGTGTCAGGCGTGTTGCTGTCTGTGTCAGGCGTGTTGCTGTACGTTTTTTCTAACAAGCTGACTTTGAACAGCACTGTAAAAAGCTTGTGCATCGTGTAAACACGTGTCTGATAACTTCAGGACAGTGAAATCGTGACCCACAGCAGCCGCTAGTGCCCCTGAGGGGCCACATCCCCCCGCTCCTCTGCCACTTCTGAGAACACTACATGAGTCATACAGCATCTCTGTTCTGCTCAAGTGTTGTTGTTTTTTTTTGGTTGAGTTTGTTTGCGTGTGTGTGTGTGTGTTTATTGTGTGTGTGTGTGTGTGTGTGTTTATTGTGTGTGTGTGTGTGTGTGTGTGTTTATTGTGTGTGTGTGTGTTTATTGTGTGTGTGTGTGTGTGTGTGTTTATTGTTTGTGTGTGTGTGTGTGTGTGTGTTTATTGTGTGTGTGTGTGTGTGTGTGTGTGTTTATTGTGTGTGTGTGTGTGTGTGTGTGTGTGTTTATTGTGTGTGTGTGTGTGTGTGTGTGTTTATTGTGTGTGTGTGTGTGTGTTTATTGTGTGTGTGTGTGTGTGTGTGTGTGTGTGTGTGTGTTTATTGTGTGTGTGTGTGTGTGTGTGTTTATTGTGTGTGTGTGTGTGTGTTTATTGTGTGTGTGTGTGTGTGTGTTTATTGTGTGTGTGTGTGTGTGTGTGTGTTTATTGTGTGTGTGTGTGTGTGTGTGTGTTTATTGTGTGTGTGTGTGTGTGTTTATTGTGTTTATTGTGTGTGTGTGTGTGTGTGTGTGTTTTTATTGTGTGTGTGTGTGTGTGTGTTTATTGTGTGTGTGTGTGTGTTTATTGTGTTTATTGTGTGTGTGTGTGTGTGTGTGTGTTTATTGTGTGTGTGTGTGTGTGTGTGTGTGCAAAAACACGCACCCCTAAAATGGCGTTGACGCAAACATATAGCTAGTCTATTCTATTGAAAAACATTTTTTGGGATAAAAGTGCGTTGTTGTAATGGAGCTCCAGTCCTATCTAGCCTATATCACTCTAAATTACAACAATGTTTCTTTATTATTAGGCGACGTATTCTTGGACTCAAACACTGCGCTTCGTTCACTTTTCTGTAACGGATATTTGTCATATTTTAAAAAGTATAAAATACCCACACAGGTTGACACAGCAACAAGAAAAAGTAGCCAATCTTTCTGAAAAACTCACCTGCTGCTTTGACGCAAATGAATGTAAACCCAGGCCACAGAAGATGATGATGACCGATCCAACAGGTTTGGTCCGAGCTTGTTGTAAAGGCTGATGTTGAAGTGTACGGATTGTTTCCTCTCAGTACAGCAGAGCCGTTTCCATGGCAATAAGGCGTCACGAACTGTATGGTAAATCACGACGCGTCTTGCCTCCTCCACTTCAAAGTGCCAACCTCACAAGTTTGCAATAAAAGATGTTTCCTCGTGTATTTTGACCTATGTTTAGTTTGTAATGTTTGACTGTTTTCCCGTGCTCCTATAGGAATATATGATGCGAAAGCGTATGTCACAGCCGCACTGTTGCGGGGTGAACATCACATCAGACGGAGTGAGTCATCCTCGCTCCGCGCCGTGATCCACCGTAAATCTAATCATCAGTCGCGCTTTCACTGCCCTCAAAGAAACTTACACACTCATTTCCCACAGATCAACGTACTGAAGAGGAAAAACGTTTCACTTGCAAGTAAATACAATTCTTAATATATTTTTACATTTAATTCATTGTTGGCAACAGAGGGCGGGCCTGGCGCCATGTGACGTCGAACGGAGCACCACCATGTGACGATTACGTCACTCATATTGTGGAAAGAGACCCGGAAGTCAGGACGACGTCGAAGAGAAACCCGAAGAATTGAAGTTTACTTTGTAAATTTCATCTTCAATTGCCACTTTTTCAGCATATTTTTTGAAGATTTTATTTTTACACGCTTGAATTCACAAACTGTGGTGTCAAGATGCCTAACATTGAAAGTATCCTTTGAAATGTGGTAAGAAAAACAATTCGCTTTGGTGTGGCTGTGGTTTGTTTAGCTTTTACTACGGCCCTTTCTGGATTTTGTGGGTCTTGAGAAGGTTAGTTAAAAGTTAGCTTTTATTCTGATCAATTTACCTGGCCTATGTTATTCATAATACAACGATTTTCATAGATGAGGGCCTCGACACTAATACAACATTTACTATGGGATATGAACTAAGTGCTCATCTGGGATACTTTTGTTTGTGATGTTTACTTTCCATCAAGTCTGAAAATTAGCCTATGTTACTATTTTAAATGTGGCAATACTCTCTGTTCTCTCCATATGTGGGACGCCCTAAGCATAAAGGTTAATTAAATACTAATAATAATTTAAAGCCAGCTTCTAGGTTCTAGGTCAGAGAGACATATTAACACTTAAATGTGAGGGTCTTGACCTTTTCCTCATTAAATCTGAACACCAAATTTCCCTGCCCCTAGTTTGGTAAATCTTAAAGATTGTATATGGACACTGGAGGAGGTAAATGTCTTGCCCAAAGGCACAAAGACTGTTGCATACTGGGGGAAATGCTGCTGCCCTTTATAGATGCAGAGAACAATTTTAAGTATGTTTTACTATGGACCCTTCTGATTTGCCACTACTCGGGTTTGATGTCGATTCTGATTCACACCAAAATGTGTTTTTTTTTTTAAATTGAGGTTATAACTTATGGCTATGATTTGTTATTGTTGCCATAAAGTATATCACATTGGCGAAATCAACACAAATATTGAGAGACGTACCTCATAGACCCAAAGGCATTTGTAAAAACATATTGGCAACTACTGAAACAAGAGTTGTGCTGGTCAAAATCCACATTCACTGAACTATAGTATATTTATAAGGAAGCTGATATAAGGGGCCATAGCAACTTTTTGTACAGATTGTGGGTGTTTCTTTGACTCCGTTCCACAGAACAGCTTTTTAATTTGAAGTTTGCTGCCAAAGAACTGCAAAGAAATTCAAAAAAATGCGACAAAGAAGAAAAAATAGAAAAGGCAAAAGTCAAGAAAGTAAGTAGATCTGCAGAAATATCATTGTTGTTTTCAGTGCAAGATTTGATTACTAATTAATACCTTTTCTTTAGGCTGTTCAGAAAGGAAATATGGAAGTAGCCAGAATCCATGCTGAAAATGCCATCAGACAGAAGAACCAGTCAGTGAATTTTCTGAGAATGAGCGCTCGAGTGGACGCTGTGGCAGCTAAAGTCCAGACCGCTGTTACAATGAACCAGGTACTTATAGATGCAATGTTTAAGCTGTTTGAAGATGCTTTGTCAAAATTGTAGCTTACTAATTTAGTTGTATCTTTTGATTCCTGCTACAGCACATACAGTCAAATTAAATCCAAAAAATAACTCTTTAAATAATAACGGTGTTACTGGAATATTCTGTTATAGGTCACAAAATCCATGGCTGGTGTAGTTAAGGGAATGGATGCAACTCTAAAGAGCATGAACCTGGAAAAGGCAAGTCAAACAATCAGTCTATTCTCCTATACATTCTACAAAATGACCAATAATAAGTCACTAAAATGCAGCACTATTGTTTAGATTTCAGGCATTATGGATAAGTTTGAGCAACAGTTTGAAACCCTGGATGTTCAGACGGCCCAAATGGAGGACACCATGAGCAACACCACCACATTGACAACACCACAGGTACATTTATTTGATCACAAAATTACATATTTTTTATTGAACACTTAAGTATGATTCATATTTTTCAGAACCAAGTGGAATCACTGCTGCATGAAATGGCAGATGAAGCAGGGTAAGGCTTTATACCGCAGCCTATTCTAAAAGTCACAAAAATACATAGATTTTGATGTAATGTTTTTTATTTCAGTTTGGACCTGAACATGGAGCTTCCCCAGGGCCAGACTGGATCTGTGGGGACGAGTGTGGCTTCTGCTGAACAGGTAATTTTTTTTATACATCTGTTTACAATTACATGTACATTAGCTTCTTTCATGATTTGTCTATTTTCTCTTAAAGGATGAGCTTTCTCAAAGGCTTGCTAGACTTCGAGATCAAGTATAAATGTGTACTACTCCTGACTGGAACCATCAAGCTTTGACTCCCTGCACACTACCTGATTATATATATACCTGATGATTATACTCCTGTCTCAGCTCTCTTCATGTCTTTGCCAGTGTTGCGTGTTATTAAGGCCTAATTTGTTTCCATGTTCATATTGTTTTGGAAGGGATTATTCTTTCATTAACGTGTATATACTCAATTAGTTCCTCTGTATGTCAGACTCCGTGTTTTCATTTAAAAGCACATTTAGAGATGGGAAATATTGAACATAAGTATAAATCAGTTTTAGGTAACAAAATCTAAAATGTCTGCTCAGAGGTGTAAAGAAAGATTCAGTTGTAGTCATATGGACTCTGTTTTTAGAAAAAACAAACTTTTTGAAAGCGCTTATTCTTTGAGAAAAATCCATCTCCCCTTGTGAAGTGACATCAAGTGTAAATTCAAAACAGGTTGTTTTATTTCTAAAGTTTAAATAAACTTACAGGGGGATTGTTTCCAGTTCCTGGCTTATCTTCACTGGTGACATGGAATTTGGTAAAGGGTTTTAATGTGGGGAAAAGAGTGAAAAGCAAATAAACTTAAAAATGTTATAGCATTTTATCTCTTGTATTTTGTACATCAGTTGGCAATAGACTGTAGAGCAGGGGTGGGCAGTTATTTTCCTCCGAGGGCCATATTCGAATCCAGGCAAGTAGCGGAGGGCCAGCCCGCGACCATTGGTGTTTTTTTTAATATAAAATAAAATATCACTTTTCTGTCAAATATAGGCTATTTAATCTATTATTTAATTCATTTCACTTAATCTTTATTAATGATACAAGTGCAGACCGATGCCTAAGGGCAAAAAATTAAATATTACTTGGCATGTTTGGTTGGCGGATTATAAAGACAAACAGGCTGTATGTGTAAGATAAACAATTTGAAAATGATACTGTTAACATAAAATAAATAAAATACAAATTAAAGTATTGAAAGTGATTGCCACAGTGGGTTTAGTTTGATATAATCATGCTTTCATTGAATGAATTAACCTACACACAGAATTCCCCCAAAATAGTTTGCATTCTACCAGAAGGACTGGCACTGTAAACAGCCTTATTTATTCAGCACGTTTGCCAAAGCAAGTTCCTATGTTAGTGAATTTTGTTCATTAACAATGGCAATAAACCTTTTCTGATTATGACTACATTTGTTTTAATGTTTATGCACGAATGCACACAGTCTCACTGCGCCCTCCAGGGGTGTTTCAAGGAATTGTTGCAAAAATGTTGCTACTTTATATAACACGGTTTTTTTTTTCATGAAGAGGATTTATGTCCAGTTATGTCAACAAGATTGTGATGATTAATATGAAATGATATTGATTATATCAGTGCAGTGGGGGTTGGGGCCTTGTCATGTGACTTTGGCGTAAACAGGAAGCAGCTGATCTCGGTTTCTGCGAAGTAATGAATACAAGTGTAGTCCTGAAATCTCATCATTATTACTGTCTCCAGCTGCCAGGGCAGAAATAAGAGCTCCACGCGGTTGGGCTACGTGGACTTTGGGGATTTTAGGTGAGACCGCTGTCTATTTTGCTCACATAAATTGTGCGTTTGTCGTGTTAGCTAACTTAGCATCTCAAGCTAACGTTACTGTGGAAGTGTGAAAAATACCGATTCCCAAATGTTAGCTTTACAGAATGTCCGTTTCGTTGGGCCGACCAGAGTTCACGTGTCGAATTATCTCTACGTCTCAAGAGTTTTACTTTTGACAGTTTTGCGTTTGACACATACGTGAAAATGAAAACGTGTTTGTTCCGCAGCTGAGAGAGGAATTGCAAACACTGAAGTCTTTTGACCTGCTGCGGCTCGTGTCTTCTGAGGGCGATGTCAGGCTCAGCGATGAAGAAAAAGGTTCACTACATGTTTGTACTTATAAATATCACCTTTTAATCAAGCTCGAGCCATTTGACACAGAGGATGAGAACTATCTATGTGTTTTTCTACAACATTGTCAAACATGGCATCACTATTATGTCATTTCTTACCATTTATTCTGGTAATTAATATGGCGGCTCTATATACACTGCCAATTAATATATCTAATATTAGCACTGTGTTGCCTGTTGTGCCTAACCGTAATACTCTTATGTACTATGGTTGTCAAAATATGTGTACTGCGATCCTAAAACTACAAACTTAAGACCGTCACATGGGACATATTGACAAAATGTCTTGAGATTTGAGAGTATCCCGTTAACAATATTCAGACAGTATTATATCAATCCAATAGAAATGTGTTAAAACATGTCTTTAAATGTAATAGTTGAGGTTTGAGTATCAGTTAAATTGTAAACCCTAAATCAAAATGACTCAATACTGGTTAATAGTTTTAGTTTCCAAAACGACAATTCACAATATTATCAATAGTTCCCTAATCTGCCCACTTCTAGATACTCTTCTAAACAAGAACTATTAAACCTCATTATTATGGACACAATGAGATGTGGAAAAGTCTTTGCTGACAGATCGCTTTTATTCCTTCCTCAACCATTATTTATGCGTTAACTTAACCCACTGTGTGTGTTTGTAGGTGTTATTGATGGGGAAAAGTGGGTCTGGGAAGACGAGTATGAGATCCATCATCTTTGCTAATTATATAGCCCGGGACACAAGGCGCCTTGGAGCCACAAGTAAGAAGCACAGCAACGCCCACCGACACATTGTTTTATGTCACTGACAAATTAACTAACTCTTTATATGATTGTTTTAGTTGACGTTGAACACTCCCATGTACGATTTCTCGGCAATCTTGTTCTAAACCTTTGGGATTGTGGAGGGTAAAGTACTATTAATGATGCTCAAAATTGTATTACTTTTAAAATCATTTGTATTTCAAACTTATTTGAGTTTGCCCTTGCCCTCCTCAGGCAGGACACATTTATGGAAAACTACTTCACCAGCCAGAGGGACAACATTTTCCGAAATGTAGAGGTTCTCATTTATGTATTCGATGTTGAAAGTCGTGAGTTGGAGAAAGATATGCATTACTACCAGTCTTGTCTCGAAGCCATTCTGCAAAACTCCCCTGATGCCAAAGTTTTCTGTCTCGTACACAAAATGGACCTGGTACAAGAGGACCAACGAGATCTTGTGAGTCGACAATTAAGAAAATGTTGAAGCTGAGGAAAATTGTAATGTATTTTCTGACTAAGGAATCCAAAAAATGTGATGACATTCCTGTTTGACTACTCTACAGGAAGTGCAGATAACGATAAAGGCCTAGACATAAAGTCCTTGATCTGTTTGCAATCACTTAACCAGAAATGGCTTGATTTAGCTTTTTCAAGTTGTATTAGTAAAGTAGGATTTGTTCTCAATCGATTCAAGAATTCCTTTATTTTTTTGCTTCTTCAGATTTTCAAAGAGCGTGAAGAAGACCTCAGGAGATTGTCAAGACCATTGGCGTGCACATGCTTTAGGACATCAATCTGGGATGAAACGCTGTATAAGGTTATAAACTTTCAATGGTCATTCTTTTTTTTGTTAAACTTGTATTTATGTATTTATGTCGTGTTAATGTCATGTCATACAGGCATGGTCGAGCATAGTGTATCAGCTCATCCCCAATGTACAGCAACTGGAGACAAATCTGAGAAACTTTGCTCAGATCATTGAAGCAGATGAAGTTCTTCTGTTTGAGAGAGCGACTTTTCTGGTTAGATCCAATAATTAAGTTAAATATACAAATGGATTCATCGACCGGGTCATTATTAATTTCCCCTCTTTGTTTGCCAGGTGATCTCTCACTATCAGTGCAAAGAGCAGCGTGACGCACATCGGTTTGAGAAGATTAGCAATATTATCAAACAGTTTAAACTCAGTTGCAGGTGAGTGCAGTTACCACATCCTCATCTGTCCTCACATTGAAACCACACAGATGCACAGTTACTGTTATGTATTTTGTCCTTCCTTAATTACCATAGTTATGTACTACATAAGCACGAAATGTATCAATGCGTTATCACACCTAACCGCCATGATAAGTTGACACAAGAAAATGTTTCGTTCCTCAACTCCGTCTCCTCATTGCACTCACCACAACAAAAGGAAGAAGATATAACGGTTACAATGTAATTAACAATTTTATTTTTACACTCCAGTAAACTTGCAGCGTCATTCCAAAGTATGGAAGTGAGGAACTCCAACTTTGCAGCGTTCATTGATGTTTTTACCTCTAACACTTATGTTATGGTCATCATGTCGGATCCCTCCATACGTAAGTGCAAAAATACATCTCTACAAACTCTTTTACGCTTTTTACAAACCGTCCCAGTGTAAACCTGCGCCTGTTCTCTGTCCACAGCCTCTGCAGCTACGCTCATCAATATCCGAAACGCTAGGAAACACTTTGAGAAGCTGGAGCGGGTGGATGGCCCCAAGCACAGCCTGCACATGCGAATGCGCTAGTCGTTATGTTCACGTGGACGCTCTCAGCCAATCACTCAGTCCACCAACAGCACATTGTGATTCAGTTCTGAAAAACACACGTAACCTTTCCTCTGTATTTTCACAATCAAATGTTACCGGGGGAAATCAATGTTTTGGTTCTGATTTTTGGTTGCGTTTATTATGAAATATGATATATTTTGTCATGTTAAAGGACATAAGTTGTGATAAGTGAGAGAGAATTTGGCCACACTTGGCATTTGTCATTTCCTTCTGTCTCATGCATTGTATTTGTGTGAAATCATTTACAAATGAGAAACAGGTACTGTTGCGCTTTTAAATATACGTTTGTACTCTTTTAGACAAGTATAAACTATATGCAAAATCGATTAAAATGTTCTTTTTCTTAAAGTGATGTGTGATTTCTTTACCTAGACAAACATGTTGACAAATGAGGCCAGCCATACAACCAGCTGCTGTGGTCAGTGAAGCATAAGTTGTACCCGCAGTTGTTGGGCACAGCTGTCACATGGATTGCACGTTTAAGGTGGACTTGTGTGCACTGTCGTTATAAAGGATTGATATGACTGTAGCACCTGTTTGAGCAGCTGCAAAGAGCTGACAACAGTAAACTGAACTGGATGTCATGGCATCAAGCTCAAAATCCCATTTAACACAAAACGTTCAATGAGTCAAGTGATTTATTGAAATGTATTTAAATCTGAAGAAAGCATTATATTAGAAAGTAGTTCCTGTTTATTAAAGCAGATCTGGAGCGGCGCTGGTGTCTTGACTACTGCTCCAGATTAGCTGCTTTGAATGACGGGGAGAATGCTTTGAACGTTTCTTTAGTGCACAATCAAATATGCATTTTCTTATGCCACATGCATCTGTGGCATTCTTATTTATAAGAACTAAATAAGTTAAAATTGTGTTTGACTTTTTAAATTTGCCGAATTACACACTTTTTAGTAAAAATTATATTGCTTGTAAAAAATAAAAAATAAAATAAAAAGTATGGCACTAAGGCCAGGCCCTAGACAGAGTAGAACACTAAAGGTAAACTAATATATTATGTTCTAAAGGACAAATACAGATTAGTTACACTATTTAAGTAGTCAAATTAAAATCTAATTAGACTCCTTTGGGCAGTGTAGGTAATGAGCACTCTCTCTGTGGCTCTTCGTCCTGTCTCCAGGGCTGTGGGCAGTGGACTTATCTCCTTTCATTATGTTGTAGCTCTGCACCAGAGGCATTGTTCAGCGCTAATCAACATTTCTCATGTAGTTCAGTTGATTCATGGAATGTGGAGGCAGGACAGAAAAATCCCTTTAGCCCGGAGCAAAGCTTTATAATAAAACTAACACAACTGGTCTCTCTATAGTATGCAATATGTTAACCATGCCAAAGTCTTGCCAGACATTCAAGATAATTGTGACCCGCCAATCAGTGATTCCACGCTTTTCAGATTTATTCAGCTCTTTGCTCAAACATGTGTTATTTGCTTTTCATCAATCCAACCAGTTCAGCTATTGGTCAGTCTCCATGAGGTGAGTAATTCACTTTACACTGTAAAGTCTGATGGCCCAATATGGATATGTATCAGCGGTTCAGCTATTCAACATTTGCCTTGCTGTTGTGACCATTAAATTATATTTGTCAATGTCTAGGCCCATAAATTATAGTAAAGTTGTTGTAAAGCACTTTTTTGATATCAGGCCAATACAGGTATATGATAAAAAATCTAAAGGGTGTCTGAATACTTTCAGTATGTGCAGCAGACAGCATAAGTAACAGGTGAACTATTCAGATAAATGTATTCATTGGAAAATAATGCTTGTGATTCTGAGAGCAAAACACCTTTTCTCATTGGACTGCTTCCCTTGAGGAGCAACCAGACCCTGGAGTACAGTCAGTGTGCGATGCATATCAGGGTGAATCCCCTGCTCATGTATGTTTACCAAAGACACAATAAGTGGCTCTGACAAGGCAATTGTGTCTGACTTATAAATGTATTGATATTTGATGATTAAAAACCTCTCCTCTGTGGTTAAACTACATTTTCCTGTCCCTCTGTCTGCCCTCATCAGCCCCGCAGTCTGTCTGATTCAGCTGCCTCTCCAGTAGAGTTAGTCTCTGTTTCAACCTCTGCTGTGTATGCGTATATTCATTAAGCAATCGTGCAAATCGTGTCTGCAAAGTATCTAGTCCGGTCTCCAGTCGCTCCACTTTGTCCTCAGTGTCCTCTTTCTCCAGCCCACCACTTTCAGCATTCTCATCCAACAGACCTTCTTTCATTAAAATCTCTCTACCTCTCTCTTCAAGTACAGTTTTTGCATCTGGATACTCGGTTACTGCCTCCATCAGGTCATCTTTGGAGAGGCAGAAGAGGTCAGAGTAGCCCAAACTGCGGATGTTGGCTGTCCGGCGATTGCCCATTTTACTCCCTTTAATGTTGAGAATGCTTATTTCGCCAAAGCAGCTGCCCGCAGTGAGGAGGGCATACTGCGTGACTCCATCGTCGGCCACCACAGCCAGTTTACCTTCCTTAATAATGTACATCTCCTTTCCTATGTCGCCTTTCCTGCAAATGTAGTCACCAGGACTGAAGACTTGTGGTTGCAGTTTGAGGACAAGTTCAACCAAAAGTCCTGCTTCACAATCTTGAAAAATTCGCACTTTTTTCAATGTCTCAAGATGTACATTTATAGCAATTTCAGCTTGAAGTTTGTTGGGAAGGTTCTTGAGCACTTCCTGTTCGTCCACTGCTTTTTTATTGGTCCAGAGGTAATCAAACCACTTAATGACACGCGTTTCCAAATCTCTGCTGACTTTGCGAAAGTGCATATAGTGTTTTATGGCATCAATTCGAGCTTGAAACTCAGCACGAGTAGCATTCATATTGGCTATCATTGAGCCAACATTTCCAACAATAGTGGCAAAGATTAAAACGCCAACAAGAAAGTCAAAGACGACAAATAAGTACTCCTCATCCCGCACTGGAGCAGGCATTTCCCCGATAGTGGTAAGAGTGAGGGTGGACCAGTACAAACAGTACACATAACTGTGTGTGAGAGAGGCGAACTCTTTGGATTTGGAGGAGTTTGGAAAGACCCAGGTGTCCGAGCCAAATCCCAAAGACTTGGAGATAGCATAATAAATGCAGCCGTTCCAGTGAATGATAACCAGGATGTAGAGCACCAGGTTACAGATGCGAAAGATGTTGGGATAGTTGGTGCGGGTCTCTGTGCGGTCGAAGAACTCAAACATTCGGGGGAAGCGCAGCAGGCGGTTGAAGCGGAGCTGTGGAGTGTGGATCCCAGTGGCGATGTAGGCCAGGTCTGTGGGCAGCATGGACAACACATCCAACTTAAACTGCAATGTGCGAACATAACTGTCCCGAAGCTTTGTGTGGTCCTTCACCAGCAGACCTTGTTCCAGAAAACCTGAAGCAATGCAAATTTGAGTCACAGTTTACAACTCATGCATTAATATGATAAATGAGTAAAATAACGTAGAAAGACACTTCAGCCATTTGTACTGAAACCTTTCACATGATGTCAAAATTAGCTAAGGTGGGAAGCTAACTGGATGCATCTTTAATCTGAGCTTTGTTTTAGTACAATCTGACCATAAAGAGCAGATTTAGTTGGAGCTACAACATGTGAGCAGATTTGTACAGTCAAACAAGGCCTTTTCAAATAACATTACGATCAAAAGAATTAGCCACTTTTTATGTTCAAACACCTGAACAGGGCCGTGAACGCTCGTATTAATCACAGGCTCCTGAATATGTGTTGTTTGAAACCCTTTTGTATTACTTATTGAGTTTCAGATCATCTACAAAACAGGTTGTGTTTGCTAATGTGTTCATTGTATCACCATGGTAACGACGGAACTATCCACTATAGAAATAGTTTCCCCCAGCCCAATGTCACTGCAAAATATGAATTCATTTCAGGACTTTGGCTCCTCCAACATTGTTTTTGCTACTGTTGTACTGTTTGCCAGTTTCCAAGTCCAGCATTTTAGTTATAAACTCATTTTGATATAAAGTATTTCTGCTGATGCTGCGTTTTCATTAGCTTTACCTGTGCGGAGGCGAACACAAGTGTCCATCAAGTACACAGTGTCAGAGAGGTAGTCCAGCACCAGCCAGCAGACATAATTAGCCACTTGTAACTCATCAAAGCAAGCCCTGTGGACAGAAATGAACAAAACAGGTTATCTATTATGCGTAATCTATGGGTGCAGTAATTTAACGTGGTACTTTCCTCACCTTGCTACTACAAGAAACCAGTTGTATAAGACAGCTACAGCAATAACAAACAGCCAACGGTAGTATGCATCGTCAGATGGAGACACCACAAACAAGTTCCATCTTCGCCTAAAAAGAGGAAGATACAGTATGTTCAAAATAAATTATGTCATGTATTTCCTATTAGGGATGGTCCGATATGGATATCACTATTTAAAATTCTATTGCAAGGCCCACAAATTGAAGTTATGCTGTAGGTAAGTTCACAAATAGCTTTTTCCCCTTTGTAAAAATAATTACAAAATGTTTTCTTGGATATAATATTGTAGTTTTTCTGTTGACTGTATTTTTACATTTTTATACAGATACTCGATACTGATCCTTATTTGGAGATGTTTCAGTAAAAAATATGTATAAAAGGAGAGGGTCTAAAGGACAAACTGAACACACAGATCAATCTGCTGCACCTGGAGTGTTTGACACAAAATAATGACAATATTGACCTTAAATAAATAATAATTAAAATAAATAACCATAAAATAAATGCCTAGTCTTACAATTTGCATTTGATAATCAGTATTGGCATTTGCATAGCAGTATTGATACCCACATTCTTGAGCCTGTATCGATCGATCAATATTTCAATATAGATACTTGCATCCCCATGTAAACATACACTCTTAGCTACAAAATAAGAAAAAAATGTAGAAAAGATATCATCCCAATATATCTGGACATTTTACTGATATCAACAGAAAGGTCCCTGATAGCACCGATACTGAAATTAGCAGTGATATAGTGACCATTCTGTAGAAAATGACATCGCCCATACTTGAAGACGCCTTTGGGGTCGTCAGTGCCATCTTGTGGGTTGTTGCTGCAGCGACTCGGGGCATTTCTGATTTCAGGACCTCGGAAACGCTCCAGGAAGGAGTCAGGCCGCTCCTCTTCCTCTACAAGACTTCTGTGCGCCCACTCCCGGAGTCTCACCACCAGATTCACCAGTCTAACGCAAACATCAAATACTGAGAGTTCATTATATTCTATGTGTCACTTTCATACTAAAGGTCCCATATCATGCAAAATTGACTTAACCTTCTTACAGTGCTATTGGTACCTCATATATATGCTCAAAGGGGTTTTTTGATTGATTCCTGCAGTCTTTAGCTAGAGAACAGTCTTTATCCTTCCCCTCGGATGAGCAGACGAACGGGGGCTACTCATCACTGGTGAGTGCCGTAGCATTCTGTTTCAGCCCATCCTTAAGGAAGAACTCTGTACCTGTCATGTCTGGTTGATTTTTCAGTAAAAAATAGTCGGAAGTTTGTTGCTTATGGCGCTTCATATTTGTACTGTACCTACTATATTATGACTACCGTATTTTCCGGACTATAAGTCGCACCTTTTTCATAGTTTTGGTCGGGGTGCAACTTATACTCTGCTGCGAAAAATATTGTACATAACTTCAGACGGCTGGGCAATATATTGCAACAAACAACAATTAAATGATTGTCTGTTTAACAGTGAAGTTATGGTTATTCTGTGTATTAATGTATTAATAACTAAATGCAAAAATAGCTGGGTAAAAATAAATATTGAAATAAATCCTGTTGTAGACCAAGGGTGTCAAACTCATTTTGGGCCGCGGGCGGAATTTCAATGCTCAGGCTGGGTCAGGGGCCGAACATAACATCCATCCATCCATCTTCTGCCGCTTTATCCGGGGCCGGGTCGCGGGGGCAGCAGTCTGAGCAGGGACTCCCAGACTTCCTTCTCCCCAGACACTTCCTCTAACTCCTCTGGGGGGATCCCGAGGCGTTCCCAGGCCAGCCGAGAGACATAGTCTCTCCAGCGTGTCCTGGGTCTTCCCCGGGGCCTCTTCCCGGTGGGACATGCCTGAAACACCTCCCGAGGGAGGCGCCCAGGAGGCATCCGGAACAGATGCCCGAGCCACCTCAGCTGGCTCCTCTCGACGTGGAGGAGAAGCGGCTCTACTCCGAGCTCCCCCCGTGTGGCCGAGCTCCTCACCTTATCTCTAAGGGAGCGCCCAGCCACACGGCGGAGGAAACTCATTTCAACCGCTTGTATCCGCGATCTTGTTCTTTCGGTCACTACCCAAAGCTCATGACCATAGGTGAGGGTAGGAACGTAGACCGACCGGTAAATAGAGAGCTTTGCCTTTCGGCTCAGCTCCCTCTTTACCACAACAGTCCGATGCAGCGACTGCATCACTGCAGTCGCTGCAGCCGAACATAACATAGAAAAATAAAACAATAAATAATATAAGAAATAAATTAAACTAAGCTTTAGCTTAGTAATAGTTCTATGTGGACAATGTTGCACAATTTGCAGCAGGTGAGTTCATATTCATCCATCAGCAGCAGGAACAGGAATATAGACTGCAAAACCTCAATATGTGCTCACTATTTTTATAGTTTAAGCTTATCTTAGTGACAAAGGTTCATGTAGTGAATCAAATGAGTGCTCACAGCAGCGTCACTCATGTTCATGTTCATACTTCATTACACTCTGACCTGTGTTTTACCTGTTGCCCCTGATCTGTCCATGTTTGCACTGGTTTAGATGTTTTCCATACAGAGCATCGTCACAGAAGTTTGTTTCCTTGTAGTTAGCTTCACATTAGTGTCGCTTTTAGCACAGCTCTAGTGTCCACAAAATCGTCTTCTTTCTTTATTCCACGTGTTTCCCAAAGCATCCTCTGCTCAGACCTCTGCTCAAGTCTGTAAAGTATTCACATGCGTCTGCACTTTTCAGCCTTTGGCATTTGCGCCAGCAAGGAGGAGCTCCTGCTACAAAGGATTGTGCGACTTTTAGTTTCAGCGATAAAAACACTATATATCAATCGGAAATTGATACATATAAATTAGAAATGTTCAGTGGGCCGGATTAAAACGTCTGGGGGGCCGGATGTGGCCCCCGGGCCGCATGTTTGACACCCCTGTGATTTACAGATTATTACAGATTATCATAGTGATATTTCTGTCATTTTACAGTAATTTCACATTGGCTTAGCCTAATATACTTGAACCTATTTTTTTGCTGGATAGACATAATATATCACCTGAATCAGGACTCAATATCGCCCAGAGCATCTTAGCGTTACCTTGAGACAGCACCTGTCCTTTGAAAAGAATTTCTTGACGGGCCCCCATGAGGGTCCAGCGCTGCCACTCTTTGCAGCTCCGAGCATGTGTCATCACAGACCGACGGCACCCTGGAAACATGACAAATATGTGGCCTTATCTCTGCTGCATAGTTTCATATTTTAAATGTCATACACAACAGTTCACCTGCTGTGAATGCTCTCCGCTCTCTCGATCTCATCCTCTAAGGTGGTTTTGACTGACAGGTTATGAGGTGACCGGTCCCTCTCCGCTGCCTGGCCTGTCATCTTCATCTGGAGTCAGTCATGTTACTGCCCCCTGAGTAACACATGCTTTACCGAGACATCAAAAGTCACAGTGTTTCATACAGGGAGTCTCTATGTTTACAGTGTATATGACTGGCTGATGACAGTCTGGGGACCACCGAGGACCAAAGGGACCGTCTATTCCATCCCTTCAGTACCAAGGAGTTGTTGTGGTGACTGGTTACACTAAAACAACATAGTTCACTGAAAGACATTTTAGGACAAGCTCTAATAACACTCCTCTGTACAGCCGGCTGATGATGAGCTGTTTAGACAACTGTTATCACTGTGTGTGACTAATTGGTGGATCATTAGTGAAAACACTCAGATGCAGAGGGAGTGAGCCTATCAGCTACTTTCCCCCTGGAGCATCATCACTAGGAAACCGCGCTGATGCCCCCGAGCTCTGGGTGCAATACTCTATTTTACCCATAACTACACACAGGGGGTATTTCTCACTGATTTAGTCTGAATTATTCTTTCATACCGGTGTTAAATAGCCACTATTCGTTTTAGATAGGAAGTCACGGGGGCAAAAGTGGATGGTGAGATCACTTTTTAGTACATTTTTGTTATTCTTAATACATTGTTTGTCTTTGAAAAGCAAATAAATCCTCTAGGCCAGACGTTCCTAAAGTCTGCCCAACCACTGCCCCCTCTCAAGATCCCACAGCCCCACATTAATAATACACACATTTTTCTAAATAATGTTAGATTTTTCTTTCAGGCTTGTTGTGTGAACACACATCCCTCCAGGGCCCATGATGCCTCCCAGGGGAACCAGGACCCCTCTATTGGAACCAACGCTCTAAACTATTTCTCTTTATTTACATATTGAATTGATTTTACGTGGGATCCTCTTATATCCATGATTAGGACTGGCATCGGCGACATTGAATAATCATCAACAATCAAAGTTTCTTACCTTGAACCTCGTTGAGTCACTTCCGAACACTTCATTTACATCTCTGAAAACAAACGCATCTGTCCACCTCTTGTCTCCACTCCGGAACACACGAGATGCCCGTACCCTGCCTGAAACATTTCGGTGCTTTAGATCCTCCTCCTCCTCCTCCTCCTCCTCCTCCTCCTCCTCCTCCTCCTCCTCCTCCTCCTCCTCCTCCTCCTCCTCCTCCTCCTCCTCCTCCTCCTCGCATCCACAGGCGCGAGGCGCAGCAGTGAAGCACTCTGGGAAATGTATGATTGTTGAAGAGGCAGATGTGTGCTTTGGTCTGGGGCCAGGCATCTGTGGCATGAAGCTTCATAAATCCATGATCAATGGGACATACATACAGTCCACACAGTACATCAGGAAAAGAGAACTCGTTTGAATAAATATGTGATTTGAGAGATTTTAATCATTTAGAAGACTTAATTTTTTTAATATAAAAAAATACATTTCATTCGTTTTTTCAAGTCCGAGTTTACACGAACAGCCATGACAGACTTGGCCAATCTTCCCTTCTCTTGAATGTAAAAACCTGGTGCTGAATAATTCAGTTGCTTAAAATACAATACAAAAGTGAAGGGCCCTTGAGGAATCATTATGCGTCTGATCCAAAACAAAAGGCCACACTCAACAAACTAGAAACAAAATTCTGTTGGCACTGATTGCTCACTTTTGGAAAAACGGTGCGCAGGCAATTTAATGTGTTATAGAACAAACTAAACGGCACAGAAGGAGGAAGAACATAAAAATGGGGGAAGTGATAGATAAAAGGTAAACAGCAATTAAACAAAATGCACGCAAAACATAGTTCTTATCTTTAGGCACAAGTAATGGGTAAAGTAAATGTGTGTGTACTGCATCAATATTGGAACAATTCAAGTTGTTGGACATTAGATAAATGCTCAAAAAAAAAAAACACTTGACTTCTGAGATGCATATTTATTGTTAGATTGAAAGCACTTGAGAAAAGACATGAACATGTTACCAAATACAATTTGGCCATCGTCAGAGTATCACAAAAGCTACCTGGAATGAAGTTACGGTCTATATTTGGTAATGTTGAGTATAAAATATTAAAAGTAAATCCTCAAAGTGTAAATACAATGGACTTTGAGAAGAGAAAGGAGGCCCAGCATTAACCAGCAGAGTCCAGTCCGCAAACGCTATCGTCAAGTCACCGAACACTGCCCTTACCATCCACTGTACATCCAACAGACAAGACGTCATGATGCTCTGATATGACCTTATGGCTTTGAGAAACAGAATTATAATACATGCTTGTACGCCAGGTGATGAGTCAGTCACCTCAATGTTATACTGAGCATATGGAGAAGGCTTTTCCAGGAATAATATTTCCTTCTCAGTCTACATAAAAATATGTAAACAACCTTGCAGCTTTACAAAACAGCATTGTACATCATTTTAAGACTTATAATGACAAGTAACCAGTTGTCCTCACACATTTGTGACCATCTGTTAATTGGACAGCACACTATTCTTCAGTAAACACAGTAACTACTTTGAATCTTAGATCACATAAAACTGTCAGCGTTTAAAAAAAAAAAAAAAAAAAGAAAAAAAAAAAAAAGGACAATCTTCATTCCTTCACTGGGTAGAGCTTTCAAAATGTTAATGGCTTGTTGTGGTTTAGTTTGAAGAGTCACATTGATGAGCTCCTTAGACGTGCTTCATGCCTCGTCCCATCAAGCAGGCGAAAACAGTCATCACCATTTTAGGTTTGACCTCCATAAGATCCTCGGGGAGAGCGTATACTCGGGCACCAATCTTCCTCGCCATGGAGACGGCATATCTAGGAACGAGAGGACAGCTCATTTTAACACAGTTTCTACAATAGAAAGGGACGTAGAGAAGGAAGTATGAAAGTAAGTCAAGTATTGGCTTAAAATGTCATAAGCAACTGGAGGATAAAAGGAATAACTTCAATTAAGATTATATAACGAATCAACAAATTCTTGCAAATTTAAAACTGTACTCGAACTGTGAGCATACGTTCAGTAAAAATGTGATTAAACTTACTTGGCATTATCCAGTTTATCGTCTTCAGACAGGGATCCTGTTTTTACCAGGTCAAAGTTCACGCTGCCTGGCTGAATGGAATCTATTAATTCCAGTACTGCCAAACTGCTGCTGATCTCCTTATCCTAAATATCCAATTACACACAATTGATTTAACTTTTACCGGAAATGGACACAACACACCATCAGAACAAAAATGTGTAAAACGGGTTTACCTTAAAGCTTGAGATCTTTGCAGATTTTCCAGCCTCGGCTAATGTTTTATTTACCCACATTACAATAATTTCATCATTTACTTTTTGTCCATCTCCAAGGTCCTCTAATACATTCAGCGTGTACCTACAGAGCAGACACAGTCAACCTCATCAGTCGTACACAATATACATATTTGCTGATGTATTTAAATGACTTGTAGTGGAAACTGTAGTAGTTCACCTCCTCATGAGCTGCCACACTACCGCCAGGGTCAAGGTCGGGTTTCCATCGTTCAGGTCCTGCCCACCGATGCCAACCAGAGAAAACTTGGCAGTTTTTCCAAGGTCCACTGCGTAATTACAATTTTCCAACTGTAGAAAACACATAGGTTAAAATAAGGTTAAACATATTAAAATTGTAATTTTTCCTTAGGTTACATTTTTGTTACCTTTTTCATGTTTGTTCCCAGTTTGGGATAAGGTGGTTTGTTGACCTTATTATTCCAGTCTACAGGCACTTTGATTTTCTCATAAAGCTGAAGGATGACTATGGCGTCCTGTAGGTCCCTAAAATGATCAACAAATACGTGGATTAATCAATCAATGAGTAGTTTATCTTTATAAACACATTCAAAGCAGTAGTGTGTAAAACATACACATAAAGATGATTGACAGATGGGTTTACGCCCAGCGAGTTCATCCAGTTCCTGAACGTTCTCTCTTCTCTCGTCTCACCTACAGAGAAAAGCATCATGGAATTTTAGATTGTTAAAGAACAGTTAAACTTTCACATGCCTACATTTGAAAATGCCTCGAAGATATAAGCTTACAAATATGTTTGTTGATTTTGAGAACATTCTTCTCTTTTGAAAGTAGATTTAAACAACAACAATGTCTATGCATTGTTATGTGTTAAGTTTATTGTGCCAAAAAGAACTGTATACTATATACAAATATTGTCCAGGACATACCTTCCAGCAGTCCCCAGTCAATGTCCTCATTCTCTGGTTTGGTCAGAGCGGGGTATTTGTTAAAGAGATTGGCCACAAAAGCGAGGTTGAGTTTGGGGTTTCCGCTCACGACGTCAGTGGAAGTGACAAACTGTCGACAGCCGAGCCGGTCGGCCTGCTGCAGCATGGCTTCTGCTCTTTTCAGGTCGTCCTTCTCCTGAAAGGCACGAGACACATGTCAGACACTGAGCAGCTTTATGTGGACAACACACTGAACGCAGCTTACACTGAAGCCGGACATGTTGATGTCGATGCGCGGCTGGTCCTCCTCTGTGCCTTTTGGAGAGATCTGGTTCAGGAGGTGGAAATATGCTCTGGAGTCCTAAAACATAAAATAATGTACTTCATATTAATATTTTTTTTTTACTGCTGGTGAATGCACTTGCGCTTTGAAGAATGCTAGAGGTGTGCATACTCAAATCTTATTATTTTCTTTTTTTTATTTATAATTGTTTGGCCCACAGGCTTTGTTCGACAGGACAGTGAAGTGAGAAATGAGGATGAGAGAGAAGGACATGCAGCAAATTGTCAAGAGCCGTATTCCAACTAAAGATGCCATTATGTTGTAAGTGTAGAAGTAGTTTAAACGGTATGAACCTTGATGTCAGAGCTGAAGTTGTTGATTTTCTGATAGCCTGCATTTTCCAGGTGATAGTTTGCCCAGCGCAAAAGCAGCTCTTCTGGAGACAGCTTCATTAAGTCCTCCAAGGTTTCTCCTTCTCTCAGCAAAGCTGCCAGAGCTGATGTATAAAAGAAACGCTCAGTCACTTTAATCTTACAAACAACAGATGATGTTTAAACATGACAAAAACGGTTTTGCACCTTCATTCCTGCTGAGTTCAATATCTGCAAACAGGCCAATTTTTATAATCTGCCAAAGGAGTCCCAGCACCAGATGAGGCTTTCCTTCTCTTAGGTCCATAGCACCGATGTTTACCACGTGACAGCCAATGGCCGACGCAGAGTTCAGAGCCAGATTAAGATTCTCCTGCAAGATAATAATAATAATTCTCTTATCAATACAAATTTAACGGACACATTTTCATTTCTATTCATCTCCTACAAGTATCCTATTATTTAGTGTGATTTCTGTGATTTATAATTATACTCAACCTGTGTTGTAAAAGGGGTCAGCTTCTTTTTGTTTATGGTTCTTTCATCAATAGTGTCCGGCACAGACAGGTTGATCATTTTACTGCACAGATGAACAAACCACATTGCTTATAATCAGTGAGAGTTGGCAGAACCTGTTGCTGGATGTCAGTGGAAAGACCAACACTCACCAGAGGACAATGCCGTCTCCGAGAGATGTGAACAGGGAGTCTGTGTCGGGATCCATGGGCAGCACATGTTTACAGTCCGGGTCTTTTTCCAGAGCTGAGTTAATCCAGTTTACAAAGGCGAACCGCTCTTCCTCTGCAAAATGTGCACAAGCATGTAAATAAAATGTAGACGAGCAGGAACAAGAAGTGTCTTTTATAATGGGACAGAAGCAGATGAAAGACAGACGTGTGGCGACTCACCAGAGTACGAGTGCTGTGTGCCTTCACTCGACAGTTCCGAGGTGCCCCCGATGGCCAGGATCCCCTCTTTCCTGTTGATGGCCTTACGGAATGTTTTTGCTACTTGGGTGCTTTTGTGTTCCTGGATAATCTATAACACAAAAAGGCCAGATACAATAAAGTTTGAATAAGAATAGTAACTAAAAGCAGGGTTTTATTTAAAAATCAGACTTGTTAAAGGTGCACAGGTCTGCCACATGCTTGTCTCCACTGTATAGCCTGTATAAACCTGCCTATCACCATGGAAACGAGCAGGTGATGCCACTAGGCAAATTTACAGTTCAGATCTGTGGAGAGGTACTCACAGTAAGAACGCTTGTTTTTCAGTGTACCATATTTTTTTTTTAAAGAAGAAGCTATGTTTAATGGAACATTCCAGGCAAAAAAAAGAAACGTTACATGCACCTTCAAGCCACAAACTAATCATAGACACAATAAAACCACAAAAACAAAACTTCTTGAGACCCCAGCCACACTCGGGTTGAAAAGTTAAAGTAGCAGAGGCAACAAAACCCTAAGTGGTAGTCCTGTTCTTGACACAGCCGTTATCAAACCACCGCCCAACATCCTGACATTCCCTAATGGCCACTGCGTTAAAAATGCCAACTTCAGTCTAATAATGAACATATACGCAATGTCTTTCAAAGCTGCCTCCACAATATGTATTCTCGGTAATGACTCTGATATTTCCTGAGTGTGAGATTATCACAATGACCTCAGCCACAAAAAGGCACCGCTGTGGGCATTACACCACAATGAACTATTCAGCTACGACTCAGTGTTTAAAGAGCACACGTCTACCACAGGCACACACAAGGGCACACGCCAGCAAATCTAATGTGCTTGTGGTGAAATGTTAGTCACGCAGGATATGCAGACTTTGAATCACTTCAACTGTTATTAGAAAAAAGGTTTTGTTTCAAGTGGGGGAGACAGGTATGTTGGTATTTGCTTCAAAAGAATCATTGGAGCAGAGCGAAGGACAAAAACAGATAAACAGCATTTTTTGTCAATAGAAAAACTGATGCTGATAAATTATTTCATCAGTGTAAAAAAACAAAATAATTGGGACGATTTTGGGATACTGTCTGATATTTTGTTTGCGTAACATTAGCTTCAGTTCACCAGAAGGGGGCACTGCCAATGCTGTGGTTTTTAGGAAACAGGGATTTAGTAGACTAAAAATCATTGCTATAGATATTATTTTCTATTTTATACTGTACTTCATAGTTAATAGACAGTCAATTAGTTAATTTCATTGGATATAATTTGGGGAAAATGATAAAATCAGTCCTATATATTGGCGGTCGGCTGCTCTGGATTCTAATCATTACAACGGACCCCCAGCTTCAGCATGTCATTCTGTCCCTGTATGAGGAGTCGTTATAGCTATAATGTCAGAACACTTTCACAGCTTGTTTTTGTAATGACCACCTGAACAGGCACATTGCATTTTTTAGGGAAACTCAGCACTGGCGATGTGTCAGGGGGAGCTTTGAACAAGGAGCCGCTTCAGTAAAAGCCTGGCCTCTCTCCGACACTGAAACTGAATCCTGGAACTCACACCACTCTGCTGACCTCACTTCCCTGTTCCCCGAGTGACACAGTCCACCTCCTCTGTTCAGGACAGGTAGTTGCTACGCTCTGTTAGTTTGTGCAGAGGGCCAACTCAGCAGGAGGTGGTCTTTGAGTTTGGGCTACAGTCTGATCTAAATCCAACTACAAGGCTACTTACCGACAAAAACTCCTCAAAGCTGATTTTGTTGTCCTTGTTTCGGTCCAGTTTGTTGATAATCTCTCGCACTTTGTAGCCTGGGAGCGGACAGCCAGCTTCTTTTAGGAGCTCATTGAGTTCATAATCGCAGATGAACCCATTACTGTCGACATCTACGTCACAAGCAAAATTCATGTCAATGTCATTTGGATAAAATGTATGTGTATATTTAAATAAAACCAAAAATACACAAGATTTTTATCACGCTTGTAGTTTTCTTAGTGAAAGACAAGCAAACCAGCTAACACCAAACAATAACTCTCTATAGTGGTTGTCAAAATAAAAAAACAAGACTTTAATACATTCGACTAAACAGTTTACTCACCAATTTTGCTGAATATCTCCCTCATCTCGTCCATATCTTCTTTTGTTATTTTGCCAGCCATCTTCGTGTGTGATTGACCTGTCGTGGACAGTCAGGGAATGTGGGGCTGTGAAGAGAAAGAGCAGAAAGATTAAACCCCAAATTCGTGTCTGGAAATGACGAAAGGGTGAAACTAGGGGAAGCCTCAACACCACCAGACTCGAATAAACACTCTTTCTGCTCGAGTAGAAGTTTTTTCAGACCGCAGTCGCCATGTTCAGCCTCAGCCAGCAAAAGGATCTGCGCCCCATTAAGTCAAGTCAGACGTGTCCCTGCCTTGCCTACGGTTTAGCAGCTAAAGGTTGGCTCGTTACAGGAAATCTCAATCATACCCTTTTTCCAGACACTAAAACTCATTATCCAAGTATGAACCAACTTTGACGTCTCTGTGAACACCCACTTTGAAAATAAAGTTTTACGTTTTAAGTTGTAACATGTGAAATAAATACAGAAATGTAGGGCTGGATGATGACGAAATGTTTTTTTTTATTAACAATCTTTTCCCTTGTATTGATCAAACATGATATTTGGTTTTATTTTGTCTGACAAAAACAAACAGTATTCCACTTTAAATAGGCAAGGCAAGTTTATTTGTAGAGCACATTTCATACACAAGGCAATTCAAAGTGCTTCACACAGCAGGAAAAATGCATTAAAATCACAAAGAAATTACAGAAACAGAAATACAATAAAATTAACTAAATTAAAAATTATCAATCCAACTGATTGTCTAAACTAATAAAATCACAAACAAAAGAGAAGAGTGCAAAGAAAAAATTGTTTCAGTCATATGCGCAGCTAAACAAAACAAAAGCTTAGATTTGAACATTGTCAGAGTAGAAGCCTGTCTCACATCTTCAGGAAGACTGTTCCAGATTTTAACTGCATAAAACTGAAACGCAGATTCCCCATGTTTTGTCCTGACTCTGGGCACCAGCAGGAGGCCGGTCCCTGAGGTCCTCAGAGTCCGAGATGGTTCATATGGCACTAACATGTCTGAGATGTACTTTGGTGCTAGGCCATGGAGAGACTTGTACACAAGCAGAGCTGCTTTAAAGTCTATTCTCTGAGCCACAGGGAGCCAGTGCAGAGACCTGAGAACAGGACTAATGTGATCATACTTCCTGGTTCTAGTCAGGACCCGAGCAGCAGCGTTCTGGATGTACTGCAGCTGTTTTACAACTCGTTTGGAGAGGCCAGTGAGCAGGCCGTTACAGTAGTCTAATCTACTGGAGACAAACGCATGGATAAGTCTCTCTAAATCTGGTTTTGACACTATATTTTTGATTTTGGCAATGTTTTTTAGATGGTAAAAAGCTGCTGATGTTATTGATTTGACGTGGCTATTAAAGTTCAAGTCTGAGTCCATTATTACCCCCAGATTTCTAATTTGGTTTGTAGGTTTTAGGGCGAGACTCTGGAGGTGACTACTAACACTTTCTCTTTGTTTCTGTGGGCCAAAAACGATTATTTCAGTCTTGTCTGAGTTCAGCTGGAGAAAGTTGTTTTGCATCCACAAACTGATCTGTTGGATGCAGTGACAGAGTGAATCTACTGGTCCATAGTCACCTGCCGATAGTGAAACATAGATCTGAGTGTCGTCTGCATAATTGTGATAGGACACATTTTCACTGCGTATCAACCGACCTAACGGCAGCATGTAGAGGTTGAACAGAAGGGGACCCAGGACTGACCCTTGGGGCACTCCACAGGTCAGGGTCATGTTGTCTGAGACAAAGCTACCAATTTCAACAAAGTACTTCCTATCTTCCAGATAGGACCTTAACCAGTTTAGGGCAGTGCCAGTGATGCCCACCCAGTCCTCTAGTCTCTGTAAGAGGATCCCATGAGCGACAGTGTCAAAAGCAGCACTCAGATCTAACAGAATTAAGACTGAGGCTTTGCCCGTGTCAGTGTTCAGGCGGATGTCATTTGTCACCTTGACAAGAGCAGTCTCAGTGCTGTGATGAGGTCTAAAACCTGACTGAAAAACATCAAATGAGTTGTTTATTAAGATGAAATCTGTGAGCTGTTGGTAAACAACCTTTTCAAAAGGACTTTGCCCCAAAATGGCAGATTAGAGATGGGCCGGTAATGACTCAGTACTGCGGCATCAAGATCTTTTGACCATTATGACCGCAGTTTTCAAAGACATTGGGAATGTTCCAGATTGAAGCGACATGTTAACTATGTGAGTGAATGGTGCCAATAAACTGTTCAGCACAGACTTTAGAAATCTGGTGGGTAACACATCGAGGCAGCATGTAGATGAACTCAGACTGGTGGTGATCTCATGGACAGTTTTGTCAGTTACTGGTGCAAAGTGAGTTAGCTCTAAGTGTCTTGGTGGTTTTAGGGTAATTTTTTGCATTGTGGGATTTATAGAATTTTTAATGCCCTGAACTTTGTCATTAAAGAATAATGCAAACTCATTACACTTGGATGTGGAAATGAGTTCTAACGGCAGCTGAGCTGGAGGGTTTGTTAATCTGTTTACTGTGGCAAACAGGACACGCGAGTTGTTACTGCAGCTTCCAATTATTTCAGAAAAATATCTTTCCCTAGTTCTACATAAGATTAGGTTGTACATGTTCAGCTTCTCTTTGTAAATCTCTTTTTGAACCTGGAGCTTTGACTTGCGCCATTTCCGTTCGGCCCTGCGACACTCCCTTTTCTGTGCCCTGACCCAATCATCATTTCTCCACGGCGCCTTCTGATTATTTTTAACCATTTTAGCCTTTATAGGGGCGATGGTGTCCAGAACATTCAAAACACTAGATGTAACAGAGTTCAACAAATCATTTACATTAGAACATGAGACATTTTCAAAGTTTATCATTTCCATAAACAGTGCACCTGTGCCATCACTTATGTGTCTCCTCTGAACAACTGCAGGACCCACCGGAGGTTTGGGAGAAACAGACAGGTCAAAGAAGACACAGAAATGATCAGACAGAGCAACATCGATCACATTAACATTTGAAATATTTACCCCCTTTGTAATTATGAGATCTAGAGTGTGTCCTTTGCTGTGGGTGGGGCCTCTCACATGCTGAGTAAGACTGAAAGTTTCAAGGACAGCATCAAGCTCTTTAGCGTTTCTGTCACAAATATTATCAACATGCACATTGAAATCACCTGTAATGACCAAACCATCAAAGTCTGTGCATACGACTGAAAGCATCTCAGTAAAATCATCAATAAAACTTTGGCAGTGCTGGGGAGGCTTGTATAAAACAATGAAGAGAATGGATGGAGACCGTTTTAGCTCCATTTTAAAGGATACATACTCAAATGATGAAAACACCCCAAAAGACAACCTGCGGGTAATTATTTCATTTCTAAAGACAGCACAGACTCCACCCCCTTTTTTGTTTTCTCGTGTTTCAGATTCAAACTTAAAGTTGGGTGGAGCAGATTCTATCAGAACTACATTTCCTGTGTTTTTGTCAAGCCATGTTTCAGTTAAAAACATAAAATCAAGATTATAAGAAGAAATTAAATTATTAATTAAGAGAGATTTGTTACATAAGGATCTGACATTTAGCACAGCAAGTTTCAGACTAGTTTCAGTGGGACTGGGCTTTATCTTTTCACAGGGAATATGAATCACATTTCTCAGATTGGGCCTGAGTCGCATTTTGTTTTTCCATCTGTGTGATGATGTGACTACAGAAATAGCACTAGGGGGGGCTCTTTTTACATAGGGCCCCGGGTTGGTTTGATTTTTAATGTGACAATAAGTCCCGGCAACGCTGAGACCCAGTGCATCCTAGCTATGGGAGATACCAGGTGAAAGGCGAGGTTGGATGGGTGGTGGGGCTTTTGTAGCCAAGGAGAGTTTGGGACCAGGTGAGAGGCGAGGGGGGATGGGTGGTGGGGCTTTTGTTGGTGTAGTCGGCTTGTGCAGGGAAGAGTTGATAAGTATTGACATAGCCCTTGCTATATTGGGCGTGAGTGGAGCCATCTTAATGCCTGATTTGATCAGACTTTCAAAATGGCTGGGAAGGCCCATGGGTGAGAGTGGAGATGAGAAGGAGAATGATGAATCTTTAGTGGGAGTAGATGTTGCAGAGGGAACCCAGGGCTGGTGTGAAGGCAGGGGCGATGACAGGGATGTTGTTGGGCTTGTCACAGATGGGTCCAAGGCCTTTGAAGATTGTTCCTTTGCTGGAGGTGGTGGAGGTGAATGTGCAGCAGCTGGAGCTGAATCCTTTGCTGGTGGTGGTGGAGCAGCTGCTGATGAATCCTTTGGTGGAGGCTGAGGTTGTGGTGCTTTTGATGTTGAAACATTGGCTCGGTCTCTAGCTGATGGAGCAGGAATTCTTCTCTCATTCCTCTCTTCTCTAACTATCTGCTCAGGACCCTGTACAGGCCCAGTCCAATGCCTCAGAGCGTGGAGCAGGTTCTCTGTCAGCACCCTCACTCCACCTCTGCATAGGTGGGGGCCATTTCTCTTAAACAGGTCCTCTCGTTTCCAGAATAGATAGAAGTTCTCAATGTAGTGTAGTCCTCTCGGGGAACACTCTTTGGACAGCCATGTGATCAGCTGAAGAAGCTGGCTAAACTTGTTTATCCTCCTGTCGATGTTTGGAAGAGGTCCACTTATGAATGGTTTGATTTCCATTTTATCAAGCACGTCGAATAACTTCAAGAAGTCTTTTCAAAACTTCAGTCTGTTCCCGCCGCATGTCCACTGCACCCACGTGCACAATCAGCTGTTTAGCTCCTCCATGCTTAGCCATAATATTTGGAAGGAGTGACGTTATCTCAGAAACAGTGGCGCTTGGAAAAGAATGTGTGTTTATCTTTTCATGCGTCACGTGACTTATCGCGCCGTCCCCAACCAAAACAATCTGCGTGACCTTGGCTCCTGGCACAGATCCTCCTCGCTGTATTTTGGCCACGTCATCTTTCCTTTTTTCCATTTAATTCCATCTCTGAAAGTGGTAAAAATCTGTTTGTGAGCTGTATTTTAGGTGACTTCACGTTATCTTTGTATCGTTTAGGCTTTGTTCCAAGTTTGTTCCAAGAAACAGCCTGGTCTTTCTGGTTTTTAGACAGTTTTGGAAACGACACAGAGTCACTGCGGTTTAGGTTGAAAGTAGCAGTTTTTCTTGTAAAAAGTGTGCTCTTCTTACCATCTGTTGACACAGGAATGGTATCGTGAAGAACTTTTTCAGATTCCAAAACAAATATCCGTGTTTTCAGCTCATTAATTTCTTGTTGATATTTCCGACAGCGTTCACAGTCTTTCTCCCTTCTTCTCCCGGACATGTCGCTGGCGTCAGATATGTCGTTAAAACTGGAAAAATGTTCTTAAAATCCTTGGTTTACTTGAAAAAGTCTAAAGCAAAAATGTTTGGAAGACAAAAACTGATTAAAAAGCAAAATAAATAAGGAAAGCAGCGATAGCAAGCGGAGCGAGCAAAAAAGCGTGTGCACTCTTCGGAAGCAGGATATTCGGAAAATACAGTTTAAATCACTGCTATTTAACGCACACATAAACATAAAACAATGAACAATGAGGAAAAAATCTATATAAGTCAAAGGGAGAAACAATTTAAATCTTCTATGGGATAAAAATAACAATAGGCCTACTTCCTGCAAAGTCTGAACAAACCACATGCTTTTACTGACAGTATTTGGCTGTGAACCTCTCGATTAAAAACACCCGAGCTGATCATTGACGATTAGAAATGTGATTAATTGCACAGCCCTGAGGAAATGTCTTTTCATCATAAACAATGGACAACGCCCTAATGTGTTTTGTGCATATTTGTGTGTAACTCATTGTTCTCGTTCATTTCAAACGTTTTTTTTTTAAAGTGTTTGCATTGTGCAGTGTTCATTTTGTGTTTCTCTTTGGGACCGTTTGTGTCTCCTAATGAGAAATTTCCTGTTAAAGTGTTGTGCACCCACCTCAACAACAAATCCACTTCCCGTCTGTTCTAAATTCCTTCAATTTTCTTTCCTTTTTTCTTCTCTAGTGTTGTCCCAATACTAAACTAAACAAAATTTAAATACTAAGAAATAAGCTCGACACTGATTTCAATACCATGACAACAAAGATTGTAATTTTCAAGACAAAAAAATAGTGCTTTCTTTATGTTACCATGTTGTCTTGTACTAGTTCTGTTCAAGAATATTCCAAAACTGTTCTAGAAACGGTAACATTTTGTCCTGTTTGTCATTTTTTGTTTAGCATTTGCATGTTTTTTTGATACTTTTAACAACCCTTCACTTTCATTTCTATTCAAATACAAGTGCTGTTTAAAAGGTAACAATAACTAGTAGAAGGGGCAATGAACGGTGAACGCTCATCACATAAAATCTGATATGGCAGACTAGATTTCCTTAGACTTTGTTGTAATACTATATCCTTGACGAAGCTGTTATGGCTTGTTTCTGTGTAGAGTAAGAGTCAAAGTCGTTGCCAGTCCAAGCGTTGAAGTTATGTACAATGAGAGCGGTTTAGCTACTATGTTTTACTTGACCAAAAAAGCACTCCTCCGAGGCAAGGCTACCGTCTGAAATTCCCTGAAAATAAAGAATTCCTGAGTGCGCCGACTTCCCGCATGTGTTACAGTGGAATGTATAAGGCCAGGAGACTGAGGTGGTGAGGAGGGAGTGTGCTCGGAGAGGCCAAACTGGTATAGTGGCATTCCCCTCGGTGCAAGTGCTCAGCAAATTAAAACATTTACAATATACTTACCAGCACACTGTGATTCTAATTGTGAGGCGGCTGGTGTGGCAAAGCTTTGTAATTACTACATTCAAGCAGACAAACAATAGGGCAGTTCCTCCTACATGAATGAAACTATTAATAGTGTTATGAAATGTGATTCAGGCGCAGCATGTGGTCCACAAGGTTCCTCTTCCTACATCACACAAAAAGGGGCGGATAATGGGATTTTAGGAGAGTCTTTATTTACAAGATTACAAGAATAACATTTCTAAACTTCATTAAAGACACAAAAGGGGCGGATAATGGGATTTTAGGAGAGTCTTTCTTTACAAGATTACAAGAATAACATTTCTAAACTTCATTAAAGACATTGAATACATTTTAGTGCTGAGGCAGCGTACAGGCAAGTTCATCTTTTAAAATGTTGACAAATGGTTTTAAATGCCTCTGACTTGGGGTGTTTTTCTCTTACTCAGAGCCGACCAAACTCCTGACTAAACCATTAGGAAAACAACTATTTATAACCGTTTTTTCTGCAAAAGGATGTGAATCGTGGCGGCCAGAGTCAGCTCAGTGAGGACAAACATTACCTCATTTTGCCAACTTTTGTACCGCCCTCGACTGCAGCAGCGGAGGCGGAGGAGGGAGCAGCCCGGGAGAGGGGTTAAGCACACGGACTAAGGGGCACAGATGGCCCTGGACAAATGTGGGCTGTACAGAAGAATGGGCCGTTTGTCATCGCACTCACAAAACACAGCGATAAATTGTGGCGAGTGACAGAAAGTGAGTTGGAACGCGTCAGGCCCCACAGACAGTTGTTGCCTCGAACAGACAGCTGATAAGTGCGCTTTGGAGGTCGATGGAGAGGGTTCCTGCAGACTTCAGCTAAAAGTCAAAGCATTTGCCTTAAGAGGCGCTGGCTGGACTCAAAGCAAGTGACGTTGCTGCTTATGGCATGGAGCCCAGGACTGCAGTGGTAGTGCTATTATTGTAATAATACTTCAAAACCACTACGCATTAGCTGTAGCTGTAGTGCACAGATATCTTAATATATCATAAATTATATGATAGAGCCTTTGCCAATGGGTGCAACATTTTATCTGTAGTAGTCGATGAGTAGTATAAAAAGGTGTGTGATTGAGGTGTGGTTTAACAATACATTTTTGTTGTAAATAATTGCCACCCTTTTGTATATTGTAATCTCCTCTATGATTCACATTTTCTATCTAATAATCCAGTGACGTAGTCTCAAACACAGGCCCAAATGGTATTACATTTTTTACCAAAGCCCAAATTCACACCCTCCTATATTTTTTTAATATCTAAATAAGAGTAAAAATAGGATCTCTTTAGTGTTTATTAAAACAGGAAGATCATGGACAGCTCCATGTCTATGTTAAAAAGAGACTGACACAGTCTCTTCATTGAAGACCAGCCTTAAAACGTTCCTCTTTGATATAGCGTATGGTCAGGCCAGTTAGGAACAGAAATAAAAACAACCTTCGGTTTCCCTGCTACCCTACTTCCTCCTAGGAAGTAGGGGGAAGTATGGAAGCTTGATGCTTCCATACTTCCTTTATGCTCATACTTCCTCCTTCTTTCCCTATCAACGATATCTAATATTTGAATTCACCTGTAGTCTGTTCATTGCTGTTCACGTTTTTCTCTTTCTTCCACTCCTCTCTGGGAGAGGCACTGTTTCAGACACAGCTGATGTTGACCTGTAGATCTGGATTCTCCTCAACTGCCTGGAGAACTGTCTTGCACTTTCTCCTGAGTGGTTCTGGCTCCACAGTCTATCTGCAAATGGAAGCACGTCTGCCTGTCCATCCGTGGTAGGATCTCTCCTTCACTGTTATTCTCCCCGAGGTTTCTACTTTCTCCAAAAGGGTTTTGTAGTTTTTCCTTGCCGAGAATGAGGATCGAAGGACAGGGAATACGGAGACATTTTCCCATGAACATTGTTTAATCTATTTTTCACTGTTGCCCTTTGAGGCAACTGCTGTTGCGATTTTGGGCGTGACAAAAATAACTTGAATTGAACGTGTCCTGCCTTTGCCAAAGATGCAGCTGCAGTTCTGACTCCACAGGAAACTGAGTCATCCAACCAATCAGAGCTCACCGTGCTGCACACATGCTCGCCTCCAGTTACACATTAGTATTATTAAAGATGAAAACATCCACTACAGTTGGTAAAGGATCATAATCTGGTGGCATCTTGGCAGCCACATACACTATTGTAATAGTATATGTGATACATATCAATATATAACATCATTATTGACTTGAATCGTGATTTGAATGGAACCATTTATGTTTTACAACCAAATCTTTAAAAAGGTACTATATTAAATCTACTACATTGACAATTTGAAAATTCACCTTGGGGCTATTAAATCCAGAGGTCCACAGTGAATCCTCTGTCAGTAAAATCATGTGGTTTGGAGTTCAGCGTTTGGAGGAAGAAATGTAATTGTTTATTATGTTAAATGGCGGTGACTATACATCGGCCTCATTTCTGTTCATAAAACTGAAGGTTCTGTAGAAAACTTTTCTGATGTCGGGTCCACCAACCGCTTGTATACATAGATGTTTTTGCTTTGCCCATAATGTTCCACAGTATGGCATTAAGCATATAATGCATTACTTTTATTATTTAGAGTTTTATTCCATTTTTATTTTTTTCCATCATTTGTTTTTAAGGATTTTTCGACCAGTAAGATTTATTGGACAGGATAGTGTCAAATGGGGATGTGAGAGAGAGAGAGAGAGAGAGAGAGAGAGAGAGAGAGAGAGAGAGAGAGAGACATTCAGCAAATTGTCAAGAGGCAGAATCAAACTCAAAACACTACGGCTGGCTGCACATTGAGCCTGGCATAAGTGCAATCAACTCTGCCACAAAGCAGCAACAAAGAAAACCCACTCGAACCACAGATTTGACCTGGAACGTAGCCTGGTGGAATCACCTGCTTGTCTCCATGGAAATAAAAACTGGGAGAAATGATGATGAAAATGGATTGTCATCTCATCCCTGTGAGATCTGCTATTTTGGTCATATTGTGAATTACCATTTCTCAATTTAATGCTAAAAAAAAAAATTTCCAACACAAAATTATCTTATTGGTCTGAGTGAGTGACAAATGCTTTATCCCCCAGTTTAAATGGAAGATATTATTGCTTTGATGTGAATATTCCACAGCATGGAATATTCACATCAAAGCAATAATATCTTCCATGGAGACAAAATGTCAACCCTCCATCCGAAATGTGCAATTTCCTTTCATTTTTAAAAGACACTTTTCACACCCACACATGTACACACACTTCTTATCACTATTGTTAATGCTTTGTATTTGTATATAAAAGAGAATGAATTCATCAATTAAAATATTTCTAAATTTATTTCTAAATTTATTTATTTATTTTTTTTAAATGTGTGTGAGTTTGGCAAGACATCCTGGATATTGTGACGAGATAAAATGTGCTTAGTGCAAGTCGGTGACGCAGCATTTGTAAAAGTGAAATAAAACGTCTCTGTCTTTACGGGAGGAGTTTAAGTCACGCTGATCATGTAACATCAGACCACAGCCAAACAAGAGAAACTGGATTCTTTTGGCCTTTACAATTATACGTCGGCTACTTTCTCTCAGCTCCTCCCATCTTCCACAACTACTACAACTATCAAAAGCATTTCCAACTCCAGCCTTAATTAACCAACGTTTACAGTCCACTTTGATGGATTTTTTGCAAGTCAATGTAAAACAGAGGGCTGTGCTGCAGTCCCAGATGCCTGATTCCTTAAAAACATGTGGAGCCCTCAACACCCCGCCCTGCCAATTCATCCACACTGTTACATGGGAAATATGAAGCCCACAAATAGACCGGGCACCCTTCCCACATGTGGTCACGCACACACCCAACAGAGTCTGGCGAAAACGGCACAATTCATCCATTAAAATGTGAGGGGGAAACTCTCACTCACAATACTGCGCTTGGTGGCAGGGCTTTGTTACACGTCATGACCATTTTTAAACATTTGATTATCTTATTTTTTGCAATCCTGCGACACGATGGGATTTAGGTCCTTGCAATCAATTGAATTTGAATCCAGATTCAATGGTTTCAAATTGCCTGTCAGTAAATGCATGTTGTCTCAAGCATAATTGAGACTTTGTAGGAGTAAAGAGGACACTATTTTTACTAAAGGTAATTACACTGATTACGAAAATAAATATCTATAATGTTTTAAATAATAATTTAAAAAGATGATTGATCAATATGATGACTTCCCCAAATTTCCCAGCTCTAATGGAAATCATGATCTAATTTGCAACTCTTCCAATCCCAGCGAACTTGGCCAGATGCTGCTTTAAATATTAAAAACATACATATTTTAAAGAACCAAAGTACATATTTACTCATTTGGTTTGTTAGATTACAGTATTTGAGATTCAATACTTCCACCTGCCTGGCTGGCTCTTTGTAGAAAAAAAAAAATATGGAGGTGGTGATGACATCAAATAGGTACAGTTTACGCAAGAGCACAGCTACATATATTACACAAGGGTTGGATTTAGGAGGACAGTAAAACCTTCAAGAGCTGTGGTAAAAGTTTGACCATACGGCGGCATTTACTCAAATAACTACACAGTCTTTTGCGTGGTGAAAATGACACTGCATTAAAAGTGCTCACTGTACATCGGCCGTGTTTACAAAGGCAGGACAAGGTTACAGGTAAACACAGACACACCCATTACACTAAACATTACTCAACAAGAACTTTGTAATGCCTTTTAAATAGTCTCTAATCATATATCTTGACAAGTTAAAGGCCATAATTTAAACAAACAGCGTGTGACCAATATGCTTTTAAAAAAAAAAAATTTAAATGCTGTTCATCTTATTACGGGGTTATTTGAGGTAAATCTTGATTAAGAGATACAACATTTTACGAATACAAACTTTTCCATCCAAAATAATTGTACAAGTGAACAAGACTTTTCTAAACCATTAAGGAAAGGTCCAAGTTCATCTGTTTTTGTCGTTGTTAAAGTATCATTACTTGCTCAAATACTAGTTTTAGCACAAGTACACAAAGTTAAAAGCAGAGTACACAAAGATCAAAGCAAATATTTGCCCGTCACCACATTCTACAGTAAAAGCACCAGTATCAAACCTTAATCCAACACTGAGGTGTAGCATAACTGGGCTGATCATCATAGAATACTTCACGTGCAGCTTTCACACCTAATCCATTATAAATATGAATGAAGTAACTGAATTGGGCAGCATACATGAGCAGAAAGTGGGCCAACCTGTTCCCTCACAGGTCTCACAGGTGCGAGCGTGTCTGACCGGGACAAAACGAAGCAGCACACTCCCTTCTCCTCCTTCCTGACTGTCTGGTTTGACTTCACAGATAACATCACCCACACCACAAATCTGTATTTCTGCCCAAAATGCACCTCGCAGGAAGCAATGCAACATTTGGACATTCTTTCACCTCATTATTTGATCGTGCTCTGGCAGTGTTCAGTATAATATGCCACCATGGGTCACATAACACCTGTCTCTAGTCATAATATTGTAGTTTTGGGTAACTTAATCAGACAAAAGGGCAGCACCAAGATCCTGTCTGGGTTACAGTGATTCACTCGGTCAAAATGTTTGGAAATTGTTATCCCAGATGAATGTGCAGGAAGTCTGGAAAATCACTCATAGTAACTAGTTTGCAAAGTCTGTCTTACATCAAAATATCTGTCCAACGTCAAAATATCACGTTCAGTTCTAGATTGACGCAAATCCCATGAATAGTTTGAAAGGATTTCCTCAAGCAGATGACATGGATGCCTTTTGAAAAGCAGTGTAAAAAAAGGTGGGGCAAGTCATTAACATTGAGTATGATGCAAATTCATTAAAAGTCTACTGTTGTGCCGCGGGTGGGTGTCTGGTCAGGGTCACATTCGCGATTCTCTTATGAAACAGAGCTAAAGTCTCCCAAAACATCACCAGAGCTACTTTTTCCAGCCCAAACGCAAATGTGCCTCAGCAATTTCCCCAAGTCCTCCCGCACAGACGCGGCATAAGCTCCCAAACAATAGCAAAAACGTGGACTATCTGCGCCAGTTCTGAGGATGAACAAACGGGCAACTGTGAAGAAGAAGCTAAAGCTAATTGCTACAGACTTTTTCTAGACAGAATTGATCCGAGATGCTAAAGGGTTGAGAGAAAGGAAGGATCGCAGGACGAGGGTCATATATAAGCGCAAAAAGGTTCTATCAAACCATGTGTAAGTAGGACAGGGTCTGAAGATGTCATGAAATTGTACTCACAGTGGGTTTTCCAGACAGCGTCCCGAGTGAAGTCCTGTCTCCTCCACGAAGCGCACAGACAAAAGTACCAGAGCCCCGCCCCGCTCTGTGACGCAGCAAAGCTGGAACACGTCACTACCAGAGCTATATGACGCGATCACTCTGATGCGTCATACACGATCACTCTGTACGCGTCATATGTGTGTGTGCGTGTGTTTGTTTGTGTGTGTTTGTTTGTGTTTGTTTGTTTGTGTGTGTGCGTGTGTTTGTTTGTGTGTGTGCGTGTTTGTTTGCATGTGTTTGTTTGTGTGCGTGTGTGTGTGTGTTTGTTTGCATGTGTTTGTTTGTGTGCGTGTTTGTTTGTTTGTGTGTGTGTGTTTGTTTGTGTGTGTTTGTGTTTATGTGTGTGTGTGTTTGTGTGTGTTTGTGTGTGTTTGTTTGTTTGTTTGTTTGTTTGTTTGTTTGTTTGTGTGTGTGTGTGTTACTTTGATGGGAAAATGACAGGGACATGACATGGGAAATGACAAATGACCACTTGACCAATGCAAAATTAAATGGGCTGAAGTCAGGGAAGCCGTTTAGTGGGCAATACCGGTATGTTATAACGATGCATTTGTTAAAACAATTTAAAAGGAAAAACAAGGCTTTGTAATATAAAAGTATGGCCCTTGTTTTCTTTTATTCCTCTTCATGGTCATCAATGGTTTGCATTGGTGCCACTTGTTTCCTCTTTGCGGTTTAAAATTATGCAAAAATGTAAATAATATATACTAGAAGTTCTAACTACAAAGTTGTTGCTGCTGTTGTTGTTGTTGTTGTTGTTGTTGTTGTTGTGGTGGTGGTGGTGGTGGTGATGCTATTAATGGCAGTTGGCAACCAACTGAAAAGGTGCATTTACCCCCATCTACTGTAGTTGTATGTGTCCTGTAATTTTACGTCTTCATTGTGTTTTACTCCATGGTTTTACTCTATACTGTAAAAAAGAGAGAGGAAGAGAGAGAGAAGGAGAGAGAAAAGAGAGAGGGAAAGAAAGAAGAGAAAGAATAAAGAGAAAGAATAAAGGGAAAGAATAAAGGGAAAGAATACAAGGAAAGAATAAAGGGAAAGAATAAAGGGAAAGAATAAAGGGGAAAAAAGGTGGCAGTAGCCAACCGCCATAAAACAACAACAACAACAACAGGGTTTTATCATTCAAAGGGAGTTGGTTTGTCTGAATGATGGGGGTGGGACCCGCTATGATATGGGGACCGGTGCGGAAAGTGCAATAGATCTTACACTTGTGTCCAAGGAGTTAGCTGGTGTTTGTAGTAGGGAGGTTCTTGGTAATCTTTCTTTTGGTAGCGATCACTATCTAGTCCGCACCGTGATTGGCTTTGGGAGCTGTGTGGTCAGGGGGACGAGGATCCAGAGGTGGCAGTTGGCAAGGGCGAACTGGGGGGCTTTCCTGAGGAAAGCTGATGATGGTTCTAGGGTTCTGCAGGAAGGAGGATTGACTCAGGTGGATGATCTCAATAGTGCAATTGTCTCGCTCATCACGCAGTCAGCGGTAGGCACGATTCCTAAGAGTGGTGGTAGTGGACATAGGAAGCGGGTGCCGTGGTGGACTGAAGCATGTGGTCATGCTGTTAGGGCGAGAAATGCGGCGTTTCGCCGGCTAAGGGTTGCCCACACTGAGGGTGCCCTCATTGACTACAAGAGGTCCCGCGCTGTTGTGCGGAAAACTGTGAGAACGGCCAAGAGTGCCTATTGGAGGCGGTATTGTTCCAAAATTGGGAGAGAAACGCGTCTCGGGGATGTTTGGGGGATGATTAGGCGGATGCATGGGGTTGAGCGCCGTCATGGGACCCCGGTCCTAATACTGAATGGTGTTGAAGCAGTCAGCGACGTTGACAAAGCTGAACTGTTGGCCAGCACCTTTGTGTCGGTGCACAGCTCTGACAATCTCTCACCTGCGGAAAGGCACTACAGGGAGAGTACTTTGGCCCAGAATTCTGAGCTGATTGGGCACCAGCCTTCGACTCAAGATGACCTTGACCTTCCGTTTAGTTTGTTTGAGCTAAGGAGAGCACTTTCTAAGGCGAAACAGACAGCCCCGGGTAAAGATGAGGTGTGCTATGACATGCTCTCTCATTTGACTGATGACACGCTTGGGCTAGTCCTGGGTCTTTTCAACCGTGTTTGGGATTCAGGTTGTGTTCCATCTGCGTGGAAACAGTCTACGGTGGTGCCGGTTCTGAAGCCGCGTAGGCCAGCGTCTGACCCTTCAAGTTATAGGCCGATTGCCTTGACGTCGCAGCTCGGGAAAACGATGGAGCGCATGGTTACCGAGCGGTTGGATTACTTCTTGGAGAGTCAGGGTTTGCTTCCCGCGCACCAGAGTGGTTTCCGTAGGGGCAGGAACACCATGGATTCCGTGTTGTGTTTGGAATCTGATATCCAGCTGGCCAGGGCTCAGAAAGAAAAGGTTATTGCGGTGCTCTTTGATGTGGAGAAGGCGTACGATATGGTTTGGAAGGATGGGCTCCTCATTAAGCTGCGGAAGTGTGGTGTGAAGGGTAAACTGTTTAACTGGGTCCGGAGCTTTCTGTCTGGCCGGCGTATCCAAACCAGAGTGGGCGCTGCTTACTCTGGGGTCTATGGGGTGGAGAATGGGATCCCGCAGGGGAGTGTGTGTAGCCCTATCTTGTTCAATGTTATGATTAAGGACATCTTTGACGACGTGGATGGGTCTGTTGGGAGGAGCCTTTATGCTGACGATGGCGCTCTATGGGTGAGAGGGAGGAATCTCCGGTTTTACGAGGCGAAACTGCAAAGGGCAATACAGCAGGTGGAGCAGTGGACCCTGAAGTGGGGGTTTAAACTGTCCGTACGGAAGTCTCAAGTGATCTGTTTCTTCAATGGGCATAGGGACGTCTCCCTTCGACTGCATGGGCAGGTGCTCGAACAGGTCAGGGAGGTGAGGTTCTTGGGGGTCACCTTTGACGAGAGGCTTAGTTGGCGTCGGCACATTGATGAGGTCAGTGGTAAATGCAAAAGGGTGAATAACTTGCTTCGTTGTCTATCCGGCCAGGACTGGGGGGCCAGCAGAAGGTCGCTCCTGGGTATTTATCGGGCCGTCATGAGGGCGGCTATTGATTATGGCTGTATAGCCTACATGTCTGCGGCTGAGACTAACTTAAAGAAGCTTGATGTGGAGCAAGCCCAGGCCTTGCGCATCTGCTGTAGGGCTTTTAGGACCTCCCCTGTCTCGGCGCTGCAGGTTGAGTTGGGGGAATTGCCGTTACGGCTCCGGAGGCTAGAACTTCTGTTGGCTTACTGGGTGAATGTGCAAGGTCATACGAGCTCTCACCCGGTGAGGGACTTTCTCAGGGTTGATGGGGGGCAGAGTGAGGCTGGCGGTATGGTTTTCAGCCAGGTAGGAAATGCGAAGGCGCGGCTTGCGGGGGTTGGTGATCTGCGTGTGAGCCCGTCGGTGGCTTTGTCTGCTATAGCTCCGTGGAAGTTTGTCCCGGCTCCTGTTGATGTTAGCTTGCATGGCAAGCTTAGAGGAGTCGCTGGGAGGGCACCGCAGTTTGCCGTTCAAGCGCTCATCGATAAGCACTCAGGTGATGTGTTTATTTATACCGACGGGTCTAGGAATCCTGAGAGTGGGCGTACTGGCGCCGCTTATTTTGTGCCTGACCTGGGGCTAGCGGTCAAGAAGAGGTTGACAGATCGCCTTTCTGTTTTCACGTCGGAACTTATAGCGATACGGTTGGCGTTGGAATGGGCGGAATCTGCTTTGCAGTGTTGCGGCATTGTGGTGGCCTCTGACAGCCTTTCTGCATTGCAAAGCATTAAATCTGGGAAATCGGATTGCAGACAGGATGTGTTGAATGGCATCTTCTGTCTGATGCTCTCCCTGTCCAGGAAGGATGTGAGGGTTTCCTTCATTTGGGTCCCTGCGCATGTGGGGGTGGATGGTAACGAAATGGCTGATGCACTGGCTAAACGTTCCCTTCGGCGGCCATCAATTGATGTGGCGGTTGAGTTGGGCAAGTCTGAAATCAAGCCCGTTATCAAGAGTCATGTGGTCGGCCTTTGGCAGGAATTTTGGAGCCACTGTGTTACTGGACGGCATCTCTATCACATACAGGGTAGTGTGGGTCCTTGCGGGTCTATGGGCAGGAACGCGTGGGAGGAAAGGGCCTTCGCCCGCATGAGGATTGGCCATACTGGACTCAATTGGTCACTGAGTAGGATAGGCAAACATCCGACCGGTCTGTGTGGTCACTGTCGGGTGCCAGAGACTGTCGAGCATGTGCTGATTTGCTGTGAGGCTTATGATAGGGAAAGGGCCGGGTTGGCCTTGTGGTTTCGGAATAATGGGCGGGAGTTCAATCTGCGGAACGTTCTGGCGATCCAGTCACAGGGTTTGTGTCAGGCTGTGGTTGCTTACTTATGTAGCACAGGGCTGGGTAAACGTTTATAGAGGTGGGGGGTGTTGGAGACTGAGCCGAGGATGAGGAGCAAGAGGATGTTCTAACGCGCTTGGACTTCATGGGCCTAGAAACGCCAAAGTGATGGAAGAAGGACTTCTAAAGGATAAAACGACAAAGACGTCCCATGACCTCATGGGCTTTGTAAAACAACAAAGACGTCCCATGATCTCATGGGCTTTGTACTTCCAAAGCACCGAACGTCAAAGAGGGCGAGGAAGGTGAAGAAGAGTCTCCCTGGAATGAAGCCGGTTGGTCTCTGACACAACAACTATTCTAGTCACAAAAACACATCATGACCTCATGGGCTTTGTAACGCCAAAGCAATGGGAGGAGTACTTTTACGGACTACGACAGAGTCTGAGGACTACGAAACGTCTGAGGAATAAAGTCTGGCGGTAATGCAACACTCGGATGCCAACCGCCATAAAACAACAACAACAACAACAACAACACCAAAGCAATGGAAGGAGTACTTTTACGGACTACCACAGTCTGAGGACTACGAAAAGTCTGAGGAATAAAGTCTGGCGGTAATGCAACAATTGGATGCCAACCGCCATAAAACAACAACAACAACAACAACAGTAATGTAACACTTGAATACTAACCACCATAACTAGTGGTACGAGTCAGCGCCGCGCAGAAAGCAAGAATGAAGTAGGTGGCGGTAATGTAACACTTGGATACCAACCACCATAAAACACCTGTCCACACTCAATCCAGTAGATGGCGGTGAATGCACCTTTGAAGTTGGCTGCTAGAAGAAAAATAAGAATCATCTACAAAAAGAACCTTGAATGACGAAAATTGGACAAGAAATGCGATCTGTGGAATGGTATGAAAATTGTGTTTATATAATAATAAAAAAAACTCAGGAACAAATAGTGACAATCAATAATACCAATAGCAATTCTACTATTACTATTACTACTACTATTACTTCAACTACTACTATCACTAATAATAATAATAACTTCATCATCATTATCATCATCATCAGAATCATCATCAGAATCAGAATCAGAATAAGATAAGATAAGATATTCCTTTATTGTCCCACATGGGGAAATTTCATTGATGCAACGCAGGTAGATACAGAGGTAGATACAGAAGAAAAGAACAGATCACTTATAGGAAGTTTGAAAAACACTCTCAGTAGAAGATCTCTTATAGACCATGTCAAACGAATAATACTACTCATAATAAACTCTCAGATATGAATACATTTATAAATAAATGTGTTAATCATGGTTGCACTCCAAGAAAAAGTCAATTTATTAGTACATTCTGCAATACAAAGCTTTTAATTTATTGGGTCCGAGAATAAAATGAAGCGTTTCAAGATTGAATTGTAAGTATTTCCACTCCTGCGCGAGAGGTGGCGCTGTCGAAACAAAACCTCATCACCAGCAGAGGGAAGAAAATTGTTGTTTTTTTGTCTTTCGGTCCCGCTTAATGTTTTCAGGAATGTGCAGCTTTTGTGTGCCAGAATACACAAACACTGAGCTGTCCGTGAACAAAATACAATACACATATGTTGTATAATGGCTGCAGACTCCTCGAAGAACAGTTGACATGTCCGCTGCAATCATGAGGTAAAGATCTACGCTGGGAGCTAACGCCTTAGCCACAATGCTAAATGCTAACATGGCATGAAATGAAAATCTGTCTTGAATCTTCTTCATAGCAATTCAAGTTTTCACCTTTCACTTTACAGTCTCATAATGCAATTAATTGGTTGTTTTATATATTACTTTGTATCTAACTGTTAACACTGCTCATTTAAACAATCCAATCCGTGAGTGACCATTAACACTTTGCATCTTTTTGTATCCAGTGCCACAACCAGCAAGCTCAACCTGCTGGTCAACAAGCTACATGAATTTCTTGCACACTCAACTGTTGAGGACAGCAATACTGCACTAAAAGAAGATCATGATCATGGTAATATGTAGACCAACAATCTAATTAGACATATGACAATGATCTACTACATTCAACTAGTTAACGCATTTGTTGTCTTCTCAGTACTGATAAACAGCAGACCAAGTCAACAGGAAAACCACAGTGAGGAGGTAATTCCAAACTTTACCTTTGTCTTAGTAAGGGGAAAAATGTGTCTGTCTGCATCTATGTACTTATAGTGGCTCTTTATGTATTTGCAGGCAAGGGACAGTAGATTTTCAAAAAGGTGACTATAATTTAATCATTCTTGAAAGATGCATATTTTTGTGGAGAACTTTCTTCTAAATTATGTTCTAATGTGTGCACAGAAAACCATCAGTGATCATAAAACACTCTGGGCTGGATGAGTCTGGCGACTCGAATGCTAGTGAAGATGAGGAAATATTCAATGCCTACGGTGAACTTGACATCACCAGATTGCCAAAAGGTGAGCACTTGTGGGAAATATTATGGAGTATAAATGGTTCATTACATAATTAGACACAGAAGTCTGGTGTTATAAAGTTCTTTGTCACACAGGCACTGCAGTAGTAAGACCTGAACCTGTGGAGAACGGTAGAGATGACTTCAGAGGTCCAGAATTTCGTAGCAGAAAGCAAACTGTACAACGTAGAGAAAGACGTGGAGGTAACTATGGCAGGACTGTTTGTTTTTTATTTTAACCATTATATAAGGGATGTTCTTTCATTATTGTATTTTATTGTCCTGTATTTGAGGCTTGACCACTGACTGACGTGGGTGGGGATAGGGAATGGCGTAGTTTCCGCATGACTTGGAAAGTGGATGATAGTTATGCTGACCTCGGTGCACTGTGGTCACAAGTCTGCTTAAAATATCCGCAAGAACTTACTTTTGTCAGTCAATACTGAGGTCTGGAGCGGCGTGTTTTCACGCAACACCATGTAAATCTGTGTGGGGACAAATACGGGCCGCAGTGCACCCGAGTTGGTGTAACGGGTTATCTACAACTAACCTGCACAAAACCGCCCAACCCGCTTTGCAGTCGGTGTACACCGGGCCGGAGTGTACAGAAAATGTCTCAACTTCCCTGTACCCCCGCCTCTTGGCTGCTTGCGCTTATTCTAATAATTCAGACTCTTTATCCGCTGCTTATCATTTCTGAGATTTTGAACAGGAAGTCAATTGATCTGTGTTTGTTACCAGTGTTCTCGCTGAGGGGTTTTAGCATGCTTCGGCTCGTCACCGCCATGCCAAAAAGATACCGCCAGGTATTAAGATCACTGCGCGAACGCCGTACCGAGCGAGCGCGTAGTACCTTTCGCTCGCGCCGCCCTCGGCGCTCGACCGTGCAAGAGAGCACCGTAGTATTTTTTTTAAGTACTTTTCGCGAGCGCCGCCTACGGTGGTGGAAAAACCGTCCCACCGCCATCTTTCAACCTCAGCCTAGTGAGAACACTGGTTACTATGACGTTTTAGATCAATATTGCATTTTATTACTAACAAAATATAAGATAATTATCCAGGTATGTTCATCAAATCAAATCAATTTATTTTTGTAAGGCCCAAAATCACAACAACAGTTGCCTCTGAGGGCCACAGGGAGAAATGAATCAACAATGTCTGTGGTGGCGATGAAGTCAGACAATGTCTGTGGTGACGATGAAGTCAGACAATGTCTGTGGTGGCGAGGGACGATGTCCCAGGGTCCTCTGTCCTTAGACTCTCCTTCTCGGCCAGGAAAAACTACAAAAAAAAACCTCTTTGGGAAAAAAGACGTTTTGGCTTAATTCTAAATGCCTAGAAAATAAGCATACCGGAAATATGTCTTCTTTAATTCAGGGTCCAGCTTTTTTCCAATTGCACTGAAGCCCCCAACTGAACATTTTTTAGGAGCACTAGCAGAATTAGAGGCGCAAGCGATATATTGAAACAATCTAGTTAATAACTAATAAAATTCTGCTTTATTGTTTTAAATGTGATGCAATTTGGCCAGTTAATAGGTGTTTAATGCAGACTGGCCTATTTAGAAGAAGGATGCCTCACTATTACAAAAAATGACTATTAGTTACTTAGTTCACAAAGCTTAGAGCATTTTTGCATGCGTTGGACATGTTACAAAACTTCAGCAATAAAATTAGTCAAGTCAAGTAAATCAAGTTGATCAGCACAATGTCGCATCTGCAGACAAGTCCTGGAGCAGATTGCACCAGCTGGTCGTAAGACTGGTCTTAACCCTGCGTCCGCCTTATATCTGAAAGTTAAGACCAACTTCTAGGTACGAGCATTACACCAGCACTATGTCCCGGTGTAACTTTCACGCTCAGTGTGGAGCAGGCGTAAGAACAGCTAGTTGTGCCACAGGTCCCAGAGTGGCTTTGTCTCCTTGCTGCAACGGAAATGTGTTCGCTCTCCCGTGTGCTCTCAGCGCAGCTTCATTCATGCCCCATTGTTTTACACAGACACCATCCACAAATGTGCTTCCTTATCACAGAACATATAGAATTGACAGGAAATAAGACTTTAAACTAAACTAAAGTTCCTCTGCTTGTGTGGAAGTTCCACTAACCGCAACTGAATACTTCCTCTGACACCTACACAATAAAGGTCTTTTTGTATTCCAGCTTCAGAAATGGCTTTATTATGATGAGGTCTGATGACAACAGATCATTTAACGCTGCACAGATAACTAAAAGACAGAGCGTATAGTCAGGAATGTCTTGGCTTTTTCGTCTGTTTGCATGTAAAGTTTGATATGTCGCGTGTAATTCCTTCTAATGGAGTTTAGCTGGTGCACTGGGTCCTTTCACTAAGAGAGGGAGAAGGATTAACTTAATTTAGGACCAGGTGGACCGGCACTAGAGACGTTTGTGGTTCACACTCTGCGCTGACTGCCTCAGCCTGAGCAGCCGCAGCTCAGGTGGAGCAGAGACTAGACCCTAAGTTTATTCAAATGTATACATTTAATGCAAATACAAAGCAGCTCTGACTGATAAAAGTTTGGATGCATTCACCTCACATTAACGTATAAAAAGTCTGGTTGAACATGTGCATGTTGAACATTTTCAAGTTCTTGAAAAAATATGGAGCCCTGTAATGAATTCCTGTTGTGCTCTATTCCAGGGGCTGATTACACAGAGATTGTCACCTGTACAGCCTGTAATCGTCAAGTAAATCACTTTCAAAAAGAGAATTTGTTCCGACATCCTGTTCTCAAAGTTCTAATTTGCAAGGTGAGTATGAGGAATAAAATTGTTCATTTAATTAGTTTATTTAACAAGGAAAGTACTGTACATTAATCAACATTGCTGTATATGTAATTGTAGCCAAAGAGATGCTATTTTTCATTTTGTCCGGACCTAAACTGCAATTAGAAGGCAGTGAAACTACAGATCAACAATCTACAATCACAATAAAGACCATTATACAGATCGTACAATAAGCATAGTTTTCTGTCTTATTTTTGTTAAGTAAACAGAAAAAATACAAAGGAAACATTTAGTTTTTGTCCCTTTACTCTCCCAACTCGCTAGTTAAAGAATAAACTAGGACCAGGGATATTTTCCTTCATACGCTTCTGGTCATATTAACTGTAACATTTCTTCATCCAGTCTTGCTACAAGTATTACTCAAGTGATGACATCAGCAGGGATGCAGATGGGATGGATGAACAGTGCCGGTAAAATTATCCCCCGTTGTAGCATTTTAGTTTTGTGTCAAATACCTTATTTAGTTTGTGTCTTGCCTTTTTGTGTTTTTACGTAGATGGTGTGCTGAAGGAGGCAACCTCATCTGCTGCGATTACTGTAGCAATGCTTTTTGTAAAAAATGTATTTTAAGGAACTTGGGAAGAAAAGAGCTTTCCACCATCTTGGAAAGTAAATGGTATTGCTATGTTTGTAATCCTGAGCCCCTGTTTGGCCTTGTGAATGCCTGTGATAACATTCTGGAAAACCTAGAAAACCTTTGGCACCAGCAGCGTAAAAAGAACCAAACTGGATCTGGGAAATCTGAGCTTTATATGTTGCCTTCACCACGGAACATTCCTCTTGATAAATGGGATCACACTGGTATGGATGGCAGTGTGGTGTTTAACTATAATGCTCTAAAAGTTTCAAAAGAAATTACCAAGAAGACCAAGCATCTCGTTGACTCAACCAACACATTAAATCACACATTTGTCAATTTTATACACTGTGTGACCAAAAACAAACAAGCAGCCACTGTTCGCAAACTATACCTCAACTCCTTTGTATCAGTTGTCAAAGGTTTAAGAAAATCTCTTTCCTTCTTAGAAGAATGCCTTAAAGAGGAATTCACAGATTTGGATGTACACAACCGCTGGGACAAGTTACTAAAAGAAGACCTAAACACACAAACAATAAAGGCACACTTGAGAGCTGAGGACGCTGAGTGTATAAGTGATTTGAAAATTTTGGCGGCTGAACATCTAGACGTCGACGATTCAGATGGAAAGTCTTTGTCCGGTTCTTCAGACAGTCCTGAAGAGGACCTGGTTGTACGCTCCCCTAGAATCAGACGACGTCAATCAAAGTCCGTGCCAGATGGCAATATCAGTATGACCAAAAAATTGGTGGTACAACTGACACCAATGCCTTTGGACACAAAGAAAGATGGCCCAACTCTACAAGGTAAAGAAGAAGAATGTGCAAGTCCTAAGAAATCATCAGAAAACTGTAAAACAAAAGACACCCGCAACATAAGAGCTGAGCGAAAGAGGAGCCGTAAAAGTGGCAGCAGCGTGCAGATGCCTCAGACAGAAAAAGAACAAGACAACAGGCGATCTCCTCGTCTCAAAACCACTCCTTTACGACGACCAAGTGATGTTAAAACAACAGAGTCACCTTTAACTATTGATAGTGACTCTGAGGAAGGGGCCAGTACGTCAGCGTCAAAAAAGTCTGAAGAGAAGAGTTTGAACAGAGCTGTACACGACTCTGACTCTGATGAAATACCAGCAGTTTTGCTGGAGCGAGTCGCAATGATGCAGAGCTCCGAAGCTGAAAGTGACGGTGAAACTGAGGGATCAACAAAGGTGGCCAAAAAATGTCTTTTTTGGCTGAACAAAAACAGCCCCATGTCACCTGACAACATGTGTCGAAAGCGCAAGTTGCTTGATCGCTCCCCTGACAACCAAAATAACAGAAATGTGAAAGCCAGAAGGGAAAGTTCCACAGACTCTTCAAGTGACGAAGAAGAGCCACAGAAGAAAATTCTTTTGACACCACTTAGGTCTCCTCGAATTGTCAAGCTAGAGAACAGACAGACGCGTCATTCAGACTCCAATTCATCGTCTACATCAAGTGAAGAACGTGAGGATGACTCTGGAAGTGATGAAGATGTTCAAAGGATGAAACCCATTACAGAGAATGTGTCTGTTTTGGGGGCTGCAGCTTTCCACCAATCGTCCGGTGAGTTTACAAACTATTTTTGATCCCATTAAATTGTCCATTTGCCTTTGTGAAATATCCAATTCTAATGATTATTTGTAGCCCTGTTATTGATGCAGATGGACTCCATTCCAAATCTTATCAAAATGCCTGTCTGTTTTAGGAGATGAAGAAGAACAGCCAGGCCCCTCAGGGCCAGCAGATGATGAAGATCCAGAAAATAGGTATGATTCACAAAACCTGGAATTAGAGTTGATAAATCAAACTAGTAGTAAAAGAAAAGAGGTACAAGTAAAAAATCCTCTTGTCCTTCGTGGTAAGCTGCGGTCTAGTCTGAGGAGGCCAAAACGTAGCTGTAACACAACCTCTGTCAAATACACTTTTTAGAGGGCTTGGTCTCGATGAGGATTTGATGTATTTGAAAATACATTTCTCTTAACCTTTTCAACTTCATAATGTTGTAGCAGAGGTATATTGTCCAGACATGGTTTTGTACAATGGGTCATGTACAATCTACATAATTTTTTTTTTTCAATTTGTTCTTTAGTGGATCACTTGACTAAAGCTTTTTCATCAACCCTTTAAATCAAACAAGATAATCTTTCAGTTGTTTTGTTTGTGCAGATCTTACATCATATCTTTTATATTAGGATAAATACCCATGTGCCCATATTTTTAGGGTTCACATTTATTATTCATCTCTTCCCAAAGTAAAAAGGTCCTTTTTAATTTATATTGAATGGTTCTCTGTATGATATGCCTGTGGTAAACAATTTTAAAACTGCCTATTTTTAGAAAATGTGTGCAAAATTGTTGCTGGAAAAGAACAGCTTCTGCTGGTCACAGGTATTTTGGGAAGAGGAATAAAAGGGATTGTCTCTTGGTATTTTGTTACCTGCTTCCTTTATTGTGTTTGTACTCAAATAAGTTAGTGAGGCCTGGGGGGTCTCTAAATGTCTAAATTAATGCTTTTATCTTTCAAATTCTAGGATCACTATCTTTTTTAAAGTGGATTTTGTGTAAAGCAGTAGGTTTGTAAAGCATTTTGCAACACGTCCTGGAAAATCTACTGTGTGCAATAGACAGAGATCTGCTTTCCCCTTTGCTGTATGACTGTATTGGCTTTTACAGCAATGACGTGCACATTATAAATGATTTAAGAGACAATGCTTTAATTGTTTAAGTCTTTGAGACTAGAACAGTTAGCCATATTTACTGCTGACCATTTTATAAAGTATGCTGCACAGTCTTTACCTGAATCCACCTCGATTTAAATGATTTGTAGCGAAAGCCCTCCAGGTCAGTTTGTTGTGTCAGTAGACACTGTAAATGACGGCCATATTTGTTTCTCGTTTTTTCCAGGTCGGATTTCCAGACCGCACTGTAATTAATGCAGTGCTCTAAACGTTTTCCACCAACTTTTTCTTTCTTTTTTGGTGGTTTCGTTTGGTTGCACTGGTCATGTTCAATTGTAGATTGCAAGCGCTCTATAAAGTGGTCAGCAGAAATCTGAAGTTGTTTGTGTAAAGTGCTGGAGTGTGACTTTTCCGTTGCGTATTTTGTGTCGGTATTGTGTGTCCACGGTCCATGGTCTTTTAAAGTACTTGAGTAGATCTCTGACCACCTTTCAACTCATTTTGAAACAATAATTGAGTTGATTGAAAGCTTGCTATTGGGAGTGTAAAATATAAGAAGCCTATGTATGGTAAACACATCACACATGGATTGTGTTTGCTACTGTTTTTACAATAAGTACACCTAATTAAAATATTTTAAAATGTAGGGTACATTTACAAATATAGTATTTCTACATATATGTATGTATTTACTTTTTCTGTCTACATGTTAAAAATCCAGTGGATTTCAAATGTTACAATTTAAATAAGCCTGGGACCCAATGTTCATTGCATTTTTTTTATTTAAAATATACATATCAGGTCCTTTTCATATTCCTGACTTTTTCTGGCTTCTGTTAATTACAAACTGAAAAAGAAAACATGCTAAATAAATTATTATACTTAAAAGCTGTGTGCATAATTTCTTTATTTCCAAAAAATATTTGTGTGGGTCTTTTGAACTGAACTTTAGATTTGCTACATCTGAAAGTCAAATAGGTTAATACATTTATGTTTTGACTTATTTTATGTAGAGATTTAAAGATAATAAAATGAACCTTAGGATCCTTCTTCTCTTTTGAAAGAATCGCTAAGAAAATGCTTTTGGCCCAAATCAAAGCGAACTACTCCTCCAGTGACTGTTTCTCTTCGGGCAGCGATGGATCAGAGTCAGATACAAAAGTTCAAGACAAAGAAGAAAAAATGGCAGATGACAACGGTAAGTTGTGTTGATGTAGGTTAGTGTATTCAAGTGTCACCTTAAAAGTGGACAGCAATGGTTTTTCTGCTGCAGAAGTAGACTCTGCTTTGGCCTCGGAGTCCTCCGACAGCAGGTCTGACGGAGCGCTGTCCAGGCACCACCTGCTGCGCCACAAACTCGCACTCAATGAGGAAACATCAGGGAACAATACAGAAAAGAGTGAAACGCAGCGTCAAAAAACACGGGGCAAAAGAAAGAACAATGAAGGTGAGATCACAATTTTAAAAAGACACAAATTTGTCCACTAAATTGGTCAAATTGGAAAAACCTCTTTGTATTGACTTGAATGTGCTTCTCAAGCTGACGGCGACACCAGTGATTCTGTTGAATCTGCACTGGAGGAACTGTGCATGAGTGAGGAACTGAGTGAGAGTGACACTGAAAAACCAGAGGAGCTGCCCGGTGAAAACCAAAAGGCCAGAGCTGACCTCAAGACACCCGCTTGCTATTCTCTGTCTTCAGACACTGATGAAGAGGTAATTATACCTCTTGGAGCCATGATGCTATTTACATCTCTGAAAATTGAGTGTAAATAACCTTGTCTTTTCAGAGTGATAAGGGAGAAACTAGTCAGGGCAGTCAAAGCACTCCAAAGGGACGCAAAAAGATCCGCAAAATCCTTCAAGATGGTAATCTCCGCGCAGAGACTCAAGAAGCCATAAAAGAGGAAGAGGAGAGGGTCAAGCGCTTGGCCAATCGGGAATCAAAGCTGGAAGAGAGGAGAGAGGTACTGCTCGTTGTAACCTTGATATTTAAGAGTGAAACGATATTTAAACATTTGTATGTGCTCCAGATTATTACCATTCCCGATGAGACATGTCCCATTATCAGCAAACTGGTCTTGGATGAAGATGAAAACACCAAAGAGCCCCTCGTTCAGGTTCATAGAAACCTGGTGACCGAGCTCAAGCCTCACCAGGTTGATGGTCTGTAATCTCGAAAACTCTCAACGCAGACGGTAAACAGGAGCATCTGTTCATAGTTGAAGCTTTACTTTTTCTTTTCAGGTGTTCAGTTTATTTGGGACAGCTGCTGTGAGTCTGTTAAAAAGGCCACCACTACTCCAGGTTCAGGTTGTATACTGGCACACTGCATGGGCTTGGGAAAGACTCTTCAGGTACATTATTAACCAGTCCACTCTATAAACAATGCTGTCCTTATGTTTGCAGTTAATGGGAAATTTTTTTTTATTTTTCAAGGTGGTCACATTCCTCCACACTGTGCTCCAGTCAAAGAATTTAAACTTCAAGACTGCACTGGTGGTATGTCCCCTCAACACTGTTCTCAACTGGGTCAGTGAGTTTAAGAAATGGCAAAGAACTCTGGGAGAAGACAAAGTCAAGGTGTGCTAGACAATTTTATAGAATTTTGTGTCTATGTAATATTTATGCAACTCATTTATGATGCAGGTTTCTCAGATCGCTACAGTCAAAAGTCTCCCTGAAAGACTAAGTGCTCTCAAAATGTGGCAGAGACAGGGAGGTGTGTTGATTATTGGATACGAACTGTACCGTAATCTCTCACAAATGCAAAAAATCAAAAATGAGCAGTGGAAGACGGACATAAAGGCTGCGCTGGTGGATCCAGGTATATGTTTAATACATTGCACACAGAGTAAAATGTACTACGCTGTAAACAAGCCCTAATCTTAGACTGTAAAATGCCATACAGTTAATTTGCTGTACTTTAATTACCAGTAATATATAATTTTAAGATAAATGTATTTTGCCCCTTGTATAAGTTTGTCCCCACCGTTTATTGTTCTGTGCCCAAGGTCCAGATTTTGTCATTTGTGATGAAGGCCACATCCTGCGCAATGATGGGTCCAATATCTCTAAAGCCTTGAATTCCATCAAAACAAAACGAAGGGTGGTGTTAACTGGAACCCCTCTGCAAAATAATTTAGTTGAGTGTAAGTCTGAAAGTTTTGAACAAGAAACAACTAAACTGAACGGCTGAGATTGTACTATAATCTTTGGCAATCTGCTGTTAAGAATTGTTGTATTTTCACAGATCATTGTATGGTCAGTTTCATAAAGAAGAATCTGCTTGGCTCTCTTGGAGAGTTCAGAAACCGTTTCATGAACCCGATACAGAACGGCCAGTGCGCCGACTCCACACCTCGAGACGTGCGAATTATGAAGAATAGAGCTCATGTCCTTCACGCCATGTTGGCTGGATGTGTGCAGGTGAAAACAAATCAGTCTAAAATGACGTATGGTCCTGTCCTGTTTATTTTGTTTATTGTCTTTTTTCTTTTTTTAAGAGAAAAGATTATTCCGAGTTAAGTCAGTTCCTACCTCCAAAACACGAGTATGTGTTGGCAGTGAGAGTTTCACACCTTCAGTGTACACTTTATCAGTATTACCTCGATCATGTCTCTGGTGAGATGTTGTAAGAAGTTGAATAAATAATGTTTGACCAATTATTCATATATATATATATATATATATATATATATAAATAATTGTACATATTGATTTCAGGGGTGGCATCAGTGCCTGAGAGGCCAAAAACCAGAGCTGGAGCTAATCTTTTCAAAGACTTCCAGGTCCTCGGCCGAGTCTGGACTCATCCGTGGTGCCTTCATCTGAGTAATGTCAAGGTAGATATTTAAACCTCAAAATGTGATTAATCCTTTGAATATGTTTAATAACATCTGTACCACAGGGAAGTCATGATAAGAGAAACAAAGCCAAGAATCAGACTGATGGGTAAGAGTTATTTGTTATATATCATTTTGACTTGAGCAGAATGACTTTCAGTTTATGTCGTACAGGAACCAACAGCTTCTTGTTTTTAAGAGAAATGAAGTTAATGAGAACAATCTAGCATCTTCCTCTGATGTGGTAATGCAAGGTAATACAATCTGCACCAAATAAGATTGACTATAATCCACCTGATAATTACGATGGATGATTTGCCTTGTACATCAGACCATATTGTTTAAATGTTTAGGGGACAGAGAGTTGGAAAACCCCAATCCTCAAAGTGCAGCTTGTGACTGGTACAAGAGTATGGTGTCTGCCAGTGATGCCAAAGACGTCACACACTCTGGGAAAATTATTCTGTTGCTTGAAATATTAAAAAGGGCAGAGGCTCTTCAAGATAAAGTGTAAGTTGTACAATACAGCGGTTTACAATCGTAGCATTATATTGTTTGTAAATGCAACAATCTTTTTTCAATAGGCTGGTGTTTAGTCAGTCACTGATCTCCTTGGATCTTATTGAAGATTTTCTAAAAGAAGCTCATCGTGCCAGAAAGACCCAAGGCAAAGGTATCAGAAAGAAATGAAACAAAAAAAAGAAAAAAAGAAATTGCCACACAATCACTACACAAAATTTGAATGACCTTTTTAACAGCTGGCAGTTGGATAAGAAATGTTGATTACTACCGACTTGATGGTACCACAAGTGCTTTATTGAGAAAGAAGTGGGCTGAGGACTTCAACAACAGTGCCAACGAACGGTAATGTGGTTTCAGACATTCATAAGATAAACAAAGTATTACGTCAGTCGTGTGAATATATTTGTCTTGCTCTAAAGTGGGCGACTGTTCCTCATTTCGACAAGAGCCGGCTCACTTGGCATTAACCTGGTGGCAGCCAACAGGGTCATCATTTTTGACGCATCGTGGAACCCATCGTACGACATTCAGAGTATTTACAGAGTGTACCGCTTTGGTCAGGAAAAGCATGTCTTTGTCTATCGCTTTTTGGCTCAAGTAAGAACACGGTCACAGCAAGTAGGGGTGGGCAAGATTGACAAAAATGAGTTTCTATGTTTTTTTACGCCAATAAAAATATTCAGTCCATCAGAAATGTGTTAAAACATGTCTTTAAACGTATTACTTGAGGTTCATTTATCAGTCAAATGTGACGTTTGTTAAAATCTGAAAAGAGCAGAAATATCACTTTATTTGAACGTTTACACACGCACTCTTTGTAGCTTTTCGCCAACTATAAACAATATTCAAATTTTGCTTATCTTCAAAACAACATTCACAATATTCTCTAAATTTCGATATATTGCCCACCTCTTATCTTAAAGCAGTATTTATTTAATCTGATCAACAACCAAACTAAGTTTGTTGCAATTCATACTCGTCTAGGGCACCATGGAGGAGAAGATCTATGATCGTCAAGTGACAAAGCAGTCTTTGTCCAATCGAGTGGTCGACCAGCAGCAGATCGAGAGGCACTTTACGCTCTACGAGCTGACGGAGCTTTACACATTTAAACCAGACCTGCTGGACGACCCCACCTCATCCAGAGGCAAAAGAATGCCCTCTGTGGTGCCTAAAGTAGGTGTTTATTTGTCCTGTGTTAACATGAGTTTGACATTATTGTTCACATAATGCACTTTTCTTTCCCAGGATGCAGTGCTCTCAGAGTTGTTGCAGAGCTGTAAAGAACAGATTGTCTCATTTCATGAGCATGAATCTCTTCTGGACCACAAAGAGGAGGAAGAACTCAGTGAAGCTGAGCGTAAAGCGGCCTGGGCGGAGTACGAGGCGGAGGTAAACTGCCATTTCCACTGCTTTTTTTCATCTTTCTATAAAACATCTCAAATGCATCTATTTTTTCAGTCCAAACCTGTCGCTGAACCGGCCAACACAATCCAGAACGTGTTGCAGGGCGTGTCCAATGAAAAGCTTTTGGTAATTTTGAAATATTTTATACTGTTTTAAGCACTTAAGTTTTGCTAAAATATTGTCTTTTGTAGGACCTGCTCAACAAAAGCCGAGCGAATGTTTCTACAGCTTTCATGCAGTTACAGAAAATGTCTTCTCACACGTTGGAGGAATACATTAAATATGCAGTGAGTAACTTTGACCAGGATATATATTTAGCCATTTGGTGAATCCTGTAACATTTTAAAATGTTGTTTCTACAGCGACAACAATACCCACATCTTCTGGAGCCTGAGATAAAGTCCAAGGCTGAACTTTGGAAAGAATTTGATGAGAAAACGCAGGAGCGCAGCCGAGCTGCATACAGAGAGTCCATCTCCCAGCAACAGACAGTGAGTCTAATGTCACATTTGATCTTAGATTTTCTGATTTTGAACAGAAGGGCATTAAGTGAATCTCCCTCTGCAGCTCACCCTTCACATTCAAGACCTATTAAACAGTCGGAGGAAGATGGGTGCAAATCTGCCTGGACATTCTTAAAATCATTCAGCTTGTCAAAGGACAAGGTGCTGTTTAAGTTTAACACTGACTTTGCGCAATATCAAAGCTTTTAAAACCCGCCGTTTGAAGTTTACTAGAAAGGCATTGCTATTTTGGTTTTTAATTTTCTGTTTTCATACAATAAATGTTTCAAGTATAAAGTTGTGAGATTAATCTGAGCACTAATCACAATCTGTCCATTTCATCCAGTAATAGCTCATTGTGGGCTATTTAATAAGCTTATTGTTTAGTTTTACTCTGAGCTGATGTAGCTAGCCGAAAGGCAAAAGAAAAGACCAATATCACTTTCATATAAATTATATTTAAAGGTTAGAAAATGTATGATAGCATTAACAGTCTGTGCCATTACAAGTCATGCAATATTTGGCATTCATCATTAAGTGCGATAAAACCTGTGTCTGAACAAGTACCAAATGAATGTATCTATCTTGGCTCATTCAAGTCTTATAGTTGCCTGTAAGGTGCAATAACTCGGAAGTCGGCGTTCTTCTGCTCTTTAGATTAGTTTCTGCCTGGAATGTTCCTCGGTATGGCATTAAAGTTTTGACACGGTGACAAGGAAGAATAGCATCACAATACAATGTGGACTTAAGTGGTTAATTAAATCTGAAGGTATGGGGTTTATGAAAATAGCCATGAGCTAAAATAAAAATGGGAATGTATTTCAGACACAGACTCTCAAAATATTTAAAAACAGTTAAAAATGTCCAAAGACTTAAAAATGAGGCTATTGAAATGGCTCAATAGAATGGTCCATAGAATGTAGTTAAGCCATAATCAAAGAAACAAATGAAGCTTTAGCGTCCGGTGTCCAAGTCCCTCATGTACTCTTGAAGTGCCTGGAGCCTGGCATCAATCTCTGACAGCTCTGCTCCAGTATCAAGAGAGCTCTCTGTTGGACAAAACATCATCACTGCCCAAATAAGTTAACATTTGTGGTCATTATTAAAGTGGGTTACCTTTGTCTCTTAATCTTTGTGTTGGTGTGCTACATAATGGCTTCCTGGTCAAAAGGCCTCTAGACTGCAAAACAGAAATACAATGTTTGTCACAATGCTTTTCCCCCTCGACTTCTGGGATTGTAAATAGTTGAGAATCTATTTTTTTTTTTTTTTACAGATTATGAACTTTGTTCCCCCAGTCACAAACTAACCCAGAAGTGCTTCAGTGACTCCAGATTTCTATTAAAAAAAATGTAACAAACGTATGTAAAAAAACTTGATATACTGTGGACCCCTGGACCAGTTTCGGAAAAATACATTAGACCACTCACGGAAGTTTTAAAATATATATATATATTATATATTTAACAACTCTGCAACGAGCAGGCCCCTATCCAGGGTGTGTCCTGCCTGAGGCCCAAAGTCACTGGGATATGCTCCAGTCACCCGCGAACCGGAACAAGGGGTAGAAAATGAATGAATGTAAATAAATCTATTAAATATATATTTTTTTAAAAACATGGTCTTGTCTGATATTGAGGCAGTATTTGAATGCATCAGGACTGTGACTGTACATGTCTTGGTTCAGGTTCAAGTCTAGGACAAAATATGAATGGACCATAAAAATGACACTTCATACCCCGTTTGGGAAATTGCACTTGGCGTTTTGGTCTCTTTAAAGGTCCTTTTTAATTGTTTTAATTATTTACAATATAAATAATAGAGCAGGAGTGTCAAACGTGCGGACCACATCTGGACAATCCCCCAGACCTTTTAATCTGACATTTCTAATTTATATTAATTGCCAATCGATATAGCAGTTTCAATCGCTAGAACTACAAGTCCCAAAATCCTTTGCTGCACTGCTGTGTGTGCCGCTGATGCAAGAGCTGAGGGCTGATATATAAAGTAATTTGTTTAGAATATTTTGCATTAATTATTTTTGGCTCGAGCCATGGAGTGGAATTCATTCCACGGAATGCTCGAGTCTTCGTTCTAGCCTGGTTTCTTCATATTATTCATGGTCATTCTGCCACAACTCGGGCATTTTTGACCCCTTGAACATTGATGAGTCACACATGGTGGACATAGACGCGATTGGCTCTGCCCGAAATCAAATAAAATAGAGCTTGCAAGAACGTATTTCACTCACTTATGCGTTTTTATGGTCTGATTAGAAATAATTAATACACATGTAACAAATTTACTCTATAGCGCCCCCTACCCACTGTGTGAAAAACTCAACATTTGATTTGTTTGAAACTCATGGGTTTTATTCTCTTCAAGATGCCATGAAAAAAGTGCATTACAGATTGTATATTTTTCACTATTGACCAGCAGGGGCGCAATTCACTCTTATTTTAATGGGACATTTCCTCTCGTGCCGTGGTATTAGCATTAGCGGCGGGTCTCTGTTGCTAGGTGATGGAGATACGGGGAGGAGGGGAATAAAGTATAAAGTCTTTAGGCTTTGTTCTACTTTATTCTTTCGGACTTTATTCTTTCTGCCACAACTCTGGCATTTTTTACCCAAAGGTAACGGTAAATTACTGAGCGTCATTTGGTTTGCCACAAAACACAACAGAAAACATGGATGGGCTGGAAGGCATTTGTTGCACTTGTACATTCAGTATATTCAGTATAATCCATTCTTTAACTCACCATACTTGGTCCATTGTACATCTGATTTCTTCCTCTGTAGAACAATAAAGACGTTAGGCATTTGAAATGGACAAATAATCATGCATTCTGAGATACCTTGAAAAAGTTTTTGTCACTTCGTCCATGTCAACCAATGAATTTTCAGAGGAGTTTCGGCTCAGTCTCAGTTCTACAGACAAGCTTCTCCCTCGGCTGCCCGTCCGTACCATCGGAGGATGTGGCTCTCTGGAGCGAGAACGGCCCCTCTCCTGGAACAATGGCGCTGCGAGCATGTCCCGCCGCACTTTTCTTTGTCTGACAAGATTAAGAGACACTTAAAATACTGAAAACAGACTGAATATTATATAATCTTGGTAAATAATAGTCCTACTTCTTGGTATCTGCTTCTTTTTGCCTGCGTTGTTTGTCCTGGATATAAGCAGTTGGGTCAAAGCGAGAACTTCTTGAACCTGTAAATGATAAGACATTACAAATAAGAAGCAAAAAAATATAATTTCTAGACCAATATTTAATTTGTTAAAATTATTGCTTTGGCATTAAAAGTAAACACTTTACTTTAAACAATTACTCAAAAATACTGTTGTTCAAGTGGGTCCATCTTTGTGTACGTGTTCAGAATTAGTTTGTATTTCTAGTATTAGTCTTTAGTCATTAGTCTTAGAGTTTCACAACTTTATAATGTATTATTATTTATTATTTCTTTAGCTGATCACGTTGTTGCCTTGTAAACTGTCACATTCATTCCTACTTCATTTGTGTTTGATCATTATGTCATTATTCTTTACACATCATAGTTTCCATTTCATAGCTATTCACGTACCGGTAGTTGTATTTATTTCATATTTATAGAAACCATTATGCTGAAACATCATCCTGTCACTGTCCTCAATAATGTCATCCTTCACATCAGATATCAACAGCATCCATAGAGCGTTCAGTTTCGTTTGTCCTGGCCAGATGACCCGGGCAGATTCAGGATTTACTAATTCAGTCCTAAGTGCTACAGTGAGTGTAGTCACCTCTTGTGTACAAATGTAAAATACAGAAATAAGTTCAGCTCAGTCAGATAAGTCTGTTGCATGGGGGACCTGTGATCAAAACCTACTCTTGCAGCTTTTTTTGTTCTATTCTGCCATAATATGAAACATTCAAGGCAAAAGTGAATTAATTAGGAGCTCTATAGAAATCAAATGCATTATGTTACGAAACAATAACATCTTCATGTAGACGAGCAGAAAACGGAAAAGTTGCATAGATCACTCCTTCAATGAGAAATGACAAACCGGTCTCCGTACCTGTGGGAGATGGAGAGTGTCTTGGTATGCGGCCTCGAGGTCCTGTCGAGTCTGATCTTCGGCCTCGCTCCTCGGACCTCTGAACCCGCTCCTCCAGACGCTCTCTGGACCCCGACCACGCCCGGACCATCCCGTGTCCGGACCTCCTTTCTCGGGACAACGATCGATACACTTCACCTTCAAGTCGAGAGGCGAGATGACTGGAAACAGGAGTCACTCTTCTACAGTAACAGAGTAAGTACCGGTGAGTAAGAAAGGGATCGACTTCAACTGGTTAATAGAAGTACTACGAGTAAGAGAGAAAGAAAGGATTATTATACACGCTTAGATTGTCTAACCCTCTCCGCAGCAGCACCAGTTCATTGGTGAGACTCTTGACACGAGCTCTGAGGGCACACTCGGACGCACGCAGCTCCTCAAACTAAACAACAATGTCACAACAAAAAGACAAGATAAAAACATGACAACTGCTTTAGAGATTTTTTTTCAATTATTTCTATTGTACATCAAGACTTGAATAAACTTTCAACCAAATAAAAAGGTTAAAATGTGGTAACCGGAGGCTTTGAGATCAAAATACTTAAGCATGAAGTGTGCGTTACTGAAAATGAGAAAAGGTTCAAAGGTGAATCAGATGCACCACTGTGCTCCTACCCAACAGACTAGACACTAAAACCCCAAATTGCAGACAAAGTTGAGGCTGGTCAGATCAAGAATAACTACACAGCCTGTCCAAATACTATATATACGGACACTTGGATTCAACTAAGCAAATACAGTAGGTACGAGGAGCCTCCTATTGGATAACAGCTGAGGATGATCTTTCAGCTGTAACGCAGTATTTAAACCCAACTGATGCAGTGAGCGGCTTCTCATTTCTGAAACAACCATGTGGAAAGACAAACCCTGTGGTCATTGAAAAGATTGGCATTGAAACAGAAAACTCCCAACTAAACAAGAGGAGCCAGAGAGCAGACAGACAGAAGTTTGATTTATAACAGACGTTTTCAATTTATTTTGATGAGGAGCGACACAGCTCCTTTCCCCTTTTCCTTCCTCCTTTCAGAGCATTTACTCTATTATAAATAAAGTGGCCCGACACTGTTCTCGATGCTTGTAGCCTTATCTTGTCTTTGTCTGTGAGTGGACCTGAGCCCATAGTGCGTGAATGTAAAGTTGTAACAAAACTCTCCGCATGTAACGAGAAATGACCAATCAAGGCGCTTATGTGGATCCAAGTCAACAGTGAGGAGTGAGTGAGGGAGCTTCCAGGACCCACCTCAAAGTCCAGCTCTAAACTCGAGTCTGTCTGTGTGCCCTTTTACCACCCACCAAATATAGACCTTTATAGCATTTAAGCATTTATTTGATTAAAATAAATCCTCAAGAGCAATTAAATGTTTAATTTGGATAAAGAAAGCACAGCTGATCATAAACGTTTCATGCATAACATTAATAACAAGTAACTTTTATTTGGACAGAGATCATTTAACATGTGTGATTAAAGGGTCTCTTTGTTGGGGTACCTGTTCCAGTAAAAGTCTTTGCTCTTGACTCTTTTTACTTGCAGAGCGCTGATTCTTGGCTCTTTCTTTCACAAGTTGCTCTTCAAGAGATCGGACCACATCTCTAACTCGCCACTCTTCTCTCCCAGGAGTCACAGCACTTCTTCCAATCTGAAGTCTCTCCAAAACGTTAGCCATTGCAGCCTTCTCTTCCTTTACCAGCAGCAACCTTCAAAAAAAACAATATATCAATATCTGCTAATTGATAAACGGCATGTTCAATCTTGCAATGGTATAAATGCATACTCTTCTCGTAGCCGCTGTATTTCCATTTTGTCTGATTTGCTGATTCCCTGAGAGTTGACCGCACCAAGTTCGGCCCGTAGAGCCCTGATCTCTTTTTGTAGCGCAGCAGGGTCGGGTTTTCCAACGTAGGGCAGGGGCAATGGGTAATGGATCCTTGAGTAAACAACGCAAGCATTAAACAAATTACTGGACATTGCTCGTTTAGTTTTTGATGTCTATATATTTTGATGTCTTACTCTGCCCTCTCTACAAAAGCCTATGGGCAAGAAAATCTCGAATTGCATGAAAATAAACATGACAAACCGGTCAAACTCGACGGTGTAAATGAGGATGAGATATCTCTTGGCAGTGAGAGCAGAGGACTGTTGATTGGCACGAGGGCGACTGACTGTTCCTGCCTTTCTGTTACGCAGCAGCTCGAGGTCAGCGTAGGTCAGCAGGTCCAGAGTGACTGTATCACTCGACTGTGAAAAGAACAGAAAATATCATAATTTCTCAAAGCTATGCAAGTTATGTATACACTTTGTGTTGCGAACACAATATCAAATACAATGTCATTGCAATAGCTGCCAGTTTCTCCTCTGCTTTGGCTTTGTTTTAATCGACTGTAAAAAAATAACAGCTCACGATAGCAGCACATTTTTTTCCTCCAGTTAAAATATTCTGCTTCACTGAACAGAATGTCAGTTTACATTTATATTGTATGCACTCTAAATGAATGAGTTTCTGGATTTGGAAGTGCAGCCGCCCCCAGGGTCGTGAGTTCGATTCGTGACGCCGACAATTTAATGCACGTCCTCCTTTCTCTCTCTCATCCTCCATTTCACTCTGTACTTTCCTGTCAATAAAGCCTATGGGCCACAAAAAAATCTAAAAATTAAAAAAAGGAATCTCAACAATATTCATACAATATTTTAACAATGCAACAAGAATGTGCCAAAATATGCCTGTAAATGTCTTGAGGCTCCAGTTTGACACAAACATGAATGGACCATTAAATAAACCACAAATGGGCAGAAATATTATTGTACTTTGTTATAAGATTAGTCTCTTTTTGCTGTCATGTTGAATGTTTTACTTATAGGAGATGTGCTCAATATTCTGATTTTGCATATCAACACAGCCAACCATTGCAATAGTATCTTGTTGTTGTCTACTACATCCATTATTATTATTATTAAAGTAGCCAAATTTGCATTACCCTTTTAACAGCGGATTCCAACATGCTACAGAATATAGGAAACTGCTTGAAGTTGCCAGTTTTTCGGGTGAGGTCCTCGATATCTGGAAACAAATTCACATTTAGATCGTGTATGACCAGAGTACATGTATTTGACTTACACGCTGGATCAAATTCCCCCCTCCATTGATCTGCTGTTGAAGAGTCAGAAATTTCAACAATCAACAAGCCATTGTCCACTTCCATCTTGACAGCAAACTCCACCCCTCGAAACACCACGTCCTTCATCAGCTCTGCTCCTTCCTCCATCACTCAGAGTCTGTGTGGAAGAAGACAAAATAAAAGGATACACTTTAACCCAAAAGGCACAATAGAGTTAGAGCTTAACACATTTGGGAAAATATCTACTTGAAAATTTGGAAAAGATTTGCAATTTCGGTTAGATTTATGATTTTATACAATTCTTTTACAAATCCACATTTTAAACATGTCCAGGAAAATTGACAAAAAGACTGATCAAGGCCAATGAACTGACAAACTTGGGTAATAATCACTTGTGCTTACAAAATTGCAGCCTTTGCAATTTGCTGATTGCGTCATTTAAAATCGTAATGTCAATTAGATGATGATTAATCTTAGATGATGATTAAGACTCTCCTTGAAAGCAATTCAGACAAAGGCAGCACAATATATTGCAACTGAATAGAAACCACAATTTGACTCGGCGTAATTACCAAATTGCAAATAATTCATTTATTTAGATATCAGAACATCCTCTGCAAAGGACAAAACATAGTCTTTTTATAGAAACATATATTGGTTGTAGTTTAGAGTTTCTTGCTCAATTGTACAAAAGAAAAAACAACCAATTCATTTATCCACATTGATTTAAAAGGAGTGCAAAAAACAGTGTAATCACAGCAGGAACAAAAGTCTTCCTGAAGTGTCAAATGATCAGTCTTTGACAGAATGTGCTGCTGTTGATCACCTCCAGAGCTTGCAGAGGGTGGAAGGAGGAGGCCATGATGGATCCCAGGTATGAGTCTTCTTCTGTCAGCTGCTGGAAGCTTAGAGCCCACCACTGATCCTGCTTTTTTATTAAGTTTGTCCAACCTCTTCCTATTTGCAGAGCATCCTCCTTCTCCTCAGCAAGCAACTGTCAAGACCACAGCCTCCTCAGAAAATAGACTGCTTCTCTCCTTGCTGTACATAGCATCCATGTAGAGCTCTGAAACAAGTTCTGAAATTCATGTGATTCTTCTATTCGCTTTTCAGTTCAGTTTGCACCTCTAAACAATTTTGGCAGAATGTAACGCCAAACCAGTCTGTTCCATGTACAGCTAATTTCATATTAAGACTGTTCCATTCGGTGTGTCTTGACAAAAACACGCCGAAAGGGGCAGAAGCGAGTCTCTTGAGCAATTTATCCCAAAGAGTCATCGTCATTTTAAGGAAAAGTTCAGCTCCGTGTGTGTGATCAAATGTCGAGGACTCAACGCGACTCTCTACATTCATGTTTTTGAGGTAAGCAATGAACCGTGTCCGTTTCACGCACGCGTTCCACTTTCTCCATGGAGACGAGTCTTTCTCCGTTTACGGCGTTACAACTCACGGCGAGAGAAATCGTACGTTCTTCTTCCCCCATTTAAACGCGTACAATAACGACGGAATGTAACTAATTCCAGCAACGGAAATACGTGATTTAGAGCGGGGGATTTTAATCTCTGGGTCAACTAAAGGCAGTTCACATCTGTGCCCTGGCAAACGCAGCATTAGTGGCCCTCGTTAGCATCCGCGGTTTGCAGCAGCATCCTTCAGTGACGAGAGGGTTTGCTTTACGGTCACTGTAGAGAGCAGTCACTAGGCAACAAACTATGAGTGAGGATGAACCGTGTTGGTGGGAGAAAAGAAGAGTTTTACCTTCGGGCGCTGTTGTGATTGTGGAAGATGTTAGCTCCTGTTGGAAACCATGTCTCCCGCGCGTGGTTAGACGGAGCGGACAGCGCGGGTCTCGGTCATCTGTGCGGGATAAAGTGCGCGTGATTGACGGGCATCAGGGGGGCAGAGAGTGCGGTCTGTCTGTCTGCGGGGGTCTGTCGTGTCGGCTGGAGCGGCGGTCCAACAACCGGGAACCTTAAACTCTTCTTCGTCTCCGCCGGTCGACATTAGACGTGCGCGCGCGCGCGCCGTGTTTCCGGGGTTACACTGCCACCTAGAGGCAGTGAGCACACGCGACACCCACACACGTGAGCTCACTTTACAAACTCTAGATGTGAGATAAATGTCAAAATGAATAAAGGTGCATTCATCAAACCCCTGCAAAATTACACTTTTCTGAATGATAACTGTATTTACCCCACTGATCTATCAAAATATCTTGACCCTCTAGTCTGAGGCCCTCGCTTAAATGTTTTAATATGCAGCTCTGTATTTTAAAAGATTGGGCACCCTTGACCTAATTACATGGCCTAATTACAGTCATATTTTGTGTATTTATATTACAGTAAAAGTGTTTTGTTTTACCTGCATCACGAGCTTAAAGGTGCACTATTTAATGTATATGATGGGATTGCACCAGCTTTTCTCTGTAAAAATGCCACAGATTTGCCTGGAATATTTCACTGTATGGCATTAAACTTGCCTTTCTTGCATTTAATCAATTACATTTGTGTTATTGCCATGAAAAAACATGCTTGAAAAACATGCATTCCTGCTGTGAGCGGGGTCGCCTCTCCTCAGATGAGGTCACCTGCTTGTTGGAGATGAAGATAGTTAATATTAAAGCTATATTGTGGAACATTCCAGGCAAGAAAGTGACAGCATTGGGCACAATACATTTTGTAGCCTTAGTTTTTGTTATTAATAAGTACCTTCACTACTCTGGAAAACCACCCCCCTTAAATGTATAGTTCATTTACAAGCCGCACAGTCAAGTTTGTCATTGCTTGAGCTTCTTCGGCTCAGTTAGTTTAGGTTGTTTCCATAGAGACAGTGGGTAGTTGAGTAACTGAGTCTGAAGTCTGATGACCCTGTTGTCTTCACACACAAGACGCTGAGCAGTGTCTGTGGCTCACTTCTGTGTTATTCCTGCTTTCAGAACTGCACATGAAAATCAAGTCGCCAGACATCATCCGCTCTCTCCATGACCCCCAAAACGCCCCAGCCGTGGCAGCAAGTGGTCGGACATGAAGGTCTGGACACTGTTTTCCAATATTTCTGTGTTGTTACGTAGCTAACGCTGACCTTTTTTTCCAGGGAGTTTTCAAGTTGGGGAACATGGCACACTGTTGAAAAAGTTTTGTGAGGGTGAACAGCAATGCTACCTGGAGCTGATGGAGGATACTTTGAGGCCATTCGTTCCGGTGTACTACGGTGTTGTGCAAAAGGATGACCAGGATTACAACATGATGGAAAACCTACTGAACCATTTTAGTTCCCCCTACATTATGGACTGTAAGCTCGGCAGCAGGTACATTGCTTCTTCTAACTCATTGATTATATGCCAGCTCATCAGATTTCTCCACACGCTATCGGTCTTCAAGCTTTACATGTAAAACTTTGTATCAATTTAGAACTTATCTTGAGAATGAGCTGCAGCTGGCCCGTGAGCGCCCCCAGCCTCGACAGGACATGTTTGAGAAGATGGTAGCCGTGGATCCAAGGGCCCCAACAGCTGAGGAGCAGGCGCAAAAGGCTGTTTTAAAAAGCAGATACATGCAGTGGAGGGAAACCCTGAGCTCCACTACTACACTTGGTTTTCGTATCGAAGGATTTAAGGTACTTCTAAAACTATTGCCAAGGTTTCATTAGAAAATAGCTATTTGACGGGGTTTGTCAGTAATATGTTCAGGTTCAACATATATAGATATTTTTGGATGATATTTGTTTGGACATAAAACCCCTGCGATGGAAACAATAGATACAAATATACCTTTGGAATAGACGAATGTAAAGAGTACAGTGGGACAAATATGTGCAGAAGTATATTCCAGACATTGATATTTGTTTAATAAAAAACGTTTTATCTTGCTTTCTTTTTTCTTTGTGTGTCATGTTTTCTAGTCATTATATATTTTATAAAAAAATATATAATTATAACACAGCATTTGAGAAAGAAAGCCAGGCTTAGTTCACGAGTACAGTTCAATGTATTCTCTTTTCTTGCAGAAACCAAATGAAGATTGTCAAACAAACTTCAAAAAGACCAAAAGCAAAGAACAAGTGACAAAAGCTCTGAGTGACTTTGTGGAATCTAAAACACAAATTGTGGTGAGTCCTAAAAGAGACGTATTTTTTCAAGTACTTAATTATAGCAAGTGTTTCAACTGCAATTTTGATCTAAAACTTCGCTTAGTAATAGAAACTGGTCAATTGTCCCGTGGATAGCACCTGTGAGAATTCCGCAGCGCTTAGAGAACAAATCTGGCTATTGACATTTGCTGCATGTCCATCTCATCCTCATTTCATGCTGTACAGTCCATTTACTTCCTGTTCAAAACTGCATATCTCTTCCTAGTGAAGTTTTTTTTAAGTAAATATTTTTTAATGGCTATGTAATATTTTAGAACCCAACATGTATCACTAAATCTTAAGTTTTCAAATAATCACAACTAAGTACAGGAATGTGGGCAGGGATAGGGGGTAGGTGAAAACAGAACAGATTTCCAGAGCTCTTGAGCCTCAGTTTCAGGAGGACAGTACAAAATACTCAAACAAGCATGAATCAATCAATCAATCAAAATACAACTTTGAGTACACTTATGATAATATTATGATGAAAGTGGATTCAGCATATTATGTCCCCTTTGTAAGAAAATTATGTGGTAAAAATGTAACGGAGATATTCTTCCTATAGTGGAGTTACTTAAGGCAGTTAAGACAACTGAGACAAGTCTTGGAGACATCAGACTTCTTCAAGACACATGAGGTTAGTAATGTCACAGACAGAATATATATATATATATATATATATATAATATATTAAAGGCGGTATGGACGATTTTTCGGCGATTTGAGAACGCAGGCGGCAGGCACTCCCCCGTGCGGACTGATACAACACACACGTGCGTTTGTTTATTAGCGCAACGGAGCGCATCACATCTCTCGTCTCCCGTAGATTTCTGTCCACTTCTGAGTCAGCTCGAACTGTCCTTCTCCGTCTTCATTTTGCCCCGTACACTGAGGGAACTATATTATGATAGATCCATGCGCTTAGGCACGCAGAAACGTGGGGACGAGCCTGACGCAGCTGCAGGTGAGCGATAGGTGCTTTTTATGATTGATACGTGGCAGGACAAATGATTTATCCACGCCACGAGGAAATATGATAAAAAATTTGCTGAAAAAAATCGTCCATACCACCTTTAAATATATATATATATATATATATATATATATATATATATATATATATATATATATATATATATTAAATATTTATATGTATGTTATATATTTATATATTTACATATTTATATATATATATTTATTAATTATTATATTTTATCGTGAAAGGAGCTGACTGTTTTAATTTATTTATGTTTTTGTCTTTTTGCTTTATGGGTAATCACTGTTTTTATATCTATTTCTAAGACAAGACTGACTTACCCTCTCTGTAGGTTGTCGGCAGCTCCTTGCTGTTTGTACACGAATGCTCTGGAAAAACAGGAGTTTGGATGATTGACTTTGCAAAGACTGTGGCCCTCCCAGCACACTTCAGCGTGGACCACAGATCTCCGTGGGTAGAGGGAAATCGAGAAGATGGATATCTGTGGGGTCTGGACAACCTCATTGACGTCTTGACCAATATGATCCACAGTTAGAAGGCAATTGGGACTTGAAGTAAATTGGTAACAGGACCATTCCAACATATCAAATGTATCATAAATACATCACAATCACTTTCTCATTTTATGCATACATTGCTGTTTTAACATAAATGCTTAGATCTTCTTTAGACAATTCAAAGCACAAGCTATACTTTATTAAATTAAATGGTGCTATTTGAAAATCAGAATGAATAGTTTCTTAATACTGGTTCTAATTTACAATGATCTGGCAAAGGAACAATAAACATGAACAAAATTGTTTTGTATTCTACTTGTAATAGAATTGGTCCAAGAGTGTTTGTCATTAGGAAAAAACATATGGCTAAATGTATTTTAAAGGACACGCGCGTCACTCATAAACAAGACTGTGATCTTAAAATAGGCGTTAGTGCCATAGAGGAGATCAGAGACACTTAAAAGAGATGTGTTGTCTGTCTTCCACACCTGTCCCGGCCCGGAGCAGTGGGCACCAGGGACCCTTGACCTCAACAATGGCATTAGTCAAGATTAAAGGCATGTGCAGACAGAGAAAATCATGATATACTCCCCAAATCCTCCCACACAGTCAACATGATAAACAAAAAAGCTTTTTAGAGGCTTTTAGCTTTTAGTTTGATCTACTGGGGAACAAGAAATACAAATTTAACTTCCACATCTCTTAATATAATGATATTTATAATAAAAACATAATACAACTGACTTTGTTCAATACACATTTATTTATTTATCTTTATCAAATCTAGTTACATTAACATTGCATATAGATTTTTTTTTTTTGTATTGTGGCTTTAATTAAAACTCAATTGGAGATTACGGTAGCAAAAAAAGGGCTTTTTAAATAGCCTTGATGAAGGTGTGCTCAGGACAAGAGGGGGTGGGCACATGGTGATGATGTCACCACAGCATCTCATTTTGGACCAAAAAACTCAAGATGCTCCTATAACTGGTCATTGTTCAGCACATCCAGTACGGCAGCACACCACGGCACCAGGTATGTCCTAATATTGCCATTATATTACCATTATTTCATACTTAAATAGTTCAGTTTTATTCTATTTTAGCTGCATTGCATATTCAACAAGTTTATTTGTTTATTTTTCTCCTGGGTTAATCAAAATTGTCAACTTTGTTTCAGCCTCCTCAGATCTGCTCCTCTGGATCCTCATGTGTTTCCCTGCAGCAGATGAAGCCCATCCACTGACTGTGTAAGTGGCTGGAGGTGGTGCATGCTGTGTCTGTGCTCATGGCTCAGAGGAAAGCTCGGGGCTGCTGCGGCTGCCTCCGGGCTCCTATGAATGAAGATAATGCACGGTTCTGCCTCCTGGCTGCTCTAATCCTGCTCTACTTGTTGTGTGGAGCTGCCATCTTCTCAGCGCTGGAACACCCCTTTGAGCTGCGAGCGCAGAGACGGTGGAAACAACAAGTGGATAACTTCACCCAGAGACACAGAGTGAACCTGGGGGCACTGCACACTCTTCTACGGCAATATGAAGAGGCCAATGGTGCGGGCATCCGAGTGGACACCCTCAGACCGCGCTGGGACTTCTCTGGAGCTCTCTACTTTGTGGGAACTGTGGTCTCCACTATTGGTAAGTTTGCTGCTATGTTTAAAAAGCTTCAACCAGAGTTTATTTTAATGGTATAACATTAAACTCTTTATCCAAGCAACCAAAATGTCTAATGATAATTTAAACATAAACATATTCCTTCCTAGAGGGGGGAAAGAAATTTGTGCTGAAGTCAAAATGTAGTCTTTAAACTTGTGTAATACACATATTATACACACGTATGATATGTGTATGTATTAATGTATTAATGTATTGAAATGCATACATTTGTATTTATTTAGTTTTTCTATTTTAGCTTGAAACGTACTATAGAGTCAGTTACATATTCATATAAAATAACAATCTACTTTTCAGGCTTTGGCATGACAACCCCAACAACCATTGCAGGCAAAATCTTCCTGATCTTCTATGGTCTGATTGGCTGTGCTGCTACCATTTTGTTCTTCAACCTGTTCCTGGAGCGGATCATCACCATGCTGGCCTACATCATGCGCTGGTGCCACGAGCGGCGACTGAGGTGTGCTGGGGTGGAGGCGAGTCGTGAGGAGCATTCTGAAGAGGAGGACAGCCTAGAGGGCTGGAAGCCTTCTGTGTATTATGTGATGCTGATCCTAGGAATGGCTTCAGTTGTGATTGCGTGCAGCGCTTCTACTCTGTACAGTTCTATGGAGAACTGGAGTTACATAGACTCGCTCTACTTCTGCTTTGTGGCATTCAGCACCATTGGCTTTGGTGATCTGGTGAGCAGTCAGAGGCAGCAGTACGAGTCTCAAGCTGCGTACAGGTTAGGGAACTGTCTGTTTATCCTCATGGGAGTGTGCTGCATCTATTCACTTTTTAATGTTATATCCATCATTATTAAGCAAACTCTGAACTGGATCCTGAGTAAACTGGTGTGCTCCGGTTCTCTGCAGGCCTGCTCTCGCTGTACCAAAGGCTGCTGGCGGAGCTGCTGCCCCTGCCTTTATAAAAAGTCTCGCCATCGCACTCGCCTGCCCCGACATCTAAATCAAAAACGCTTTAAATGCAACTCGGTGCACCCTTCCTCCTCTCACCGCATGGCTGGGAGACGCCACTACAGAAACGGGTCTGTGGAGACAGTCTTTGAGAGTGAAACTGATGGAGCAGGAGATGGTGCTGTGCAATTGGGCAGGCGTTTGTCTGGAGAAATGATTTCCGTCAATGAGTTTACGGTGTCCAATAAAGTGTCTCTGGCTCTGCTTCAGAAGCAGCTGAGTGAGACGGCTCACCAGGGCCCAAGACCAAGCTACGCGCACCAGAACGGGTTCTCCGGGGGAGTAGGAGCTCTCGGCATCATGAACAACCGCCTGCAGGAGACCAGTGTAGATAGGTAGCAGGTATTGCTACCTATCTACACCTATCTATTTTGGGATCAAATGCTTTCATAAACAGGACAGTGTAGTTTGGAATGGGGGAGAAGAGCAGGAAGCACATACAGCAAATTGGCAGGTCTGGAATTGAACTCATGACATTGAGGGCTGCAGCACAGAGCCTGGTATATGTACTGCTGCTTTAACCACTCATCCATGTCTTTTCAGTCCACTAAGTATTTATTTTGAACAATTTCTTTGGAAACTATGCATCTTAAGTAGAATTCGCATTTAAGCATGTATTTCATGTGCAGAGGAAAACAGCACTGGGACAGAGAAGAGATGTCTGATGTCATGAAGTGATTGGCTCATACAAAGCCAATCACATTAAAACGTCTTGAAGGAGCATTTGAAGAGAGCCACTGATTTAAGTGCATCCTTGACTATATATTTGTATGTCTGAGACAGCCTGGGTTAGGAAGAGCACTAGTACATTATACCATTTGTTATTAGATCACTAGGTCAGAGGTGGAAAATTTAAACTTAAGTATGTCAAATAGAACGCCCCCAAAAAACAGCGCAAAACAGTACATTTTCATGTTTTTTTTGTTTCATCGTTTGTCATTAAAATTCCTTGTAATCAGCACAGGGTTTTAAGTGGCACACATCTAATCAAACTGGACCTTTGGAGGATATCCTTATGTCCATAAGAGCAATACAGACAGATGTAGGATCACTCTCCTGGTCTCAAAAGCAGCCTTCAGCTCCTCTTATCTGGATGGAGGAGAACCTTTTCTATGCAAGCAAATCCCTCGTAATCCTTTTGATGAGAAACATCAGTATGAAGCTAAATATCAGCTATCAGCTTAGTATAAAGGAAATACAAAGTAAAGATCAACATTCATCTACTTGTTTGTTGTGGCAGTATAAGAAGGAACAAATCAAAGTTAAAACTTTATTCAGAATAAAGCAATCATGAACACTTTTAAGATCTCTATACACAGAGAAGTAGTAACAGTAACACATCAGCACAGAACAATAGTGGTGTTGATGCCGTTTATATCACATATAATATAATAAGGCAACACAGGAAAGACTGTATCAATTTCAATTCAAAAAATAAATCTCACATTGTACGGACTAATGAAGTAAATAGAAAAAATAAATAAATTCAGTTTTATGTCTATTTAATCTTATAGCTATATATCTCATTTAATTTCTACAAATGTATCCACAACATGCAGCCGATATTATTATAATGTGCAACCCTAAATCCTAAACCTAATGGCTTAACTCTTAACCTGGGTTCATAATAGTACATTTCTATTTCCCATTGGCAACAACACTTTCATTTACAAACTAGAGCATTAGTACATTTAATTTTGAATACCAAATAAATTGTTGATGTCTTTTTGCTTCCTATGCTACTCCTCTGTTACCTGAAATAAGTACTTCACAGTATGTTATTTTGAGTTTTTCAGGCCATTGACGTCTGAGGCAGGGTGTGTCTCTGAGAGTATTACAAAATGTGGTACAAATATAAATTGTATTTGAGCGTTTTCTTATCTGTTCTTGTATTTGTCCTGACAAGGTACTGCTTGTCAACATAGTGTAAACAAACATCTCTTTTTGCACATATGAAGGTTTTATATTCACAACAATTATAGTCTCTTTCTGGTTTCTACAAAATGTTTTATGAACCTCCCAATTCCTGGAAACAACAAAAATAAAACATTGGTATAGGTAGACGCACTGCTTTCATTACATTTATTTTCAAAACATGCACTTACATTTGGTTCAGTTGGCTTGTGTATTTCTCTTTGTTGATAGTATGCAGAAATTATGCAGTTTCTCCTACAAACCAAAATAATGATATGTAACACGTAGAATAAATGTATAAATGTGATTATTGTCGGGAGCGTCTCTTACTTGCTCTGTATGCCGCCCCCTGGTGGTAAACCGGGGATGACACTGGACGCCAAGACCGTGAGAACAGATAATAGATCAGGCTCCTCACCTCTGGCACACAGCTCCTCGTAAATCTCTGTCAAAAGCAAAATTGAATGTAACATTCTTGAAACTACAGCTCAGGCATATTTAAAAATCGCAGTCCACACAAGGGGACATTCTTTGCTTGTCTTATAGCTTTAGGAATTTTACGACAGTATATGTTTTAAGTAAGTCACCTGTGAAAAAGAGGTTTCAATCTCTTTTACCTGGGTAAATAAAGCTTAATATTTTTAATTAATTAATTACAACTATCCAAGCAATTATAGTATTTTTTATGGATTATGAATATTAGATTTATATATTGAGAATTACTGTTCAAGCAATACTTAATGACCTAACAAAGTTTAACTCAAATGTTCTGTTTTTACTAAAGCTGTGTGAAAATAGGAAACAAAAAGTGCTTTCACAGGATCATGCACCTGCCACTTTAGACTCCAGCAGGTCCTCCAGCTCAGCCTCCTGGTTCAATGCTTCGGCCGACAGTTGGGGGGCGCCAGGGAAACACAGCACAATGATGCTGATGTTGTCTAAACTTCCCTGTGAAGACAATCGTGCAATCAGAAAAAACACCTTTGTCAGGAGGAAAAGGGCTGTGGTAGAAAATATATAAGCTCTTGAGACTGGTACATTAGCTTTAGAGCGACGCAGTTAAGCAGAAACATTTAAATGAAGGAATATTTTGATGTCTTGGGGTCATTGTGTATCCATGTTGAAGTCAACATTACATAACTCACTGACATGATGGACATGACGGCCAAACAGGCTGAATACAGCTGTGGACCACTTGACCTATGGCGAGGCGATTGTGTGTACTGTGCTTTGACTCTGAGATGTCCTGACATGAGAACATAAACATCATTTACATAAGGAGGACCACGGTGACCTGAAGTTGTGCTTGCTGTGGTTTGTTCTGCTCGACAAAGCTTGTGCTCTCATTAGTATCACATGAGACTGGCGCAAGGACACAGAGTCTGACACATTTACTGCAGAAGTAGAAGAAAAGAATCCCTGCGTGGTCTGAGAATGATCAGCTATCACACTCTCAGCTCTATTTTAGGCGGCCTGTCGTGTTGTAGAATATCCACATAAAAGAGTGTTAAAAGGTGTTATTTATGTCTGCGGCACAAGATAAAGCACATAATGAATTCAATTTGTTAATACTTTGACTGGGTGCAAATATAATGGTTGGATGTTTATTTGGTTTTCATACTCGTATAGCTGTAGTTTAACACACATTTTTGACCCCAATCACCACTACTGATCTAGTCATGCATCCATTACCCTTCAAATATTGGAGATAAATATTTTAAAGTTTTTTTTTCTTTTGTTGGGTGTATTCCACTTCCTTAAATGAGACTTTTCACACCATCAGTTATTGGATTATGCAATGATCCACAGAGCGTATCCAATGATGTAACTCACTAATCAGCTGCTGGAGTTGATTTGAGTGGACTGACCTTATAGAGGCAGAGGTCAATGACTTGAGAGCAGACGTCCCTCAGGTCGGTGCAGACTTGGAGCCTGTTGTGGATGAAGGCACAAAGCTCGTCGTTGGTGATGGTGTCCCACACTCCGTCACAGGCCAGCACCAGGAACTCATCGGCCGGGGAGCGCTCCACCACACAAACCTCCGGTTCAGGGGACACCATCTGCTCACTCGGAGTCCTGTTCTCAGCCCCTTTGTAGCTGAAGTCCCCCAGTGCACGGGACACAGCCAAGGAGCCGTTGATCCTTTGGAGGTACACGGACCCCCCAGCGCTCTCGATGCGCTCCTTCTCCAGAGGGCTGTATGGTTTGTGGTCAGTGGTCGAGAAGCACACCTGGCCCGACCTGCAGAGCATGGCCCTGGAGTCGCCACAGTTGGAGAAGTAGATGTAATAAGGAGAAATGAGAGCAGCCACTACAGTTGTGCCCCCTCTCTCCCACCCCTCTCTGCGGGCCGCTGTCTGAAGATGCTTGTCGGTTTGAAGAAAACCTTCAATAATGGAGTCTTTCACTTTTTCAGGGTCGTCCTCTGGTCCCATTCCACCTGTGGCCACACGGACATTTTAGAGAAAGCTTTTACAAAGAGTTACAAGTTCACAGAGTGATATAGATTACTGCATCCCCTCGGGTACATACATCAATGCGCACGTACACATACATCAATGCGCACATAATGAGTCACTTACATAACGCTTGATACCAGTCTTTGTTATATTCTCTACATATTCTCATTACATAACGCACCTGTGGTCAGTAGGTTTCCTAAAAGGTGCTGGGAGCAGTATTGTGCCACTGTGTTGCCTGCGTGGCCATCAAACACAGCAAAGAAACTCCAGTCGACCAACTCTCCCCCCAGTTGGGGCACACAGTTGTGGAAGTCCTCCATGTTGGCCCTCCAGCCCTGCATGCTCCCCAGGGCATAGGTGAGCCCCCAGTGGGTGCAGCCCTCCTCTGTCAGTTTGTCTAGAACGGGTCTGTCCAGGTATGGACTCGGAATCACCTCCTCCCTCTCTCCTTCTGCTGGATGCTCCCCCTCAGCTGCTCCCCCTCTGCCGCCTTTGAAGAAGGAGCTGACCCTCTTCTCCGTCTCCTTCACCAGCTGACGCACAAACGCAGGCATCTCCACACTGCCCTTCCTGGCTGTCCTCATGATGGAAGCAAAAGCAGGTTGTGCCGGTTGCTTGTGTGAGCGAGGCCTAAGTGCGTAGCCGTGCTCCAGGCTCAGAGCATGGCTGTGTAAGCAGATGCTGCTGCTCTGTGTTGACGGCTCATCCCCCTCTCCTCTGTGCTCTCTGGAGGCTTCAGCAGCGCACAGTCCAGCTTATCCTCTTCCCTTTTTGCTTGTCTCACTGATTCTGCGATTTCACCTTCTCCCTCGCTTTTTCATAGCTCACTCCTTTCCCCAACTCTCTGTTTTTGTCTTGTTATTTTCCCTGCCTGTTTTGTGATTGGTTGGCTATTTATGTGCACCAATCCTGGCCTGGTTTATCCTTGTCTGAGCTCACCCGCCTCAACATCCTCCTATCTGCAGTTGGCCCGTCCCACCCTGTTAATCTGACCCTTTGAATGGTTGGATTATGGACTGCTCTAGATTACAGCACCGATGGCTATTTACCAACAACCAAGGACCATCAGCAAATGCGAACAGAAAAGATTGCTTGTTTCACATATTACTTTTTTTTTTAATTAAAAAGCACATACTTTTAATATGAGTCATCTTCTGGAAGAACATCCAGAAATATAACACCCACATAACACTTCAATTGGGCTAAATAGTAGTCAAATACTTAATGTTTCCGATCAAAATGTTAGGGTTAGGGCAGATAGGCCTTTGTAATATAGGATTCTGTATGAAAAAATAATTTATACTTTCAACAATGGGCCTACAGATTGCATTTGTTATTGTATCTTTACTTTTACATACCTTGTTTAGCATCTACTCGGGTCTTGCCAGTAACGTAGAGTTGTTCTATTAATAAACTGCTTAAATCCATTCTGTCGACCATCACTTCTCTTACGTTCTCCAGGGCTCAACCGCTGCCGTCGTTCTACTGGGGTCAACTGAAAAGGTCACAGAAATGCTTGTTTTAATCAAATTTAAATCCTTTAAAAAAGAAAGAAAACATCACAACAACATGACTCAATATAGACAGTATGAACAAGATGTGGTGGGAAAATGTTCCATATACCGAAGTGAATAATTCGAAAGTTTGCATTTGATATTGTTTGGATGAGCCTCCACACCTTTAATAAGACTTGGAGCATTAATATTAGGTTGGTCATCAAAAAAGTACTACTTTTTGTTGTTTGGTTCAATTTAGCGGGAAGCTGGAGAGCCAACAAAAAATTGGTCTGAGGGTGTTTTTGGCCCCCAGGCCGTATTTTGGACATGTCTGTTGTATGTGTCTGCCAATAGCGATTTATAACAAGGAAGAGTGAATTTATGAGAATGTGCATTGTTTACAACAGACTGAATGGTCTAAACGATGGAGACACAATTATATATGAGATTAATTATTAATTATTAATTGTTAATTATTAATTATTATTAATTATTATTATTAATTATATGAGATAATGTCAAATACAGAATCAAAGGAGTTTAATACAAACATTATTATGTCCTAGGAAACATTATTATATGCTGCAGATTTAATTTAATAATAACTATTTGGAAATATTTTTTATTGGGCCTATACACATACTATATTTATTTAACAAATCAAGTACATTTTGAGAAGCCTATTTATCAATTTACACCACCAGAGGGAGTAAAGAACAGAGATGCTCAGTCTCATTTCCCATAAACATGAAGCCATGTACATGGTATCTAACTGAACTGCCTCACCACTGGTTTGTTCTAAGGCACAAGGTAACATAAAGGGGCAGTGAAATTAACTTGTTTTTTGACTTGGTTACATTGTGGAGCTGTAGCTCTAGAACAGTGTTGATGAATGAGTGAAACAAAAACATTTAATGTATGTGAAATGGCTGCTATGAGAAGTGGCCCACATGTGTCACACTGTGGCTGCAGCTCGACTGGTCACTGACGGACGACCCATGAGAGACTGAGAGCTGAGGGCCATGTACATGGTTTAGTCTCAGGTTCCTCTTTGAGTGTGTGTGTGAATCCAAACAGGGGGTATCCAATACGGGATAAAATTAGGCCAGCCAGGCCTTATATTGCTGACAGGCTAGGAAAGCCAAAAAAAGCCTGCACTGGAAGCCAGCAGAGAGGAGAGAAGACCAGGCAGGAACACAACAGCAGAAATGGCCAATAAATGTAAGAAAACCTAGATAAATGTTTGAATAAATGTGAATGAATGTCTGGAGCGTGAGCAGAGAGGATGATTTATTTGGACACAGGTGTGAATACAGACGGTCCTGTCAAGTTCAGCATGTTCTTTATTTGGCCACAGAGTAATAAAACAACAAAGCTAAACAAGATTTAAGCGCTGATTGACTATTGTCCTTAGTTATTTTCAGAATTTGTTTGAGTACCATGAATGGTTTATTGACTAGATTTAATGAACTGCCCTGTTACTTGCACTTTTCACAGTGGGATTACATGTTACAGTTGTGCATTAGGACTTATCCACTTGTATCTAATTTGGCTTCAACACCTGTGTTAAACAGTGAGTCCACAGCAATTACTCTAAATGTATTTAATACGCTGACTAAGCATGAACATAATTATACATTTTCATCCAGCCTTTTGTCAGTAGTGTCAAGCAAACTAAATTCATTGTTTATTGCGTTCATGCAATCAGTTTTAAATACTGTTTTTATGGCACTTGTAGTATCCTGACTTTTTTGATACAATAGAGTAAAGGTATCGTTTAACGATATCCAATTGTTTTTCTGTGGTAGTGAACCACGTGGTTAATGTCCTGTTTTTGTGCTTCTTGGCAGTGGTGGACCTGGTCTATTGGAAAAAGGTCCGGAAGACGGGTATCGTGTTTACCGGCCTGGTGGTGGCCCTGGCCAGTATGTTCCAGCTGAGCGCCATCACTGTCCTGTCCCACGTGTGTCTGGGCATCCTGTGTGTCACCTTTACCTTACGCCTCTACTACAAACTACTGGAGATGCTGCGCTGGAACCCCGGGCTGCACCCTTTCCAGTGAGTCCATCCCACACACACTGAGCCAAGTGTTTAGTGTTGGTGCTGAAATACCTGTTGTCCTGCAGGTCGCTCCTGGACTATGACAGCACCCTGACAGATAAGGAGACTGTGGCGCTGGTGGAGGAGGTGGTGCTGTTGATTGCCTTTGCAATGACTGAAATCAAACGATTGCTCTTCATCGAGAGTGTAGTAGACTCCATCAAGGTCTGAATTGTGTCCTGTCAAAACACACTAGTCAGTGATGTGTTTTCATATATTTAGTTTATCTATAAATATCTACAGTTATTACATCCAACTAACAACATTTACAGGGCTTAATATTTGGGCAACTGGTCAAATTATGTGTTGATTTTACACTTCACTTTGCCCCTAAAACATAAATCAAGTGAAATAATATAAACTGATATACAGGAAGGATACACTTCCAATGGGCTGAGTGTAGAACACATTTAAACCGAACAACCACAGTCCAGCCCTGGGACTCAGTAGTTGAGTGGGAATAGAATACAAATGAATGAAAGTTTCAGTACAGATCATTTAACAGGGCTAAGACTCCTCATTATGTTTACAGTTCACACTGCTCCTGTACCTGTTGACTTATGTTGGTGTGATGACCACTGGACTAACTCTAGTTATCACAGGTAAGCTGTGAATCTGTGAAATAAAGGCAATAGCTTTCAAACACTAATATGTGAAATAATATTATAGTTACAGACATAATAATGATTTGTTTCTGTTTTTACAGCTGTAATTACGATGTTCTCTTTTCCTATATTGTATAAAAAGCAACAGGTAAGAATACAATAACGTATATACGTATATTAACCATGACTTATTATATTGTGCCAACAAAATAAAAGCATTTATATTCTGTCAATGATAGTTATAATAATGTCTGGAAATTCAAAGGTGCGGATAAGAAGAATCACAAGAGCAGTAAAAGCGTTTCTAAAGAAAATCAAGAACCTGTAAGTCTCTGGGCAGTGTGAGGAATGCTTCCAAGTGTATTGTTATGTAATACTGTGTTTCCATGTTTGTTTAGCTTCTCCAGCCTGTATGAGTCAGTGAGATCAGTGAGAGCCTCATCCTCAGAACAGACCTCCAAACCTGCCATTGCTCCTGCCGCTGCACCTGCCACAAAACAGAAAGCCAAGTCCAAGTAACTTATAATAAAAAAAAAGAAAAAAGAAAAAGCAGGTGACACTGTTTAAAGTGAAAGGTCCTCCTGTTTGGGGCCGCTGGAGGGCAGCTCATTTCCATGTGTTCACCTCCTCCATGTTTGTTTAAAGGAGCAGGATTTAATTGATCCTGACAGCAGAAACAAAGCTGCCTTTCACCACAGAAGAGAGGAGGAATTTATTCACCGCATTAATCTTTTCTGGCACGTTTTGCCGAACTTGTTCAAAACACCCCGAGGACATCACCATTTGTTTAGTGAAGTTTTGTCAAACAGAACGGGAGAAAATGCACATTTTCTGAAAGCGTTGCTGCCATTGGCCATAGTTAAAAGTCATGAAAGCACATTCAAATAATGAGTGTCATAAACAAGTACAAATCACTTGTTTTGTTCATGACATTTGTGCTAAGCTCCTGCAGACCTCATCAGCTGTAGTGAGCCATTAGGATGTTTTTGTCTTTTTCTATCAATGCCTTCAAACTTTAAACTGCAGCTGCAAACTACAATGTCTTAAAGAGCAATCATTTTAATGTTATTTTGTGTTATTTATGTCTCCAACGCAATGCACAGTAAAGTAGGCTTAAGATACTTACTTCCATTTGAACTTTGAAGAGCATCAGGCCACTACTGTGTTGCGAAGCTTTGTCTCATTTGTTGTGCTAAAATGTTCATTGTAATATACTTTTCACTGCTAAAAGAACAATTTGAAAGCCATAACTACACAAAAATAGTGCTGATGTTTTTCAATGATTACTTAATCTTTGGGGTATTTATTGTTTTATACTGTGATAATTTACTGTAATGCTCCCCAATTAAAACATCCTAAAATATGTCCACAGCCTAAAGGGTTTATTTGAACGAATTGAAAGTGTTCAGTTGAAATTTGCAGTACTTTCAGTGGCCACTGTGTGTCACTCAAATATCTTCCTCCACACGGGCAGAACTGTGCTTTCAATCTGGGTGCATCCTTTTCAGTACTAGTAAGTCAAATAATTTAATTGGTTTAATAGTCTCAAATAACATGGCTGGGCTATTCTTTGTCATGTACCTACAATAATATAGGCCTACCGTTTGAAGAATCACTACAAATCCTCTTCACATCAGTTCAAACGCTGAGAAATTCAAGGACTTCTCCCTCCTTTCCACAAGTCGTGACTCAGCCCTCTCCTGTGTGTTGTTTGAGGAGGCTCCTGAACACATTCAGCAGTCTTGTTTAGGAGTAACTCTTGTATTTGTCCTTGTGACCAGTGCTGAAAATGTCTTTCAAATTATTAAGTGTCAAGCAATCATAACACAGATTTTTATTAAAACACTACATTATGGCACTTAAACAGTAAGTTCTCCAGGGTTTTTATAGACATTGGTTTCTTCCCTTTAGTCATTGACTTTTGTCTTTTATACAAAAATATACATGAGAGATTACTATGATAATATCACTTCTCACTAGCTTGCTATAGGCAAACATTGTCAAAATGATTGAGCCCCAAATTCCGAAAAAATATTGGTCTGACAGAAGTAGTCTCAATATAAATGATATTGGCATTCAGAGAATATTGTAATACAAGACAAAGTGTTTCCTATACAAACCTATTACGCGCATCAGTGCATATAGAATTCCAGTATAGCTTCCCTGACGAAAAGAACAGTATAATTATGTCATATCTTGAACCGGAGTGACAACATATGAAACATTACATCCACTGAAAAAACAAGTTCTTGAGTTGTGTCCTGTGTCTTAAACATAGTGTTCGCGGTGGTTGATGTAGACCCGGTCCGTCCCGCTCTGGTGACACACCCACTCGAGGTGGGACGGCTGCAAGGTGGGGCTCGGCTGTTTCACCTGTCTGCACCTTGAGGAGGAGGTCTCGGTGTTTGGCCGGTCTGTCTGCTCGTACCTGCGCTCTGCCCTGCGAGCCTGGAGGTAAACGCGTGCATTTGTTAACTAACTGTGTTCACATTCGCCACAATAACATTGAGACTAAACCAGGAGTAAACTAAACCAGGACTAGAACAAGACCAAACCCAGCCCACATCCAACCCAACTAAAATTAACTCAATTTAGGACCAAATTAGTGTGAACACATCCTTAGTTTCTAAAAGTTAAGCCAACACTAGACAACACTTTTCATTGTACATAATAAAAATATGTACTAAATCAATCAATCAATCAATCAGGAAGAACTGTAGAGTTCCAAATCATGATGACATCACAGTAGAGGTTTCGTTAGAAAACTATATTTTTCACATTTTTATTTGTGTGACAGGAGTTTTGGCCCAGTGTACAACAAGGTTGCTAAGAAACTTCCTGGTGAGATGTCATCATTTTACAATCAGGAAGAAAACATTTTAACCTAAAAAATTGGTTAACCCCAAACTGTGATAAAATCTGTAATATATTTAGCAAAATCTTAAATATAATGATCTTAGCTGTGTTTTAGTACAATGAGTAGTCAAGTAGTTTGTTTAAGGCCCGTGTCCCTGAACTAGACATCTATTTTTGTATGAACATATTAATAATACATTCAGCTGTTTGAATAAAATATAAAACATTTGAGTCAAGGACATAAATTTAACAAAAGTACGAAGAGCCATGAAGCGTATAGATGACTTAAAGACATTTGTTTGTGGCTCATTGATCATCATTATCCATTCAAGTGTTAACATTAAACTGATTAGAAATACCTGACACAGCCATGCCACCTGCGTTGCGTGGACCCCCAGAGGAACGGCGGGCGCGCGCTCAGAGTAAGGGGGAGGCGGCTTGTGAGTGGGAGGAAGGTCAATCCTTGGGACGAATAAGAAAAAGTTTAAATACATCAGTTTAAAGATCATATGATGGAGTTACATGTTTTTCTAGTTTTAGCAGGATAGAATGTGGTAAATAGAGATATCAAAATCAATATACAATTGTGGTGAGAAAAAAAATCACCATTTTAACAATTACCGGTATTTATGATTATTGAGACTGTGACTAAACAACAGGGAGATCTTTCATTTTCTTTCATTTCCATTGTCATTGTTTGTGACCGGCTTTACAAAATGTTACTTACTGAAAGACAATCTAAAGATTAATGTGACAAAAACAGCCAGATAAAAAAGTTATTTACATTTAGGTATGTGTCGGTGTAATCCCTCATTCGTCCAGGCGTGTTCCATAGTAGAAAAGCTTCAGTTGTAGTCATCTGGACTCAGTTTGAAAAAATAGACGTTTCGACTCTCATCCAAGAGTCATTGTCAATAAAAGAATTTAGATCGAGAACTCCGATATTAATACTGTTCTGTGGTAAGACCCGCCCATTGGGCGGAGCCTTCCTGAAGTAGAAAGAGTTGTTTGTTTCAACAGAAACTCCCCCCTTGTATCTACCGAGCTAGCCTATTCAGAATTTTAATGGGCTATTAGAATCCTCTTTGTCTTTGTGAGACCCTGGCTCAACCACCCTGAGTACCTGATTAGCATCTAAATGTCCTGGTCCTCTACCTTTCCAGGGGTTCAGTAACCCATTATAAATAACAGGAAGATTAAACCTTAGCCCTCCATTTCTGTTTAAAGAAGGTCTTTCTTTTTTAACAAAAATAGCTTCCTTGACTCCTCTTTCAAACCATCTTTTCTCCCTGCTTAAAACCTTCACCTCACCGTCTTCAAACGAGTGATTAGAGGCTTCAAGATGGAGATGCACGGCGCTCTGTGGTCCTGAACTAGTATTTCTTCTGTGCTGATAAAGCCTCTTGTGTAGAGGCTGTTTAGTCTCACCTATGTACCGTTCTTTACAACTTTCTTCACTGCATTGGATCGAATAAACTACATTGCTCTGTTTTTGAGTCGGCAACTTGTCCTTAGGGTGAACCAGTTTTTGTCTTAAAGTGTTTCCTGGTTTAAAATAAACAGGGACTTCGTGTTGTCTAAAAATTCTCTGCAGTTTTTCCGACAGGCCAGACACATAAGGGATAGAAACACCCTTCCTTCTCTGTTCAGTTTCCCTTTTGTCCTGCTTTTTGGTTCTCTTCACTCTGTTGAGGGCCCAAGCGGGGTAACCAAATGCCCTCTCAGCCTGTGGTTACCCCGCTTGGACCGTGCATCTCCATCTTGAACCCCTGGAAAGGTAGAGGACCAGGACATTTAGATGCTAATCAGGTACTCAGGGTGGTTGAGCCAGGGTCTCACAAAGACAAAGAGGATTCTAATAGCCCATTAAGATTCTGAATAGGCTAGCTCGGTAGATACAAGGGGGAGTTTCTGTTGAAACAAACAACTCTTTCTACTTCAGGAAGGCTCCTCCCAATGGGCGGGTCTTACCACAGAACAGTATTAATATCGGAGTTCTCGATCTAAATTCTTTTATTGACAATGACTCTTGGATGAGAGTCGAAACGTCAATTTTTTCAAACTGAGTCCAGATGACTACAACTGAAGCTTTTTCTACTATTTAGGTATGTGTATTATACTATTATACTGAACTAAAAATACTTAAATTGTCACGATTTTTTGGTTCTTACGATAATATTGGGACCTGAATCATCCCAATTATTGATTAACTTAATCTTGACACCCTTAGGGGTAAATATTGAGAATAGGTTGACATCAGTTTGTGAAGAAAAGTGGGGGAAAAGCATAAACATACAGAGAGTTAGCTCCGAGTCATAATCAATGAACATATTTACATGAAAAATTAAGGGACAATTTACGCAGAAGGAGCACAAACAGTTTAAACAATAATTTTACAAAATAAAGGTGCTGTCAAACTGTGAATTAGGCGAGCTTGGCTTTGTTATAGTATGGTTGCTAGGCAACAGTTACTGATCTACACAACATGTTATAAATAAAATTTCACATCTGCTGCCCATGTCTAACCAGTGAGAAAACTCCACAAATAGGTTAAACTGGGGAAAACAAGTAAGGTAAGATTTTTTAGCAAACTCTTACATATCTGTTAACTGTCTTTTAGTTAAATCAGTCGAACATGTCATATGCACAGTAACATTGATTTAAATTCAATTTGCACAGGGTCGTGAAGGATAAAACCACTTTGAAGAAGCATTTATGAAGCGGGAATCACATCCTAAAGGGCTTCCTCTGGCACAAAGAAGATGAGGTTCATTCAGAGTATTCCCAAAACACCACTAAAAGAAATTCCCCCGCTGGCCACAGTCATTCATAAAACCGTATCATGACAAACATTGATTTCCCTGCTCTGTAAATCACTCCAAACTGTGGCTCTTTCGTTCGGGGGTAAGGTGCTGTCCCATGTCCAGTGCAGCTCAGAGTGAGGCGGCCCTTCCTCCTCCTCCTCCTCCTGTCAGCTCACAGGACACTAAGCCAGGGTCACACTTAAGATGCTAAGTTGGTCGTGGCAACAAACCAACTTAGCATCTGTAGTGTCCATGTCCAGATGCAGAACGGACACAGGAATGCACAATACTATTCTTTTTCCCATATTGATGTCAGCACGGTTAGCCAAAGGTTCATCATAAATGAATAATGTTTGTTATATTAAATCCATATAGATCTATAAAGTAAGTAAGTAGAGGATCAATGCTATTAACTTGAGTTTGGATACAGAGCACTTTATATCTACAACAATCTGTACATTCAGGTGGTAGGATAAAAATATGAATATGTACTTGTAATAGAAAACGTCCCCTTCCAAAAAGTGCTCTATTGTAGTTCAAGTTGTTTTTGTCACTAGCCAAGAGTTCTGCTGTTTTCTTTGGCTTTTATGAGCTGGCACTCCTTTAACCAAATACAAATCTGCCAAAACTGAAAATTGGAAAGTGAGTCAACATATTCCAGGAGCAAGAAGAAAAGGACAAGGAAGAAAATCTGTCATCATGTGCCTGGTACAAAATAGCCACATAAGTGACTTATGACAAATACTAAATGTAAATCGCTGCACACTGGGAAGCAGCTGATTATTGTGGCGATGGCGTGAAGGGAAAATCAGGTAAACTAATACACAACAGTTTCATTTAATGATGTGATTCAGTTAAAAGCCTTCCTGAAGAATACAGTTGGTAATTGTTGTAAGAGATGACTGTACCACCCTGCACAGACTCAGGTAGGTTTCACAGCCTCATTATATTGAATTGTATGTGAAGAGTAGAACCTTATCAGGATTATTGGACACATTTATCTATCTTAAAAGCATTTCAAAACAAAGGCTTTGAACATCTCATCACTGCACATCAGCTAGATGCTACTGTTTTGCGTCACTTGAATGAGAATGTCCAGCCACATAAAGCGTTTGACATTTGCAGGGCAGTATCAACTTGGGACAAAGCTATTTCTAAATAATTGAACCCAAGTTATTTGTCTTTCTGCACACGTTATAACTAGTTTAGTTTAGTAGCGCATCAGAAGGGCCTTTACTGCCAAGATTGCACTTATGCACCAACTGTGCTATTTTTTGGGTTAAATTCACAAGTCATTAATTAAACAAGGCAAAGAGCATCAATTATTTGATAGACTTACACTTTATCTGAGAAAGCTGTTGGAGGGGCTTTGCGTGCAGTGACGATGACTATGATGAAAACGGTGATGAGGAAGAGGGCAAGGACAGCGCCCATCACAGCTCCAGCCACGGCGATGGAGTTGGACCTGGCTGCGCGGGACTGGTCTGACACAGAGGGGACAAAGAGGGGACACAAAGTCAACGTTTACATTCAGGGGATAACACAGACCGGACACTGGCATAGGATGTGAGAAGAATGGAGTCTTAAGAGTTTTAACGTTAAATCTCCCAAATAACAACTTGACGTCAGCGACCAAAATATCTGCAAAATACCTTGACTTGTTCGTTATTTGTCAATATTTTATTTGCCACATTTGGGATTCAAACATTATCAAAATGTTATAATGGTTTGTTTCTTTGTGCATTCCCTGAGATAGAGAATGTCTAAAACAATGATTTCAAACGTTGGATGAATGTAGGCTAATAAAAAAAGTTTTCCATTGAAATAACATGATTTTCCATTAACATAAAGGTGCACTATGTCACTTTTCTGTCAGTGGTCCGCTATCTGCTTGTCTCCAAGATGCTGCTTTGCCTGGAATGTAATGCAGCTCAACATTAAACAAATCCACATCCTGCAGTCCTTTTTATGTGCACATTTAACAATTCACTTGAAAAACATGCATAATTACTGTGTGTGGGTCTCCTCTCCATAGAGCTGACCTGTAAACATGGCTGGGTGGCATTACTAGCTTGTCTTCAAGGAGCTAGACAACATTAATGCTGAACTGTGCAGTATTCTAGGCAAAGCAATAACATATCCATGGCGACAGGAAGGTGGCGGACCCCTTAACCAACATCAATTCACATTTGTTTAAACAGTAGCACAAGTCTGTCGCAGAATAGTTCTCAAATTATTCAGCAGAAAACATTTTAAATCCTTTAATCCTTTTCCATCACAATGGCAGAGTCACATAAAGGGTTTTGGTACATGGTGTTCCTCCCTCAGTAATTGTAATGGCTGCTATCGCCCCATCCATATTTTCTCCATTTACTACACTGAAATGCCAGAACAAGTTGAACCTGGCACGCTAAAAGGCAAAATTGGAACTCAAACTTTTTCTAGCTGTATCTTCACAACCATGAATGTCTCATCGACAGGCTTTGTGTGTCAAGATTAAAATCCAATGGTAAAGTTTGCAGAATTAGCCTGGTAACACCATATGCTTACATATGCTCCATGCCATCCACAGAAGGGATTAGGATTAATACTGATTAAGATGCATTAAACTAACAGAACTGCATGCATTGGCCAATCAGGGCTAATGTGTTAAACAGTGATTGTAGGGCACAAAAAACTAAAGGACAAAGGGTTGGCGGAAAGAAAAGGGTGAGTAAGTGTGACATGCTCAATTCCAGTTGATTTAGCTGTCGAGGTGTGGGCTAAAAAAAAAAATCGATGATCTCCTAAGATGGGAATCTTAAATAACACTCCACTTTGAAGTGGACAGAATGGGCTTGTGGGCATCAGTCTCCACCTTATTAAAAAAAAACACCTATAACTTATTTGTACTTGTTTGAATGCTATTCATTTGGTACGCTAAACTAGTGCTACTTCTTTTTAATTTAGGCTTAATTGCTCATTTAAGCTCGTTAATTAATGCTTTGCCCTGGGTTAGTGCTGTTCTTTCAATATGCATTTGTTGTGTTTATATTTAATCCATAGTTTTAGACCTGCATCAGTCAAAGTATTTCATTTAATCAAAGATGGTACCACTACTGAAGTGTGACTTGACCTTTGGCTTTGGAATAATTGTTTATTTGAAACCAATCATGTACACATGCATTTTACTGCATGTTAATGTTCCCCAGTATAAACTCTATTTGAAAAGGCCTGGATTATGGGCATTAGTGTGGATCAACTGTTCCACTTTGGGAACTGGCTCCAGCCATAAACGTGCACATTTTTCTTGCACACTGTGTCCTCTCATCCTCAGCATGAAGTCCATCAAGTGACTTTGTCACTGAGGTCAGCAGACAAGAGATGGGACATCATGAATTAAACAAGGTGCCCTCAGTGGGCTGCGATGAGTGTCATGGAAGATGCACTGAATAGAGCGCACCCTTCCCCCTTAAGATGGTCAATGGACAAACCAAACTTAGGAACAGATGTCAACAGAAGATAATGGGGGAGGAAGAGGAGACTCTTGGACTGTCTTCAAGGGTTTGATTATGAAGATATTTTCATCTACGAGAGTTACTTTCAAAGTACCCATTATTTTTCGCTGCAGTTTGAGGTATTCGAGTGTTGTGAAAAGTATCCTTGGAAACTGTGATTCTGTTGGTTACAGCAATACTATACTGCAACTGGGAAATGGATCCAATCTAAGAGCAAGGGGGCACAATGCAGTCCTAAGCTTGGACAATGGAAAGGGTTTATTTCGGGAAAGGGATACTTCAATTAGGGGTGGGTGATATTGCCCCCCCCCCCAACAATAGCCAGTCAATCCAACATATGTTAAAACATGTCTTTAAACGTATTATGAGGTTTAATCATCAGACAAATTAGTCAGTAAAATTATTCACAAAAGTTCAGAAATTTCACCCCATATACACATATGTCAAAAAAAGTAAAGAAAGTTTACAACATACCTTTTTTTACAGTTTTTTTTTTTACTATAAACGATATACCCAATATTATAAATGTTGCCATTACTTCTAAACAACATTCACAATATCCATATTTCCCCTACCTTCAGTGATTTGCTTTTCAGTTGCATTGGTGAGCTCAAATTTATTGACATAAATTGACAAATCCCTGTCCAGTACAAAACTTATACATTTTCTCAAGTGTTATAATATAAATGCAATATAAATGTGACCAATTATGTAGCATGTACATAACACAGCCTCTTCACCTTATGGATTTTCCTTATTCCCCCTATTTCTTCACCCTCGAAGTACGTGTGCATGTTTGTATAGGTTAAGACTGCTTTGCTTCAAGGTTACTGTGACAACTCCTGCCGCAGCCATGATAAGATCTCAGTTAAGACAGAGAGGTCACATCAGGGGGGAGGGGGTCCTGTGTCAAGGTCAACGCACCCCAAGTCACCTGTCATAACCGCTCATCTCTCACTGTGAATCCACCGGTGACCAAATGTCTCCTGATGTCACGCCTTTCAAGTCACACATTAACCTCGGCGTCTTTCCCTCTCTTTCCCTCTCTTTTTGGGTGGCCAGGTGGAGCGGGAGGAAGAGCGCTTCCCGTCAGCCGCTCCAGATGAGCCAGTTGCCATGGGGACAGTCAATGGGCTGGAGAGTGGGGACTTTGGGCCAGACACAAACACTCAGCGTTTAATTTTACCAGCTGGTAGTCAGTGGGTGAAACGACACAGGGGGGAGCTGTAGGCGAGGAGAGAGTGTGGACTTTTCTTGTAATAAAAAAAGAAAGAAAAAAAAAAATAGAATACGTGAAGGGGAAGGGGGTCCCCCTCGAGCGTGGATGGACCAGTGGACTTTGTGTAAGGCCGGTGAGCTCCCATGTTAACATCCGGTACGGTGGAAGAGGAATTTTTCGGATTACATCATGGTGGCGTCCCACTTGGATCGGTGGGGTGGGCTGGGGGGGGGGGCGGTGTGTGCGAGAGCTGGAGATGATGTCATTTGTAGAGGCACAAAGAGAGACAGCAGTATGAGTAATGGTTTCAAACTCACAGGTGCTAAGGTGCTTTATTGAACTTAAGGATTTCAAAAAGACAAATGAATGCTCTGCTCGTGTCACCGATATTTTCTCTATATACAAAAACAATCATAAGGTGCTTTCTGACAGTGTGTGGCAGCTTTACGTATTCATTTGAAAAACAAAAAGTGACCCTGACAAGAGTCTAAAACGTGAAGAAATATGGTGTGAATACAATCAAACAAAAGCCACCTGTCTAGAATGTATATTCAACTTTCAAACAGGAATTCTTGGTCATAATTAGCTGATCACTGTATATCAAAATTCAAGCTTTCTTTTAAATATACTTTTCAATGACGCAGGATGTTCAGCTACACTGTGTGGCAGGATATGGCACGCCAGAATTCATACACTGCAATATATTGGAACAGAAAGGCAACAACTCTCTAACACAACACAACTTCCACAACTAAAATCCAGTAGTTTGTAAGCATCTAAGGCACGAGTTGTACTTCTCAACTCAAAGTGAAGGACATTTTCCAAGATACAGATGACAATAAGACCCTCTTTTATCATAGATGCCGGTCAGCAAACTAGTAAGTCAAAAAAAAAGAAGTAATATTGATTAGTGGCATTTCCGTCTTAGTGCATAGAAGCAAAAAGGGTCAGGGTTCACAGCTACTTCCTGTTCCACTTTGCTGAGTGAGAGTGGTCAGAAAGGCAATTTACTGCACAATCATCGCTTCATGTGGTAATAATACATGCCAAATATATTTTTTAAATCATATTACTTTTAAGTATAGGGATTCCCAGATTTGATAATGAACAGTAGCTTATTGAGAAATTAGCACCTGAAATTAGGCCCCTAAATGAGTACAAAATTGCAGAGCAAGTTGCATAACTCATCAATGAAAAGAGGCAGAGGCAACGTCAAACAGATAATACTCTGCAGAAGTTCATGTTGCCAATAAACCTTTGAATATTCACAGCGCCACACAGCCTCTTGTCAAAGTGATGCACACATTACAATTCTAATAATAATAGAATATTCTGCAAAGTGCCAAAACAATGAGGTCCAAGAAAAATCAATCGGTAACATTCTACTTTCCACTGGCAGTCATTTTGATAATAAAAACGGCGCAAAAACAACATATCATAAAGTAAAAAATGTCAAACAACAACAACCAAAGAAGACCCCAGTGGTGTTACATAAATACTGATACAGATTTTTACCTAGGATGTGTACCGTTTTTCTGATTGCACAAATCACATTAAATCTTAGAACAAAAAAAAAAAACACATTTTGATGGTTGTTCATTTGATGCAAAAGTGATATTAAGGATTTGTTAATTTGTTTTAGCTACAGAAGTCCTGAAGTTTGAGACTATTCAATAATAAATGCTACTGCTGTTACTTTAAGTCAGAAAACTACTTTTTTGTGCTAAATTCCATTTGGCTACCGTTTTATGTGACAACTAAGGCTAGCATATTATTCACAATCACTAACAAAGAAATGGTATGATCTCCTTCTCATTCCAATTAGCGGAATCAAAAACACTTTCTACCCTAAGGTATCACTAAAGGATAGTGAACATAGCTACAGGAGACTACAGTGAAAACTAATTATAAAACTCATCAGTTCAACTATTTAAAAAAAAAATGAGAACAAATGTAAACATAAAAATACATTGTAGAAATACGGTACCCGAGCTGCCTTGTGCATGTGTGGTACTCTTGAAAAGTAACACAATTTTAAATTAAATAGGAAGGTTGTGGCAGCTTTGGAAAATTAGACAGGTTATTGTTTCAACGAGTGCACATAATCGACTCCTGAATGGGTCCTTTGTGTAATGAAATGCTTTTGATGGAGCGAGAGTGCATGGTGACCGCCATACTTCTGAACAATGCCCCTACTGCTTTACCTCCAGGAGGCCTGGGTTAGTGCAAGACTGCAATTCTCATGTGATGAATCAAGAAAGGACAATAGAGGCATCTGAAATTAAAAAAGGTGGTTAAATGCAGGTATTATTTCTACTATATCTAAGGGTAAATTCTAGTGGTGATTTTCCTGAGCGTATGGCAAACCCAGTCCTGCTTGGTCTTACCGTCTACATGAGCAGGAACATGAGAAGGTCAATACTTATTCCCAGTCTATACCATAGATACAAACAGGATGTGCATGTGGACATTGGTTGAAATCACAGGTTACTATTAAAAAAAGATAACAATATTTTGCAACACCCAAATGTGGTCATCACATTTGAAGTTGGCAAAATGGCAGTGCATCAAGTTCAGAACCACAGTTAAGTATCACTGCTTACAAATACCAAGACCATTTGCAGTCAATATAATTGTAGCTGCTACAAACTACAACTACAAAAAAAAGTCAAGGTCTTTTTTCAGATTTTTCCACACTCATGTATTAAACCATAAATACCCAACTAACAAAATTATACCCAAACCTTTCTTAATCTAAATATTGTAAACAAAACCAACAATTTGGCCTAAACAAGCATTACATTTATAACTTACTAATTCAATACTCAGAGGATTCAACTAAACATAGTTGACACTTAGTAAATCAGCATTTATCAGAATTGGAATATTACAGAAATATCACAAAAACTAGTGTCCAGAATTTGGACTTGAAAGTGGTTGGGTTCAGTCTGTCTACATTTTAAAAGAAGAAGTTCAAGTGTCACCCGGGACACAAAAAAAAAGTGAATCTACACAGACTAAATATGCACCAGTGAAATAATCTATGTTTGCAACTCGTCAAACGTACCACTCCCTACGAGAAATGACAGAGCCATCTTTGTGGGCAACATAGTCTCCCTCTGGCCCGCTGTCGTAGCAGTCATCCGACAGATAGGGAGAGCAGTTCTGCAGGGGTTTCAAAGGAGGATACCTGCTGCTTTTAGCCTGTCGTGGGCTTGAGTACGACTTGTGTTCTCGTGCTGTACCATGATGATTTTGCTGATCATGTCCACTCTCCCTCATGGCTCTAGTGTAGCCGTTAGCGGGGAAGTCCTCTCCGTGATAGCTATCATGATTCCGCCGCTCCTCTTTGAGCTGCCGGTCGCCCCACTCTTCCCGGTCATGGTCTGCCTGGCTGCTTCCTTTGGTGGGCTGGAGTTCGTGATGCGTGGGCTTCTGCAGATCATTGTGGCCCATGTAGTGCTTGTTGTAGTAAGTCCCATGAAAGGTCTGCTGTTTTCTTAAGTAGAGCACTCCAGCCAATGACAGCACCAGCAGCAGGAACAGTGCCCCGCCCACTGCTCCGCCCACTACAGACCCAACATTACCAACAGGGATGGCTTGACGAGTAGGGGAACTGAGGAGGACATGGCCCTTATCGTCCGCTAAGGAGGAGGAGGTGGTTAGCACAGGAGCAGTGATGGTGGAGGGCATGGCAGGAGGATCTAATGAGGGAAAAGGTAGGAGGAAGAGGGAGTGGAGCAAAGAGATGGACAAAGAGAAGAATGTCAACTACATCAGTATTTCACTAGGCTGGGATAACAATGTATACACTATATCAACTATGATGATACAAGAGTACACAGGGCTCAGAGAGCTGTGGTTTGCTTTCACAGTGGAAATGAGACATTATGAAGTCAAGAATTTGATGCATGTGAGGTTTGGTACATACACCAAAGCTCATGAAATAGTGATTTCCATAAATAAAGCAGTTCTCCACAGGATTTCATTTACTGCCATATTTTTTTTTTTTAAACATAAAAAAAATATTGCATTAACATTTAGGCAAGACATTTCTTGCATTTGCAGGAGAACTTGTTCAATTATTAATTTCAAAAGGAGTTTAAAGCAAACCAAAGCCACCTGAGGGTTCATGGTAATAGAAGCATTAGAAATAATGGATTTTAGTAAAAGAGTCTTTCTTAAAAGAAACATAACAGGATGTCTACCAAATGAAATTCTAAATATTTATTCAGAATATTCTAAGTTTTCCTTTCAAAACAACGACAGTGTTTTTGTCATTGTAATCTCTAGTCCCAGACTATTAAGCCAGGTCTGACGGGAAGAGTGATGCCCACTAAACAGAATGGCCCAGGTCATAACCAGAATGAGCTGAAGCATTGGAAAGAATCAAGAGTCTGAAAGCCTTAATGGGGCAGCAATTGCTCTGCCACTTCAAACTAAATGCCAGGCCAGATGTGAGGTGGAGATTCACATCCGAGAGATCAGAAACATGAACCCGGAGGACTGAGTGCAAATGAATGTACTCAGCGAGCAGGAGGGACGCTGACAGTTATGGACCCGACCACAACAACACATAAAGAAGGGCACGTCGACATGTGTAAGCTGCACATAGACATACAGGTCCTCTCAAAGGAAAATGAAATGTGGATGATAAATAATAAATAAGAGTTGAAAAGAACTCCTTAATGTTTTATGAATCTGGGACATCATCTCACAGTGAGGCTGCAAGCTTCTGCCTCTTACTGCATGACACAAGCAAAAGAAATGAAGCACAGAAATGAGAGAGAGATGTAAGAGAAATCACATCACAGGCACAGCTCCATTCACAAAGAGCCTCCACAGACCAGAGTTTATGCAATCAGAGAAGCATGGCTAAGGCTAATCAAGGATTAATCAAGACCAATTCGAAATTCAGGAGACAAGACTGATATGAAACACAGCACAGACATGCCCTAAGAGTTGAATGGAAGGCGGTCAGTGTGAACCAAATGGGCAGGACTGTATCAGAGTCACATTTCAGCTGAAGGACATTGACACAGGCAGCGACAGAGCCATGATGTTCACATTGTGCTTCCTAAGGGAGAGTAACAGCAGTCAGCTGTGTTCTGTGCAAACTGGGCTCACCTTGTATGAGGATGCGCACATCCCGACTGCGGAGGTTGATGTCATTGGCAACTTCACACCTGTAAACTCCAGAGTCATTTCGCTGGAGGGGACGCAGGAAGAGCAAAGTGCTGTTTATTACCTCCACGCCCTCTGGCATTTCACTGTCTAATCTGGGAAACAGAGACAGTAACACTATGGGATTAGAAAGATATGAAAGAGACATGTGCAAATTAATAACTTTTACAAAGTTAAGGTAAACAATTTCCATATTGTTTATGATTTGTCAGTATGTGGATACTTTGCAGAGATGGGATTCAAACACACCTGATCCATCTGAAGTGGTGAGCTGGAGGGTTAGCATTGGCCTTACAGGTCATTTGAACATTCTCTCGACCGGCAAACCAGTCTCCATCGTAGCCAACCACTGATATATCTGGAGCAACTTCAAAGAGAATATAATGTCAAGTACACCTTAAACAAGGCATTATTTAAACCCAACCTCGTTGTGATCATTAAAATGGTATTCTAGCCTGTGCACTGCTTTACATCAGCAAACTCCTGAGGACAGTCTGTCTTTACAGTTCTGGACTGTGAGGGCAGTAATGGCCCAAAGATTCCAGCCCGTTTTAGTATGCTCTAAGGTCACCCCATAAAATCTATCTTCAGTCAAGACTAGGTGAGCAAAATAAACACTGCCTATTGGTCTGTTGAATTGTTATTCACAAAGAAAATAAATCAAATACATACTTACATTGCACATTGAGCTGGTAGGGGATCCTGAAATCTGTCTGCAGAGCTGGGTGCCGGACCACACAGGTGAGGGTGTGTCCCTGAACATGGCGTGTGGGCTGCCACAAGTACCGAGCCTGCACGCTGGTGGTGCCATTGGCTTCATTATAAAGCTGGACATCTGACTGGCCAAACAAGTTGGACTCCCAGGACACCTCTGCAGCAGGTCGAGCCCGCTCTGCAAAGCATGTGGCCACCACTGTCTCATTGCCACCGTCGATGAGGGCAGCGGACCCAGCGGATACATAGACCTTGGGCTCCACTGTTTTAAATGGACAAAGTACGGAAGAGAGGGTTATTCATAAAATAATTACACACTATACTTACCACTTTTGTAAATTCAGACACAATTGACATTACTCAACATTACACCTTGTTTACTTTTGAGCAGGGTACTTATGTGCTGCGGTACATATTTGACAAACACAAGGCCAAAACGCTGCGTGTCTGGGAAAATAGACAGTGGATTCTTTCTGCAGACCCACACCTCCCCCACACCTGCGTCCGCAGTGCTCCGAGGCTGGTGTGACAGCATTCATTGATTTTAATCCCTTTGGAATTCTTGCGGGACCCGAAACGCACCACTCGCATTGGGTGTAAACCTGGTGTTAGAGTCCAGCCATGTTTAAATGTGATTAGAATGAATTATTGTCATTATAATAATAAATATTAATAAACACATCATTATTCAGAAGGTAACATTAATGTTACATCTGGTTTCCCAACATTTCCAAATGAAATGCTTGTTTTCACAAGAATTGTTTGTCTATTGGCCCAGATAGACTTGACACGGCACTGGTGCTTTTATAATGCCCGTTTGTCAGGAAGAGCTCAAATCATTTAAAGTGAATAAACACATTTTATAGTAATATAAAATATTATTCTGTTTTTCTACAAAACTGCACGTTTACTATAACCAGTAACCTATGACTAAGCATTTGGTGGCCCTAGACAATGACAGAACAATGGCATATAATGATAAAAAATGATTATATGTTCCCTCTCTCTCAGTCTAGCATGTGCATGTGGCCAAAACAATCATCAGCTAGAAGAAAGATCATAAATCATTAACGCCTTGACTATAACCACACTTCTCTTTCTGGTTACTAATCCATGGTTGTATTCAGTACACAAGATATTGTGCTTACCGAGCACCGTGACAGTTGTCGAGGCTTGAGTATTTCCCAGTGGAAAAGTTGCGACTTTACAGGTGTACATTCCAACATCGGAGAAGCCCACGTTTTCTAATACAATGGTGGCATCATGGGAGGAGGGAGAGCGGAAATACAAGCGCTGGCTAAACTCTGGAGGGATGGAGATCCCGAAGCGAGGGTTGTACACAGCCACGGTGACGGAGCCAGTGGGCAGGCGGCGCTCCCATGAGCTCTGGGTGAGAGTGAGGTTTGAGCCCACATCCACGGTGCAGTCCAGAGTCACGTTTTTCCCCAGCACAGCATTCACCTGCTTTGGGACAATCACCTGACTGCCCCATATGCCTGTAAACACAAGTCAAAAGTAGATGAGCATTGCTTAAACTTATTTAAAATCTTATTTGTTTAGTTTGTGGTCAGTGCCATTATTCCCAATTCCCAAAGGTTCACTCATAATGGCATATGACTGACTCCAATAGGAAGAAATCTATTTGCTGTGACAACCACATACAACTGATACAAATCTGTCTATATGAAAAGGGTAAACTTAATGTTATGTTTTCACTTGTCGTTTCATTTTAAATTAGAGTTTTGCAAGTGTAAAACAATAGATATTTTTCCCCTCATATTCATAAATCATAAATTTCTTTAAGAAAAAAATAGATCAAAGTGGCTTTTAATACTAAGCTTCATAAACAGAGACAATGCAATTAAAAAGCCTCAAGTTGATCATTCTGATCTGCAATAATCACTATGAGTAAAATTTGATTCATTGTAAAACTCTAGAATGGACAGCTTTGAGAATTTAGATTTAATTTACTTCACAAGAAATAAGATGCCTTTTATCGCTGTCAAAGTTGAGTTTGAGGATTACTGCCATTGATCTGCTCTGGAGCAGACCAGTCTCAGGCAGTGACATGAGGTGAGTTTAAGCATGTTAGCACCACAGCAGATCTGGATTGGTCTGTCGCTTGTTCTAATCCAACTCAAACAAATAACCTAGATTTCAAAAGCTCTGAAGTAAAGAGTCATGATGGAAAACTCAAACGGACTTCGAGCAGAAGAAGGGACAGATATGCTCACAAGACGATGACATCATCTCTGAGGGAAGAGAGAGGGAGCCAAAAAAACCAAGTCACGTCTCAAAATTGCTAGAAACATTCAACTATCCAAACGACTCAAAACAATTACATGATCAGAAAATGCTGTGCGCCCACAGCCTTAACAAGATCACTTAAATTGTACCAAGTTGCCAATGAAAGACCCGATAAATCAGAAGCTGCTGCGCTCTGCAACTCACACAATCTCCGACGGGCAATCTGCCAACATCTTTTTGAAACCAATTGATCAATTTACATCTATGATTTACTGATGCTAATTGTTATATATTTTTGTTAATGGCTCAACACAATAAGAGACTATAATATACATGTTCAAAGTATGCAATCCAACAGATTTATCAAATAGTAGTGAGAATGAACAGCTCATTTCACAGTTGGGAGTACATATTTATAACCAACACCAAAATGCACTCGTTTTATGGAGCCAAGTGATTTCACAAATTTCTTTGCACATTAGGGACAAAGATAGCTGTGAGGGCAGAAATAACCACATAGTGAGTAAAGAAAGCTGTATTTTATCCCTTTGTGAATACATAAGAGAGCTATAGTGACTGTATTAAATTTTTATTTGTGACACGACGACAACCTTACATAAGCGTGCCCTCATTTTTCAACTCGGATGAAAAAAAGATGAGGAAAAGGCAAACTTCTTTCTGATCTTACAGTATGTGCAGCGACATTGCAATAAACATTTAATCCTGCTCAAGACTAGAGCTGTAGTCAAAATTCTTGGTCGACCAAAAAACCTGCCCTGTGAATAGTAAACTAAACAAAATCCCTCAAAACTATTATGCATGCAACGAAATGCTGCAGGAAAATGTTTATGTAAAAAGAAGCTATAACTCACAATTCACTACAACAACTCTATGATTTCCTTCTACTAATTCCTCATAACTATAAAATATTTAGCTGTCTGATAAAATGCTGGTCAACCAAGACATCATCGACCTATAAATCAACTAAACAAATAAAAGCTTTGGCCTGGCTGAAGGACTTGAGTTTTGAGGTGTTTTTGTTCACATCGAGTCAGTGCACACTCTGACTGCTAATATAATACAATGTGTCTCATTCAGAGGCCCCGTACCAAACAGATTATAGATATCTAGCATCAAGGACACTTAGCTCCCAGAGGACTCCACAGCTCGTTCTCACTTTGGTCAATATTACCTTCACACACACACCACTCGTGTGTCAGCCGGCAGTGTATTAATATGTGTGTCTCGCCACAGGGCAGCGTGTCGTGTTAAAAGTGGAAATAGGAACATAAATGGTGAAGTGTTTAGGGCAGCTGAGCAGGACGGGACAAGATCAAGATAAAAGGATAAATGCACACTTGACTCGCTTGAACTTAGCCGACCTTCACAGTAACTTTCAGTCTGTGGACAAATACAACATCTCAGCTCAGTGGACCACAGTCTGTTTGCATTAAGCTCCAGTGCTCTAAATCAGAGCTGTCAAAATCACTATGGAACCATATTGACTTTATAGAGCATGTATAGAGCTTGGTCCCTGAGAAACCCCTGACCTCATGACACAGCAATCATATTCTATAACTCAGTCCACATATCCAGATGAGGAGATGTGCTTTCAAACAGTAGCTGCAGTAACTATTTCACTATGGAACAATTCAAGGATGCAGTTTTCCCACACACTAAACATGTTTGAGGAAAATCTGATCAAAATAGACATTACAAATTAAATGGAAAAACACAAAATTGTAACATTGCCTTGTTTGCGTAGCAACAACATGAATTGTTTTTTTCTTGTACAAGCAAACAAGGACAGACACTTCCTCCACATGGAAACCTCAACTCTGGAAGCTCAACAGAAAGTTCCTCTAGATTGTGTGTAAAATATTGGCCTTGTAATGGATATATGAAATATGATTATTGATTGTAGCTTTCATGTTATAAGAGGCAAGATTAGTTTGTTAGTTTGTTCCAACAAAATGCCATCAGCAGTGAATCTAGTTTGCATTAAAAAAGGTACAAGGTTGACTCTTTCATTGAACTAAAGTCATGCTTGAACATCAGTCAGTAGTTTTAACCTGAAGAAATATGATTAATAAATAAATATGATTAGGTAAGCATACGTCATATCATACATGCAGTAGTGCATACATACTATATGCATGCATGCATATACACTGAGACAGCAGGGAGTCCGTAAGCACATTTGCATATCTCATTAAATCTTTAACAAAAGGGTTCTGTTTCCTTTCTGGGTCTAAAGCGATGTTGCGTTTACAGCAGGGTCTCTCTGGCAAAGGGGATCGAGCTCAAGGGATTTCTCTTCAAACAAACTATGGGAGTGCGGTACGCCTCTCGGCAGGTAAACCAACTTTGAATTACACCCAAACAGATACAGACATTTGCAATGCTTCTTCTTCATGGGATGTAGAGCTGTGCAATTACTTGAGATTCAGTCATTTATAATTGTCGAGAAGTCCACAGTCAATAAACCTCTGGTTTAACATGTGGTTTGGAGCAGAGTTCAGACTTTGGAGGTATTTCGTGTGCAATGGCACGGACTTAATGAATATTGAAAATAATTTTAATGTGTTTAATATGATCAAGTCAAATAGGAAAAAATACATCTTAAATAATACAGATCACCAGTTCTAATGAGATGTGCTGCCTACATTTTGATGCAATTAGTGAAGCCTGGAACACATCAAGACAACACATTACATCCAACGAGTCAAATAAAATGATGGTGACATCCGTTTAATATTTAGACTTAGGTAGTTAGTAAGTTGTCCTACTTTCTATGTCATTTGAGAAGGCAAGTGACTGATACATAAAATAATAATAAGTCAAACCAGCATTTGCAGAGGTTAAAGTGGTGGATGAGTGAAGCTTCATGTTCTGTGTGTTTGTTAGTGTTGGTCACTGGGTGAACTGCGCCTGACCCTTTATCCAAACAGCTCCACTAAACCACACAAGCTCTCCATCCTCACCACAATTTAAGTTTTTATTTTAAGTTACAACATGACTTGGCATAAATGGTAAACGGCCCCCGACGCGCTCAATGCAACTGATAATTCCCCCAATTAATTCCCCGGATAAGTAACGGTTGAGTGGTAATAGTTTGCTAATGGAGTGCGCGCTAAGTGGCCCGGGCTCTCTACCGTCTCCACACCACATTTCGCGGCGCATGAGGCTCTCTCTCCCCGGGCTCCATCTCACGCAACTTTTTAACATCCGCGCCGGGGCCACACTTTCCAACCGCCTCGTTTTACCGGACGAAACGCACGCGACGCTGGCGGTAGCTTTCCCCCAAAACTTCATAGCAACGTGACAGGCGCCGGCTCAGACAAAACTGAACACTCACCTGTAATACCGCACAAAAGGTAAAACAACGCCACTTTACGTTGTTTCCCGCGCCAACGCAAAGACGCCATCGTTGGACAAAGCATCCACATTGTTTTTCTTGTTGGGCTGTCCCCGGTCCCGCTCGCAGGCTGCACGGCACTTTTTGTCGGCGTCCGCTCCGTGTCTCTGTAGCGGCGGGTCCTCGGCAACGATGAAGAGCTGCATGTGGACCGTACCATCGGGCCCGGAGGCGGAGGGGCGCGGGGGCTCACCTGGCACCCGCACTGGCGCCTCCTCTGACGTGGACGAGCCGCGGCGTCCCCCCCCCGGAGGAGCGGACCATTAACACACGCATTACATCATCGCTGTTGAGAAGCCCACATTTATTGGTTTATTGTTTTACTCATTTTCGCGCTGTGTTTATTGGGAAGAGACTTTTGAAGGAGATGCACAGTTTTGCTTTTTTTTTGTGTGTGCCTGATCACGTCATTTCGATGTGTTTTTGGTTATGTTTGGGTGTGAATACTGAGCTGAAGGCAGCACAGCAACCCATGATATAAGAAATTAGAAATGTGTTACATTATTTTCAATTTGGTCCTTGGTATTGTCCAATAGTCTAGGCCATATTTTCTTATTTACTACTTTTTATCTTGTTTAGATTCAACACAATCTAGCCATCGAGTTAAGAATAAGGCCTTTCTTTTTAACTTCATTTACAAATGTATTGGTTATTTGTGATTTGTGTGGGAATCCATCATCAAGCAGTAAATGAAATGGCCTTGAATGGAACGTTGCAGCCAATTACCTTGTGCCACTCACTTACGTCTTTCATCACATCTCAGTTTTAATGTTGGGTCTAATTCAGCAGAGGGCCGCGTCTTTCAGGCTAACAGAAACCTAACCAGGTCACTGCCTCCATTCGAATCTGAAAATGTCGTTTGCAAAGCCACCAGAGATAAGTATTCACCCATTCAGTGATAACTCCTGTGTGTGAAAGCAAAGGGAGCGTGCGCACAGAAGGGGAACAGCCTGACTTTGAGTAATCTCTCCAAATGAGTACAATGAGCACTCTGAATATTGGTCAGTGTCTGGGCTTCAGTTCAGTGAGTTACACTGCTCTGCTCTGATGATGTACATGGATATATAACCAATTAAACCCCTTTAAGACTACAATGCCTCAGAAAGAGACGTTGTCTGTTTATATAATTATATGAAGTGGCCTAACTTCTTTCCTATGTATTCTAAAATCACAATTATTCACATTTAGAGGTTTCTATTGTCCTTTATTGTATTTAAAGTTGACAGATGATGCTATTTTTTCAGTTATGTATTAAATTATAACACGTATCATTCGTTTTACGTTTTGTACAAACTGCAATATTGATCTAAATTGGTTTAATAATAGAAACAGGTCAATTGACTTCCTGTTCAAAACTGTAAACTGATGAGCCCCGCCTCTTCGTAGGGACGTTTCAATGTAGCAAGCAGCAGATTGACATCTATTTTTTTTTTTTTTTTGTTATGTGTCATTTTTTTTAACACTACACATTTGCCTCGGAGTCGGGAACGTGCAGTCGGAGATAGGGGGTAGGTGAAAACAGCACTTTTCTGAGCACCCGAGCCTCAGTTGCAGGACAAAACAGGATTATTCAAACATGCAGGAATCAATAAAAGATAATGATGAAGGAACACCATCATATATTATTATATTGTTAAGCACTTCCAGGAATCACTTAGTTCACACTTGGTTACGTTTTAGTTTTAGTCTGGTTGAGTCTGACTGAACCAAATCCCTGACTTAAATGTCACAGAATGTGGATGGATGTGAGCTTTGTATCCCTGATAAGACCTCTGCGCTTCATGTCTAGAGCCTGTTTCTGTCACCAGGTACTCTGTGTCTCAGGAATGTTTTTCAGCCCGTCGAGTGCTCTTTAGCAAAGGCAGAGGGGCGCTGAGAGGGCTCCAGGACCGTGGACAAGTAAAGATCACTTAAATTAGTCCAATCTCCTACCCAGCCAGGCACCCCTTTCATTCAGAACCTCCCAGATTGTTTACGCTCAATAACTGAGCCATACTTTAACTTAAATGGGTCACCATTTGGGCTGTGAGGAATTTTACTTAAAGTGAAAGGGGAATAAAATGATATAGAGGGGCTGAGTTTCCCACAGAGATCTTCAGGTGTCCATCACAGAGGGGGCAGGGGCATAAAGTAAGACAAAGGTGACATCTGCTGGTTATAGGAAGACTCGCACAGCATAGTACATGGAATAAACATCATATTAAATAAAATGTTCTGTCATTCTTCTTAACAAAAACACAAAAAACGTACCAGAACACCACCCGTAACTGTGCAAAATATGTAATTTTTAATGAGTAGACCAATGTGGATTGATAAATATTTATAAAATGACTGAAAACCACCCAAAATCAAGCAAACAGCATTAAAAAACAATCTTCTGCTTGTACACATTGACTCCACCAAAACATCGAATCGTGTAACCATTATAAAACTTGTTCTAAAAATATTTGTCAGAATAAAACACAAATTCTTCATTATCATTTGGGAAATGGTTTGATTTTTGCCCTCAACCCAAAAGTAAAACAGTCTTTAAAAACATTTCTGAAATTGTTATCCTTGAGTCCGTACAGAAGAGGACTCAGACATTTGGGAAAGACTATCAGGCCTAAGAAAAGTGCATACTGAACGTGTATCGCTGTAGCTGTGTCTATGTTCCACAACCCACTTGAATTGACCATGTTAAATAAAGTGGAAGTGAGACAGAGACACAACTGTAATAGATGCAATAGGACCGTTGTGTGGGCTTTGTCAGCATGACTGACATTGGCTGCTGATGTTTTGACAATCACCATTATAGCAATGTATGAGTATATGATGATCATACTGACTAATACAAAGTACATAAGAGTGAACGATCTGTTTAAAGTCATGTAGATTTCCAGTTTAAAGAGAGCTTGCTTGGTGCAGTGAGTGGTGAAGCTGGTATTTGTAAAGCGAATAAACAAAAAGAGCTGTGTGAAAGAGTCAAAGGAAGCCATAGACCACATAACAGCTATGGCAACTCCAGTTGTTCTTGTAGTAGCAATAACTACATATCTTAGAGGAAAACAAATGGCAACATATCTTTCCAGAGACATCACAGCCAAATTAAGGGGAGACATTTTAACAGTAACATTTGCAATTAAAGTGAAAATGATGCATACATAACAAGACATTTTGGTCATGGTAACAGCAAAAACATAGAGTAGCATTGACATCAGTAGCTGCAAGGAGTCAGTAAAGAGTAAATGTCCAAAAAGGATATATCGGGAGGACTCAAGAAACAGAGGTTTTCTCAGCAGAGCGAAAAACATAACAGCATTGACATAAAGGAAGAGGAAGCATGGCAGCATGGACAGCAAGGCTCGGGCAGGAGTCAGTCTGGGCAGCACCACCTCTGCAGTGTCATTCATTGCTGACTCATCAAGGTGAAATCTAAGAAAAGAACAAGTTATGTACAGGTTACACACAGATACCATAAAGGGAAGTTGCATGAACATGGAAAACACGCACAAAACGTCTTTACTTAACTATGATCTTATGCAGGCTACACGTGGTTCAAAATGTTAAAATGAGCAAGTGCTTCAGAAATCTGAAACCCACCTGCAGCAGCTTCACCTTAAGTAACCTTAAGTAACAGTGTCTATGGGTTTGGAGGAAGGTAACCAATCAAGAGTCTTCCTTCTGATTGGAAAAAAATCAAACATTAGACCTGAGGCTAATTGGGGGTGGGTAACATTTACTGTCGGGGGTTATTTTGAAGGTCACGACTGAAAAGGGTTGAGAACTACGGCTCCAATAAACTCATAGAACAAACATTCTTAATAGTTTACATTAATCTTAATTTACATTTTATGGCAGTTTTATTGTCCATTTGAAAAAAAAAAAAATGTTTTGTAATTTATATTTTTTTTCTATTTTAGTATTTTGTGCAGTTTTCCATTGTTTGTGTTTAACTTTTTGAAGCAAAAATAAAATTGAATAGCCCTGCCTTGGCCCAATATTGGCCTCCTGCTGAACTGCCCCAAACGTTCACAAACAGAAGGCTACTTTCGATTGTAAATGTAGGCCGTTCTACCATTATAACCTCAATACCATCACATTGTATTATGATACAGACCGGAAATAAATGATCCAAGCCTTAATAAAGGTCCGGTTCTTTAGAGATTTAAAAATAAATCACTTTGACACTCCACGGGTGTGTGTGGTTAATAAATGTCCATTCAGTAATGCTGTTTCACAGGGTTTATTCCAAGTATTGCCCTAACCCTAACCCGAACAACAAGGTTACATGATTTCAGGCCTTGCTGCCTCTAGTAGCCCCATGGAATAAACCAAACCAAAGGAAATCAGATTTTTCAGAGCTCCAAGGCCTCTGGGTTGGAGGTGCACAACATGTACCAGGCTACTGTAGTTTTGGGTCGCACAAAATATCCCCAACACTGTTTTCAATAAATTATAATTAATTTATTTATAAGTTAATACAATAAAAACAATTACAGATAGATTTGATTTTGTGATTTTTGTGATGAATCAAATAAACAAAATACTTTACCAACATTGCTTTACAAAATTTGCCCATGAACTGAACCAGAATTAAACTAGGACTAGACTAACACCAACCAGGTCTGAGCCAGGACTAATCCAGAATCAAAACAGGCCTAAAGCTAAGGGTCATTTTCTTTGGACAGACGAGTGGGAAGATGTATGTACTTCACAATGGAAGACCACAAAGTCCCATGTTTGGAGGGAATTCTGTTGGGAAAATGTTCTCATTTTTCACAAGGTATTCACTGTTGGAGAAACTGTGGTTGCCAGGTGTTTTGGGACTATCCTCTTGCACAAAAATTAACAGAAATTAACACCACCATCTTACTCAATTTTGGAGCAATGTATTTGGGCTTCAAACCATGGACATAATGGACGGATATCTTTGGAACACACAAAATGGATGACACAAACTGCTCAGACGATTAAGGACTAGACTGACATCCTAACTGACATATGCACAAGGTAAAAAAAAATCACATATGAATATGAACAAATTTGATGAACAATGGACTTTAATTTTGTTCTTAATGTGCTTTAACCCTTCTTTTCTTTGGATGCCACCACCTTGTTTTTGTTGTTTTATTCTCAAAACAAAAAAACAGCTCAAGCTAAATTAAATGAAGACGTAACCAAGACCAAACCAAGTCTAAACTAATTTTTTTTTTTTTTTTTTTGAAGATCGGTTGTGGACCACTTGGAGGCCCTGATTTGGCCCCTGGTCTGAGCTGCATTTATCCCCTGAGCCATAGATAAGATAAGATAATCCTTTATTGTTCACACATGGGGAAATTTCGGTGTTACAACGCAGTAGATACAGGGGGAAAGGACAGATTATAGGAAGTTTAAAAAAAAACACTCTCAATAGAAGAACTCTTATAAACAAAACAAAAAACTCTTATTAACAAAACTCCTCACATATCTTAATAGGGAATGGAGGAAAAAAATAAAAATAAAGTATATAAATAATAAAGTAAAAATAGCTAGCATAAGACTAAATAATACTAATGGTAAGTAAACGCTCTTATTTACATCAGTTATATGCACATGAATATGGCCTTAATTGCTTGTGAGTATGACAGTAATTGCACATGAATAGTAGACCTCTAATAAACTTTTCTCTTCTGCTTTGGCAAGTCACACTCAGGCACTGTAATAAACGTTCGTCATACATATGTTTAAGAACAAATAAGCACAATCAAAGCCAAAAAGAACACGCCTTGTGACGCTTCTGAACATCTGATGTCATAATTGTTTGTTAAATAGCACCAGGGAATTTAATCTTCTGAGAGGTCATTAAAGCGGATTAATAATTCAGACCTACTGCTTCATTTCGCTTGTTTACGTTTACATCATCCATCTACTGAGAGACAATTATGAGAGACAACACTGTAACTACAGTTCCTGGTTGAAAAAAGAAAACCCCAAACTCAAGAGCCTGGAATAACTTGAAGCAGCTGTAGTGTGTCATCTCATTGTTCAGACAGATAACACTGGACTTCAGTGGCACAACTATGTGGCTGCTTGTATTGAATTGGCTCTTCTTTTTGATGAGCCAAATTGCTTAGTGCCCTCGAGGCTGAGACACTGGTGCAGAACAAACTGCAGTCAGTGTTCATTCATGTGTTTCACTTTCATGAAGAGGAATTTCCACCGGGCGCCCCGACCTTGCCGTATCCATGATAGTTCACATTTTCATTCAATGGCTATTTACTATACCTGTAGACCATATATACCTTTACTATACAAAAGTGTGCTTTAATTGAGTGTGTAAAGTTCATTAAAAGTTGAAACAATTAAAATGGCCAATGTAATTTATTAATATACCAAATATACAATGACGGATGGCTTACATTTGGCTGCATCTTTAATTACTCTTTTAAATCAAAGCGATGTACACAAAAGGTCACTAAAAAACAACTGAAACATTTTCTGAAGACATAAGTGATAAAAAAAATAAAAAAAAACAGAATAAAGAAAACTACAACAAATCCGTGATTTTAAATACAAATAAGGCGAACCTGGAAGGCAAAGTATCTACACAAATATAATAATTATAATAATAATAAATTTAGTCAATTGTTGCTATATTGCAGGATTGTGATCGTGATGAGGCGTTGAGAGATTTCTTGTGTAGTTCTGTTGTCACACAGGAAATTATAAATTAGCTGTAAAAAAGGTAAACACAAGCTTTACAAGTTAAAACATATACTTATGACAAAACAATTACTTAATACAAACTAACACCAAAACTAGAAAATAAGGAGAACCACAAACATAATTTGAAATGATATGTTTGATACTTACCAAAGAAATCCTTCTTTAAACTCAGTGAATTTGTGCCGAACCATAAATGTTGCTAAAGCATCTGCTACCTGTGAAAAAATACACAAAAAACATGTTCATTCAACTTTGCAGTTTTTCCCACTCTTCCCAGGCCAGGGTTATGACAACAGAAAATCCTCATTTTAATGTAGTACTTTTTCAGGTGCGTCCTCATGCACAGCATGGCCACATTGAGGCAGGACCTGCATCTGAAACTTTCCTGTGGATGGAATAGAAATGCAGTTCATATTGTGATGCTTTTTTGTTAACACGCGGAGTAAAGGACCCACCTTGCATCTGTCCAATGGTAAGGTCTTTATCAAGTCTGTCTACACCTGTGAGAGAAAGGAAGGGGTAAAATGAATGCAGTTTATAAAGGCCTTGTATGAATGAAATGAGACAGGACTAACCCGCAAGCAGTAGCAGTTTTGGCACAGAGCAGGTGAGAAACAGAGCGGAGAGACCTCTGAACCAGCCCTCCCAGTATTTCTCTGTCTTTGACAAGTCCACACGCCAGGTGAACACACTTTCCTTCTTTACCTTGTGGAAAAGGTTAATAAAACAGCTGCTTCCTCCAGAACAAATATCAACTTAAAAGTCAAACAAATGCTCACTTCAGGGTCATCTTCCTTCATCCTTTTCTTACTCGATTCTTCAGCTGCTTCTGCCTCTTCATCCTCTTCAATAATACCTTCCCCGATGCTTCGTGACACGCCTGGACTGCTGCTGGTTTCTTCACATCTAAAAACAAGTCATTTTTTTGACAAAACGTTATTTTGACAGAGCCTGCTCATTATAACAATATTGACTTACTTACTTTTTGACCTGACCACCCATTGACACACGAGCAGATTCAAAATTTCGAATTTGTCCACTTTTGACACTGAAAATAAAAGTATGAACATATAAAATGTATTTAAAGATATGCAACTCACAGAATAATAATAAGATTTACCTCCATTCAATTGCATTTTCAAGAGATTTAAATGTCTTTGGACGACTTCTAAGAAAATTCTGCATGCTGTTTAAAGCATCCATGGCTGTGCCTGTGTGTACACATGTTTATTTCATATTTGATGCTGTTGCAAAAAATACTTTACACGGCACTTACCTTCTACAACATCAATAACGCACAGGCCAATCAGTGAAGGTATATGATTGGCTGATGCAGTGTGTACTGCAATAGCTCCTCCCATACTATGTCCAATGATCATAATGGGAGGTGGATTATCACCATAAAGTGACTCAACCACTTTACCAACGTCCCTTTTTAAAGAGCAGAAACAGAATGCATCAATGTTTGGTAGATAACTAAAACAAAAGCACACACACCACTCTTACTTGGCCATTGTGTCAGCCGAAAGATCATCAGGATCTTTTACTTTGGAGTCACCTACAACGCCAAGCAAAGAATGTGAAATTATTTATTTGATGTTAATTTAAAAACATACAACATACTGCTTTACCATGAGCTCTCAGGTCCATGGCCACCACCCTGCAGTCGATCCTGCTGCAAATAACAGCCTGCAAAATATGCCATTCATTAATTCTTTTAAGAAGCACTTTCAAAAGTAAGTTGCATGTTGTCCACTCTTACAGTGAAAACTGCCCAAGAAAGAGCCGAGTGCCCTCCTCCATGAAGCAGTAACAGCACTGGACCATGAGCACCGCTGCAGTAAATCCTGAAAATGTTCAAGGAAGTCAAGGCAAAAGTGAGTCATTCATCAGTCTAACTTCATTCTTATACGGAAACATTAACATTCAAGGATATATCTTTGCCATTCTCATTTTCCACTTCAACATCCTCCATAGTTTCAAAGTACTGGCTCCAGGAAAGTGGGGTGAAATCTCTCTTTCGACCAGGTCTGGTGAAACAAATGAAAACTAAATGATTAAAAGTGTTAAACCAAAATGCACAGAAAACATAACACTACATGTACTGTAGCACATCCAATTATACAGTTGAACACAAATCAATAGCCACTTATAGTTTGTTTGGTTAAACAGAAGCTGTGGAAATAAATTAACTGTATAAGACCATTGGTAGTTTCCTTGAAGAGTGTTTTAAATAATGGTAAAGTGCAGGTGTTTATAATCGGACTACTGCAATGAGTTATCCCCATTACATTGGCAAACTACGGAACTCACGACTCTTTGCCACATTTTGTTTTAAGCTTTAACACCAGCGGCTTCACTATCCGAAGAAGACGCCAAGCACAAATGCGCGGTGCCATTTCTAATTGCTGCGGCCAGTCCAGACAAACCCGATTAGGTTTCAAACTCACCCCATTTTCATTTTGGAGCCGCCGGACTGAGGACCACCGGGCATCGGGGGTCTGGAGGGTAACAGATTTAAATGCAGATGCCTCTCCATACTGGTGCCTCTGGGGCCGCTGTCAGTCGGTGTTTAACGTGGACCTCCTCCTCTTTCGCAGCATAAGATTGGGGTTCGACACCTGCGCCACGACTAGCAACGCATCCAGATTGAACCTGAAACCGAGCCTGAGCCGGAGAAGCTAATGTGGCTAACAGCTAGCGGTTGACTTCTTTTGCACCTGTAATGTTCTGCGGGTTTCGTGCTACACTGCCACCTAGCGGGTAAAACAACACGCACACGCGTCAAAACATGACATAAACATCCACAAGATGGCAGCAGTGGATTAAAACAATATATTCTCTATTCTCTTTAGTAGATGTCCATAGAAAAGGAAACAAAAAAAGCTCAAACAACCATGGTCAAGTGCAATGAAATAATTAACATCAACAACAAAAAGAAAAATAAATGGTTCTTAACACGCACGTTTAGTTTGGAATATTCCCTTTTCACGATAGAAGACTTTTGCGTACGATGTAAATGTCCTTGTTGTGAGGAAACCTCCGTGTTTATAGGAAGTACATTTAGTAAAATAAGTGTTTTAGTCTCACCACTTTCTCACCACACAGATGCTTATCCTTATGATATAGATTATACCTGTTCTGCTGGAGGTTTCATGCTTAGAACAGTGCAGATGGAGTACTTTGTTCTTTCATTAATTATAAACAGTTTTTCTCTATGTCACTTTTCTGGTGGAGGGTCTGCTAGATGTTTGTCTCCGTGGAGATGGTATTGCATTGCTTAGAATTTTCCACAGTAACGCATTAAACTTGACAATCTCCATGGAGAAAAGCAGGTGGCGCTACCAGGCAAAGTTACAGTCAGATCTGTGGAAGGACAACACATGGATCTATTCTAATATCGGGTCTGGATCATGGATCTATTCTAATATCGGGTCTGGATCATGGATCTATTCTAATATCGGGTCTGGATCATGGATCTATTCTAATATCGGGTCTGGATCATGGATCTATTCTAATATCGGGTCTGGATGATCGAGGAGAGTTGAAGTGTCCAATGAGGGCGTAGATAAAACGCCCAGCAGCCTCGTGCAGACCAATAGGCTTGAACCAGAAACTCCACCCATGATCGACACCGACCGGATCTGCGCAGGTCTCACTCCCGAACGCGCCTAGGAAGTTTTGTAGGTATTTTTCAGCATATATAATAAATAAATAAAATATAGATTTAATGTCATAATGTGGAACATCACAGGCAAAGAAGTAACATTTCCATGGAGACAATAAGTTGGGACCATCCACCAAAAAGTTACAGAGAGTTCTTTAAAGCATTTTTATTAAGTTAAGTTAAAATCTATTGTCCCTTCAAGACAAATTTGTCTAACGCACTTAGTGCTTGAATGAGAAGTCATAGTAAAATACAGAATAATTTTATACACATTAAAAAAACAGGACATTGAAGGGTAACATGGTGGGTGGAATGGGGTGGGCAGAGGGCACCCTAACTCCTTGCACTGGAAGGGTTGAGGAGGCTAGGGTAGTGGAACCACAGCTGAGGACCTCCCCACTACCCGAGGAGGGAAGTGCATTGTTCAGTTTCTTTTTCAAAATTAGTCTTTCTTGTAAACTCGACATATTGCTTCCTATCGAATTACAAATCAAGCAACAATGAAATACTTCCTGTGCTAATACATGCATAGACCAGCACAGAATGCTTTCTGGTCTACGCTGGTCTATGCTGGTCTATGCAGGTCTATGCTGGTCTACGCTGGTTGACCATGCTGATCTACCAGCAAGACCAGCACCAAAACACAACATATGCTGGTCTTACTGGTATATTGTGCTGGTCTTGCCATGCTGGTCTATGCTGCAGGGATGGATGGGCATATGGACATACAGATCGTGCCCCAGTAACCTCTGACTGATGTAACAGTAGATGTATTTATAGTAGCCTATTGGCATTTATTTGTGGAGTAATGTGACTTATCTTGTTCACAGCAGTGACGAAGGTTTCGAGGTATTTAAAGAGCAGAGGACACAGCAGTGATGGAAAATGCCTGCTCAGTTTCATTTTCACAAGCTGTCTGCTCAGTCAGGTCACTCAAACTGGTTCAGACCAGGGGTGCCAGTTGTTTACGGCTCGCACAAAGGACATTCTGACTGCATTCTTGGGATGAGTATTCATGAGATTACATGAGACGCACAGTGCAAGTGCAATATATTGTAAAATATTTGATTCAACAGAATATTTCTGAAAGAAGTGTTAATTTATGTTTGTGAGATAGTTTTCATCCACGTGACCAGACGTATCCTGTGGCAATGTTTGAGATTCACATAAGCCTCTGCCTCACACCTCCCCTACAAATACGTCGCCACACTCTTAACACGGTCAATGTTCTCCCTGTGAATTAGAACACATGCTTCAATGATTGGATGCAGATGGCTGTTGCATCCACCCACTTGTGCATGGTAAGGATTGGCTAAAAACATGGCTGTTCCTTTGGTCCGATGTTTCGTAACTTTATTGCTCTCTGGGGTTGGACAAAGCGGGAGGTTCCTGTTGGCGGGTGTGTTTTTGTAGGGTACTGGTACTAGCAATGTAGATGAAGTCCTGAGAAGTCTTCCCTGATTGGTCAAGAGCAGTATCCAATAGAAACAAGAGGAGTAGTGTCTTGTAAAGTTCATCCCAATCTATAGTATACAATTGTAATTTCTATCAACAATATAGAAAGGTAATTGTTTTCAGTCAGAATATAGTTTTTATCCTCAGGTTTTGTCTTGTTGACTGTGTGGATGCATATATTTCCTTGTCGCCAATTTCTGCAAAATAATTACCCTTTTGGGATCTAATAAAGTGTTGACGTTGTTGAGGTTGAAGTTCAATCAACATTATGTAATTGATCATCTGTGTTTTCTCATGACACACTTGCAGATCAACAAGAGCTCAAGTGACGGCTGCAGACCATCTACAGTGGTAAACATGAGATTCAATGACAGGTGCTCTCTCACTGCCTCAGTCATGTGCAAAGATGCCTATAAATTCAGCAGCCTCAGAACCATTGACTTAAAACCAGACGGCAACATCCAGGGAATAACTGATGGGACATACTTTTAATATTGGACATTTTTCCTCTTATCTGGATCATAATAATTATACTCTGGTAGGTCAAGTATCTTCATAACTCAGCTTATAGAATATATGGTGCAAATTTGACTGTAACATATCTATTTACTACAACCTGCAATGCTATACACTTAGGGAAAGGCTGACTAATTTCATAACATATTATAGATGGTGGTGTTACACTGTGACTGGACAATACAAACAAGTTTCTGGACAAAGCTGCAGCAGGGCAACTTTCTAGAAATACAAGAAAACTTGAAAAGCATATTTATTTTTGGAAATGAATGACCTCACTATTTTGCACTCAATGTATTTTAATCTGTCCTCTGTCACAAGTCTCGGTAAACTTCTGGAAAAGTAAAAGGATAAAGATTCTTCTACTGATACAAACAATTCAGAAGCAGAGATGGTTGGAAAAGAGCTTGTGCCGACTGCAACAACCAAGTTTTTTGGTGCAGGGACAGCTGCCTGCATAGCTGATCTCATCACCTTTCCCCTGGATACAGCCAAAGTCAGACTGCAGGTTAGAATCAAATTATCTCACTGTACATGTTAAAAAGGTTTGACTTGCTAAGATAAAATGTTGTACTTTAGCTCCAGGGAGAGAATGTGAAAGTAGAAGGGGCAAATGCAACAAGGTATCGGGGAGTGTTTGGCACCATTTCCACTATGGTCCGCACTGAGGGGCCCAGAAGTCTGTACAATGGACTCGTGGCAGGACTACAGAGGCAGATGAGCTTCGCTTCAGTCCGAATCGGCCTTTATGACTCCATGAAGCAGTTCTACACTCGAGGCACAGACAGTGAGTTGTTGAGCGACTGATTTACGACCATGTTTTCCTCTCTCTAAGTAACAATATGTCTCTAAAGGTGCAGGGATTGTGACCAGGCTCATGGCAGGCTGCACCACAGGGGCCATGGCTGTAGCATTTGCTCAACCGACTGATGTGGTGAAAGTGCGCTTCCAGGCTGAGGTCCGAATTGGAGACGGTGAGAGAAGATACAACAGCACAATAGATGCTTATAAGACTATTGCTCGAGATGAAGGCGTGAGAGGACTTTGGAAAGGTATATTGAAACTGGCATTGATACAGTGTAATAACAATGATCAAAATATAACAATCTTAATAATTGCTAACATGCATTTTTAGGATGGATGCCAAACATCACTCGTAACGCCATAGTGACCTGTGCAGAACTAGTGACTTACGACATGATCAAAGAGCTTATTCTGAAGTATGACCTCATGACAGGTACGCTAAAGACACAAGATTTCCAAGTTAAGTTTCAGATAGGCATTACATTTCATAATAAAAACCTAAATATTGGTCTTTCTCAATAGATAACCTGCCCTGCCACTTCACCGCTGCCTTCGGAGCAGGCTTTTTCACTACAGTGGTGGCTTCTCCTGTGGATGTGGTGAAGACACGCTTCATGAACTCAGCGACTGGACAGTACAGCAGTGCCATCAACTGTGCATTCATCATGTTAAAGAGTGAAGGACCCAAGGCTTTCTATAAAGGGTGAGGATGTGCCTGTACACTTACTGTATCTTTCATTCCAGTGCTATAACCTCTGTTTTTCTGACTAGGTTCATGCCATCTTTCCTTCGATTGGGCTCTTGGAATATTGTGATGTTTGTGACTTACGAACAAATCAAAAGAGGGATGACACGGGCACATCAGTACTGGGAATCTCCCTTCTGACACACAGACACCCGCTTTAGTTTCATTAATGCAACAGAACAACCTTCAGTGGAGCCTGGGTCCCGAAGTGACTAGTGATGAAAGAAAGTATATGGGACGTCCACAGCAGGTACCCGCAAACGTCCCAAATGGAGCACTGACTTTTTCAAGGACAGAAGCTCTCTGAATCAGGACGCAAACTTTGGGGGCCAAAGGGAAATCGCTCTTTTCAGGAACTTTTCAGGAACATTTTGTGATTCCAGTGACTATTGAGCACAAGGTAAACCAGACGGCTGGTTATTATAGAGATCTGTTTACAGGTAGAGCATATTAAACTTGAATATGTATTGTGTATATCATTATTTTCTTCATGTGCATTTTTATTGCTGGTCAATAAACACAAAATAAAAAAACATGATATGTGTGTCTCATCTCTTTGAGAAGTTGTGAATATGGATGACCAAAAGCTACCACTTTGTAACAACCCAATTGTTGCCTTTTGTTTGAGCTAGAACTAGTTTGCATAGTCCTCAGACAGAGAGAGCAACAGCTATCTACTCTGTATAAACACCCGCTCCTCACGGTCACTTTTGTCCAGCCTGTGAGAAGAGAATAAGCTGACAAAACATTATTTTAAACAGGGGCCCACTGTTACATAATCTAATTAAATCAAATATCTGGAATCCTGGAATTATCAAAAAAGGTTGATTTGATGTTTCAACGTGTCCTGCCAGGACTGCAAGGCCTATTATCTCCATTATAACTCTTTAACACAGTAAAGTGTTTTCCTGAACCCTTTCAAGCCCTTGCACACACGTTCTAGAGTGGCGCTTTCTAAGGGGGAAAGGACATGTGCATAAGGAGCTAATTTAGTGTACGTACATAGTGTTCCAGGATATTCAGGATGACTCAGCACGAGTTGACTCGGCTGTTCTCTCAGAACCCGACGATTACTATACAATAACAGCTGTTAAGTTCACGGTGCTAAATAAATACATTCTTTAATTTGAGTCAAATTACAAAGTTTGTTTAGCAATATTTTGGTTCAGTTAGTTTCTCTCATCACATCATAAACATAGATTTAACGTAATACAAAATATACATGTGTTAATTAAACTGTTGATAACAGTTCAAAGTAAGTGTTTTAAACTATACCGTAAAAAAGAAACGTGAAGCCGTCTGTAGAGGGGCGGGGCCTCCTCTGCCATGCACTGACGTCACCGCCCTTTATAAACACTATCTAAAGAATCTAGGGCCTTTGTTCCACCATTCTGCGGATCCGGTTACTAAAAACAGCTCCTTTTAGCCTTACCACCTCTGTGGAAACTTTGTTATATTTCTACAAACTACGGTAAGCATGTTTAAGGTTCACGCTCCTTCATTTGACTTCTTAATGCTTATAATACTTGTTTTACATTCCTAGATCTTTGGAGTATGAACTTAAGTCACAACAATTTTACAACGGTTTCTATGGAAAACAAAAGAACCGAAATTATAGCTGGGACAACATTTAGTCCGAGGGATGCATTTAGAGAAGCCTGATCTTAAGCATTTGTCCAAACAACTTTAAAGGTAAGTACTTAAATTGTGATTCAATCCAGTACATATCATTTCATGTTCTTTTATTGCTTCTACATACTTTCAGATTTGCAACAAGCCCTCCTGTCTTTGTCCCAATAAAATCGTCTTGTTCAAATCTTCAAAACGTTTGGAAAATGGTTGGGTTTAAGCCTGCAGATGTGCCTCCTACAGCAGCAGTAAAGTTTGTGGGTGCAGGAACTGCAGCCTGCATCGCTGACCTGCTCACATTCCCTTTGGATACGGCCAAAGTGCGGCTACAGGTGAATACTTTTAGTTGCCGTAATTGTTGTTTCAATCTAATCTTAATCGGTTTAAATGTCATGTGAGAGTAGTGTGACCGACGTGTTCTTTGCTGCTCAGATACAGGGAGAGGCTGGAAAAACAGCGGCCTGTAAGACCTCTGCTGTAAAGTATCGTGGAGTGCTTGGGACCATCACCACTATGGTCCGCACTGAGGGCCCCAGGAGCCTGTACAGTGGGCTGGTGGCAGGGCTGCAGAGGCAGATGAGTTTTGCTTCAGTTCGGATTGGTCTGTATGACAGTGTCAAACAGATCTACACTAAAGGCTCGGATCGTAAGTGCTGCTCTTGTGTGTGGTCCTGTTCATGTGACTCATCTTTGCTCACATGTCACGTGTTTCAGATGCAGGCATCGGCAGTCGTCTCATGGCAGGATGCACCACTGGAGCTCTGGCCGTGGCGGTTGCCCAACCAACTGATGTGGTCAAAGTGCGTTTCCAGGCCCAGGCTAGATCTTCTGGTAATGTGAAGCGCTACAGTAGCACTCTTAATGCCTACAGCACCATTGCCAAAGAGGAGGGCTTTGCTGGGTTGTGGAAAGGTAATTATTGAAGTATGTTTATCCTTAAGCAAGACATTGAACTCAAGGAAACTATATACAGTATTCTATGTCTTTTGCAGGTACGGCTCCAAACATTGCACGCAATGCAATTGTGAACTGCTCAGAGCTGGTGACCTATGACTTTATCAAGGATTTACTCCTTCACTCTACTCCAATGACTGGTAACTTGTGCCATAAGTCATACGACTTTATGGTTACCGTAAATGTTTAAAACATTTAAATAATACATCTCATTCCTCAGACACTCTGCCGTGTCACGTTGTCTCAGCCTTTGGAGCAGGCCTGGTCACAACCGTGATTGCCTCTCCAGTGGATGTGGTCAAAACAAGATACATGAACTCTGCCCTGGGCCAGTACGGCAGTGTGCTGAACTGTGCTGTCACCATGATGTCCAAAGAGGGTCCCCGGGCTTTTTACAAAGGGTCAGCACAGTTCAGATACTAAGATAACTGATTAACAAAATAGTTGATGGACATTTGTCTTTTTTCTTAAAGGTTTATGCCATCTTTCCTGCGTTTGGGCTCATGGAACATTGTGATGTTTGTGACCTACGAGCAGCTGAAACGAGCAATGATGACCGTGAATTTGAACTGCAAACCTTTGTGAATAAAGGATCTTATGCAAAACCAGATCTTTAATTCAAGCACAGGAATAAATGTTCAAAACATATCTAATGAAACTGCTTTAATGTCCTAATAACATGATGTGCATTATAATTTTAATAATGTAGCGCCTGTTTGATCAGAAGTTTGCTTTCAGCAGAAAGTTTCTCAGGGAAGTGGACGTTGAATGTAAAGATGAGGTCTCCTTTTTGTGAAGGGTTGTGAGGCAGCGGCATTCCCTCTCCAGGCACCACTTTTTTGTATGATGGGCTGATTTTATGAGAAATCAGGTTAAAGGTTATTTTAACACGTTTTGGCAATCACACTGATAACATTGGCGCTTACTGCACAATCTCATTGAAGGGAATGTTGATGAGTCTGCCATCCAGAGTCTCCACTTCCACAGAGAAACCAGTCAGTGCCTTTGGACAAAACATTCAAACATTAGCACACTAACAAAGCATCGCTGCAATCAATCTGCTTCTTTGATTGTTCTAACCATCTCCAGAGACACTACTGCATGGTAAATCAGATCATTGTCCAGTCTTTTGAACACCGCGTGAGGCTTCTGACGCACAATGAACACTATGTCTGCAGCTATGTTGTTAGGCCCCTAAAATCAAAAAGCCATGTTAGTATATATTATCACAATAGGGACACAGTTCTACAGTAAATTACAATAGGATTAATAGTGACTGGTGCCATCTACAGGACGCAAATGAGCCGTGTAACCATAATAGAGTATATCTGATTTAGAAAGTAGAAAAATATTGTTTTTGCTTTTCACTCTACATGTTTGTTAATATTAGTTTGCAGACTTAATGTTTCTGCTTTGTTGTTGTTGTAAAAGCTGTGCTAACATAGTTCTTATATCACTATACACTAATACTATTTTTAGGCAACAATCAGTGCAAGCCAATAAAACTCTCATCCAACAATATTTTCATACAAACTATAAACTATAAAACGGTGGTTACAAAATCAGCACCTGATCCCCCTCTTTAGGAAACGTTATTCGTGTGCCCTCTTTCCATCCAGGCTTCACAGTTGCTGTCAAAATCTTGTCTCTGATGCTGGACGTGCAGCCGTTGTCATTCATGACCTACAACAGCTTCATCATGTTAGACAGTGACAGGTTTGAGCTGGCTCAAAAGAATCATATTTACTTTGCGCGATATCTTGATTTTTTTGGTGCATCCATGGAAAAGGTCATCTAAGGACAAATGGAGGTCTCGTTCAATGGGATCATCCTTAATCTTTTCTTCCCCAAGAGTCAAGCCTCCAAACTGAAGAGGAAGGTCGCTTATATAAAAGTCTGATAAAAATATGATCATGCTTTAATAATGAATTAATCAGGCATATTTGCTCTCTGACATATACTGTGTGTTCATTACCTGAAAATGGGTTGTCACTCCCAAAAAACTCTTTGAATGTTTTTTCAGGATTGTTGTGGTAAGCATATTTTAAAGACCAAGCACCGCCTTTGGCAAATTCAGTAGGAATGCCACACTTTAAACCATCCTCTCCGAATTTATCATAGGTGGCCTTTTTACCAACTGTTCCAAAAAGAAGAGATTAGTCTATTTAATATAGATACATAGACAGTGACCCAGACAAACTGTATGCTCATTAGATTATTTGGTTAGAGCAGTGGTTTCCAAAAGTGGGCTCCACGGGGGCCTCAGACGCACTGCAGGGGCCCCCAACGGTTGTGTATAGACTTTTCAGGTGATGTCATCAACATTAGTCTGATGCTCAAATCAGAATTTAATTTGAGTTGTGTTTTTACACAATCTGACCATAAAGAACTGACTTCATTGAAACTACAACAGGCTGTTTTGTGCTGATAAACAAGTCTCTCTCAAATTAAATTACAGTCACAAGCTTGTCCCGACCAACTGTTTTTCAGAAAGGGCTGTGAATACGTACTGAATATACCGATCACAGAAAATGTGTATGATTTTTTTGTCTGTTAATGTGTGCATTATGTCATCGCAGTGTTGGTGGAACTATCCTAGAGCAGGTAGCAGTCCCTCAAGTAGAAAAGTGAAATATAACTCGTTAGTGCACCATATTACAAACTAAGCTTACGGTCACTTAAAACGTGGAAGGCTTCACCCAGTTGCCGAAACCTCTCATAGTTCCCTGGCTCTCTGTTGCTGGTCGGATGAAGCTTCAGTGCAAGGCGTCGATATCTAAATCATGTTACCGTTTACAAAATCAATTAATGCGTTAAAACAATTACAATCAAGACAAACTTACGCTTTTTTAATGTCTGCATCGGTCGCATTTCTGTTTATTTCTAAAATCTCGTAGTAGTCTCGTCCCATTGTCGAAAAATGTATGTAATTAACGCAGCTAAAAGTTTTGATAAGAAAACGATTTCGAGGGACACCAAACATTAGATGAACAAGCTGCAGTTTGCCTTGGTATCGGTTTCCTTGGTAACCGCTGATGTCGCGAGATTTACAGGCCCCGGTAGATGCCGCTGTTTGTGTGATGTACATGAGAGGGAGTGACCACTAGAGGGAGCACGCACACATGAGCGAGCTCACAATGAAAACTAAGTACGAGTGCACCATCTAGTGGTAACTCCCTTATAAACCCGTGGATCCAGTACATGGATCTATGATGGATCCAGTACATGGATCTATGATGGATCCAGTACATGGATCTATGATGGATCCAGTACATGGATCTATGATGGATCCAGTACAAGGATCTATGATGGATCCAGTAGTAGAACTGCGCCTGGTCTAAATGATCTGCAGAGATCACTGAGAGTTCGGGTGTTGAACAGACGTCTGCAGTGAAGTCGAACACTCGAGTTCAGATCTACGACCATCATTAAATGTCTGCTTTCGTTTTTACTTTACAACTTTAATGCTATATTTAATGTAGAATTAAATGTGCTCATTGTTTTTGACCCACATCAGCATTAGTGGATTTATATTGACATGTTTGCTCATGACCGGATCTGAGAGTATGACAGCTAAAAAACTTGACATCAGAATTTGACTCTTTTGAGCAGCAAAGATAAGTGCATTTATTCTTTCATTTTAAAACCATTTATAACAGAGGTTAATGCTATACAAACTTTCTTCCAAATATTCACACAAACAAATTGCACTGTTATCAGTATGACCAAACAGCCAGTTAGAAGTGTTTTGGTAATGGCAATCCAACGTAGATGGATATTAAAGTCAATTTAGTAAGTCTCCTTTAGAGAAAACAGATGAACAGTCATAAAAAGAGCAATTCAATTGGTAAAAATAAATATTGCAATAGTGGATTAAACAAAAACCGTTACTAACAAAAATCAATGAGAACAAGTAAAAACAAGCAAAAACAAAGTGTTCCCAAACAAGACTATTAACCCAAAGCAGAAAATCATCTATGTTTACCCTTCACAAGGCATTTGTTCAAATCTACGATGGATATTTCAGGATTTATGAACATGTACACAATGAGCTGAAACTGCAAATCTAATTCATATTAAACCTATAATAGCGGTTGGTTTCTCATAAATTCATGAACAATATCAAATAAAAACAAAGTAGAAAATGGAAGCCAAAGTAAAATGAATGAATCACTCAGTTGTCAGTGGACGGGAGGATGACATGAGATAGCGGCGAAAGCTTTGTCCTTGTGGTCATTATCATTTGTGCCAACAGTACACTAAATCCAAGTGTTTGTGGAATTTAGTGTTACTTATTTCAATGGCAGCTTTTTCTTTTGGTGGAAGGTGGGAATGGTCAGAAACCATCATGATTAAGATTTATTTGAAGTTGCATAACCAGTTTGTAAACACTGAAACCAAAAAAAGCTTAAAATTAGAGCTTTGTCCACATCTACAAACACCTTTGATGACAATAAAACATACAAGTGTTTGATGCGTGTAAAATGATATGAAAAAAAACATTTCCTGACATTTCTTAATATCTTTGGATACTCTCACTCATTTATATCACAACCAGACCAAGCACCACCTGTGATTACAGTTTTCCTTTTCCAGTGCAAATATTCAATTTATAAGTGACTTGTGACTTTCAGAAACCTGTTGAGAATGATTTGCACAACAGCATAACTGATGTAGTGTTCATGTCCAGGAGAGGTTTATGATATACATTTACTGTACAGGTTTAACAGAGCTCTAGTTTGTAAGTACATTAGCAAGAGCAGCTCCCTTCACTGCTGGGCTGTTCCGGAGGCTTCTCCAGTTTTATGTCGATCACTGAGGGGGGTTAAGTCAAGGAGAAACACATTTTCATTATTTAAACAGATTTACAATCAAAGTCACATCACGCCATAATGAATCAGTGTGTTTGAGAAGGATACTGTCCTCTCTACTCTTGTCCTGTGTGGCATCCATCCCAGGAAGCGCAGCTGCCACTCGACGGAAAAGCTGTGCGCATGAGAATTTGGTTATTACAAGTGTCACAAAATGACAAACACATACAATATTTACTTGGGCTTATTGAAAGTCACTCAAAGCTCACACCAAAGAAAACATCCAACATTTCAACACGTCTAAACTTAAAGGGCCACTTTAGCATTGATAAAAATGCCATTTATGCAGACTTGTAGCAGGTGAGCTTGTAGCCATTGGGTGATTAATGTTTTCAAGTGAATTTTGGGATGGGAAATGGTTTATCAACCCCGCAGCACTAAAGAAGCAACATGTTCAAATTGATGGCTGCATGCAGACTTCACAGCAACAAACTGGTTACTGATCTAAAAGAAAACATGTTTGCAAACCCTTACCCACCTCTAGGCCTGATGTGAAAACTGTTGGATTATTATGACCAACTCTACACTTAATTAGGGTGGAGAGAGCTTGAAAAACACATCCACATGTCACTAATGAAAGTGCAGACATGCGCGTGTGAAATAGAAGCCACCAGAAGAGCATGAGCTACACAGACACAGACAAGGTGCATAAGCTCTACCTGTTTGACATTGTAGCCTGTCTTTGCACTTGTCTCAATAAACAGAACATTCATCTCTTTTGCTCTCTGCTCTCCCTCCTCTGTGGTTATCTGTCTGCGAGGGGCCACAAACACACAACCACACACACCCAACCACACACATACAGACAACAGGGGGAGAAAAATATCGATTGGGATTAAGTTGAAATATAAAAACAAGCCGTGCCCCTTCCTGCAGCTATTGCCATCTTTGCTGTAAGCCAAAGCAACCACTTAGGACTTGTATAGAGAGGATTCAATGTAACAGTCAAAGACCCCCATTAGTGGTTGGTGTTAATGTTTGGATAGTGAGCCTAGATAGCAGCATGTACAGGTCCAGAGCACGGCTTTCACATTTCTTACCTGCTTTACATTGTAGCCTGCTTTCGCACTAGTCTCAATAAACATTACATTTAGTTCTTTGGCTTTCCGCTCACCCTCTTCAATAGATACTTGCCTGTAGTAGATAAATGGGATTAGGAGTTACAAAAGGACAAACGCACAACAAATCGACTCAATAAAAACTAAAAAGGAGTGTTGATATCCACAAAGATCAGAGCTTGGCGTCTCTGATCTGACTCTGCCCCAAAGAAAAGGGGAGCACCCCGGTATCGACGGTCCAGCAGTTAAACAAAATCAATGACTTCATTTGTATGCAAGTCAAAGTACATGGTCCAACAGCAGAGATGCAGTGGGCAGAGAACAGATTACCTTTTGTCTGCGAGGTCCGTTTTGTTTCCAACCAACATGATGATGACGTCACCTCCTCTCTCCGTTCGCACATCGTCAATCCACTTTGTTGTTTGCTGGAAGGAGTTGACATCTGGCACAGAAGGAGGGAACAGGAAATATGAGTTACAACTGGTCAACTACTTCTGCAAGGAAATAGATACAAGGACAGTGATTTTATTGCATTTTCAAAACTTTTTAATCATTTTATTAAATATATCCGACTTGATATGCCTTCTAGGGAAGGAATTACTTAAAATATGTTAAAATATACTTACTTGTGATGTCATAAACAACAACAGCAGCAGCAGAGTCTCGAATGTAACTTGGGATGAGACTGCGAAAGCGTTCCTGACCTGCTGTGTCCCACAACTGCAACCTTATCTGTGAGGCGGGAAGGAGATGGCAGGAAGAAGTAAAGGAAAAGGAAAAAATAAAACACAAAAACAAAAAGGATGACAAAAAAGTACAGAATAACAATTAAAAAAAGAAGAGAAATCAGGTAAAAACAATGAGAAAAATGTAAATCAAAAGTATATGATGGAGAATAGAGCAAAGAGGAGTTGAACAAAGCACAGACAAGGCAGAGTGAAGCGCATGCAGGTAGGGAAGGACCACCAGAAAGAACAAGCTGTCTGGGCCTGGGGGAAGAATAAAAACATCACCCTTCACTTGTCACAACCCACCACTCCTGATCAAGTAAAGCGTCCCAGGTCATTTGAGAAGATGAGAACAGACATGACGGAGAAGTGATAGAGGGGAAGGAAGAAGAGGAAGAAATCTGTGTTGAGGGAAAAAAAACAAACAGCAAAAGGGATGGTGCTCTGCAGACCACACCATTTCACTCACGCTTTGCACAGGGTGCTTGTGATCAAATAACAAGAACTTTTAATTTGACTGAAAAAAGGTGATATTCAGGCAACACAACAGCACCAATAGTGAAGCAGACGAGGCCCCATTACAGTATGCACGTGGCCTTTGATAGTACTGCAGTCTATACAAGAGAATAAGACTACGCTGGATAACCAAATAGGACTTACTGTTCGGTCTTCAAGATACATGGTTTTTGACAGGAAGTCTATTCCTATTGTGGCCTGTAAAAAGACATTTAAAAAGATTAACCCTTTAGAATAATAAATGTTTGTACAATTTGTATCAAGTCTCTTACTTGATAAGTGTTGTCGAAGCTGTCATACATGAACCTGGTGATAAGTGACGTTTTCCCCACTGTATAAAAGAAAATAATGCATGTTATCTTCACTTCATCAATAACTAACATAGCAGATAAAACTAACTTGAAACAGAATCAAACTAGAGCTGTAGTCTAAAGACATACCTTGCGCAACAACGTCTATATAACCAGAGACACACTAGTAAACAGCATCTTCATTAGTGAAAATAATACATTAGATTCAATTAATTTGATCAGTGAGATTAAATTGTCCAGTGACTCCTGAAACTCACACATTCACCATTCTGCTGTGGTCAATGTAATGCCAATAAAATAATTAGCCAAATAATAAAACATTTGGTTGACTCAGACAACGCTGACGATTAATCAACTAACCAACAACAAAGTAAATCAAACATGACTACAAAAAAAAATACAATTCAGCACAGCCCAGAAAAAAAAAAAATCAGAGACAGCTTTAATTTGTGAATACTTGAGTTCTCAGACCAAATCTGTGCATTGAAAATGACGGTTGGATGTGTCTTGTTTTTGTGTCCAGATGACTACAACGTAACATTTATTTCTACAACATATTTTAATTAATAATTCCAAGACTCCTCAAGTAATCCATCAGTGCATTTGAATGTCTCGGTATATAAGGCCACAACACCACAGTTGGAAGCTTCATTCACATTCAAATCAGTGGCTGTGACGTGGAAGTAAATCTCAGCGCAACATTTGTGGACTTTAAACCGAGATTGACAGCGCCACATACAATCTGACGTTACAATGTGTAGCCTACAAACTAATCTTGATTATTTTCCGAGTGAATCTGTACCAAAGGCGAAATTTAACAATGGTCGATACAGTCATAACTTTAATATGTGCCTATGTTTGCATCGAATATTATGAGAGTACAATGGTGCCACCGCCCATGGAAAGGTCTTAACGTTGTGTCTCAATCAGTACGACTATGCGAATATAATACACATATTAGCAACTTTGACATAAAACTACACACAACCAGAGCCACAATCTAAAAAAAAAAAAACTAGATTTCGCAACACTTCATAGTACCAAGTTGTTTGACATTACGCGAGCTAGTGTTAGCAGCTAACCAGATAAACACCCATAAGAGGCTTAAAAACACTCCATGTAATGCGGATAAAACATGGTCAGATAATTGTAATTGTACATTCTCACTTACCACTCTGTTCTCCAAGAAAGACGAGTTTGAATTTTCTGAGAGGATTCCCGAAGTCCCCGGCCGCAGACATGGCTCCGATGACACTCTGAGCAGCTTTAGCCGCTAACGCTAGCGCACAGCTGTTATCAGGCGTCAAAAAGGCTCGATATCCTGTGCGGTTCAAGTTAAACTCCCCCTAAACGAGTGTCCGACAGGGGGTCCTATCTGGAGAGTGTCGCTGTGGTGTTTTCTTTGACTTTGGGACCACACACTGGCAGAGACAGCGGAGCTTTACAGCGATAATGCCGACATTGGAGCTTACCGGAACTAAAAGTTAAAGTTAGCTCAGTTTGCCACGTACCAAAAACTGAAAGGGCGCCCCCTGCTGGATTTAAACTTCCACACGGAGCAGCGCCGTGGGTATGTCACGGGGAGACGAATATACAGGCTCATAGATCAACATCACAGTTTTACAGAGCATGACTAGTAAGAAAGGCTAAAAAGAAAGAACAACAAATAGCTAGAACGTGGAAATAAAAGCACTTCGTGTAGTGTTATCATTTTGCCACAAGAGGGCGCGCTAACTCCACTGAGACGCTATTTGTTTACTGTAAAATACAATTGGGAGGTGAGCTGAATGAAACTGTGGTACTCCTAATAATGCAGAATAGTTTTGAATCTGTGGAGAGGGACAGCTCGAATATGAACATGCACCAATAAAGTACAACTCCAGGTATGGTTTTGATAAAGAGACATTTGCCATAAGTTTGAATAACGTGGCATGAGGTTAGTGACCTTTTTGGCCCCATACCTCTTCATAGCCAACCTGGTAGATGTACCGCCCAAAGCCAATGTGGATCTGTTTCTGTTAAGAGCCCAAACTGTTTTCATTTATAAAATAATTAAAGATGCAGGCAACGATATAAAATTGCCTTTGCAGACAATGGAAGAACTAGAAACGTCTCCTGGACCGGTGCTTGTCTCACGTGTGTCAGTCTGTGTGATCAATTTCATCATGAAAATGTTTTATTTATTTTTTTATCAATTGTCAACATGTTGTAGATTAGTTTAAATCATACCATTTTCAACAAGAAATCATTTGGCCCCAAAAGCAAAGCTGAAACGCTACACATGACTCTTAACACTTTGCTGTGTCTGCCCTATATAAAGCACAGAGTTTTCACTCCGGCCATAACCTTGTGCTTTTATGGCCACTGCCTGTTGATCACTGGAGTGTTAGTAATCGCAGAAAACTGTGTTGTGGCAGGTGTTACATCACTGTGAACATGACTGATATGACTATATAATGTCACATGCAGCTGTACTTTTTTGGAAATCCATTGAAACAACCCCTTCAGTAATAGCCTTTATGACCCTGAGAGGATTAATGGTGATAGAATGCTAAAGTGTACCTGATGATTACATTTGACAGTATTTCAAAAATGCACAATGTACCAATACATAGAGAGGAAGGTGATGCCTGCTTCAGGGATGGCTTGTGGCAGTTGGGAATGGTGGGTCGGTTTGCAACTCTCTGTTCACTAGCCCCTCCTGGCACCACTTCACAGCAGGTTGTGTCTTATAAACTGCTCCACAGTGGTTCCCGATGTATATGTGTTTATATATATGTATATATATGCTCCAATCAGAAAAGGACAGATTATTGACAGCTATTTGGGAAAATGCATTTTAACACGGACTTGCAGTGGATTGTATTAATAGTTATGCCTATACTGTACAAAGATGCTTAATTTAAATATGAATTAGCAAAAAAGCTGTTATTTAAGTCATTTTTTGTTTTTCACAAGTGCTAGGTTGTACAGCATTTATACACTTCAAATACAGATGCAAAGTGCTTATGTATTTATTGGCTATCAATAAAATGTAGAGGATTGCAGCAATGATTAAGTTGAAGTTTTAATATATTAAATTCCAACAATAACTTTCTCTATTATTACAAAAAACAATGACGCTTTCCAATTGCTTGCTTGCACTGTGTTCTTTTGGGAGTTCTTGAGCTGGCTGTTCTAGGTCATTGAAGACACACCTGCGTCTCTCTCCAACTCATTTTAGGCCGTCTAGTGTTTGGGCTGTTCCACTTGCAACAAACAAGCCTCGAGATCCAAATACTACCTCCACCTCCTGCTCTCCCCCTTACACCATATGTCCTTGGTGAGGGAAAGACCCCAAGTGCTCCTTTGCATACACTGAATCTGCTTTCATTCACGCTTGTTCCTCAAATATCATCCCACAGGCCTGATTAATATCACACAACATATTGATACGTTTTAAAATGCCACTCAAAGCTGGTTTGCTAGTCTTAAGTCATAGAACTGCATCATTTACCAGAACAAAACCTGACTCAGTCTTGTGCCTGGGAAAGCCTTGTAATGACTCACCCCGTAAAAGATGGACGTGCAATAGTGGCTCTTTTTTTTATTTTTTCCCCATTGACGTGTGCATTTCATTTCTGTGCTTAAGTATGTGGACATTTAAAGACAATTTCTGCTGGAAGTTCCATAGATTTGTGTAATGGAGAGAGACTAACCCATTTCCACACTACCTTAACATTAAACTAATGAATGCAGCTTTCAATGTCACTGCAAAGTACAATACAGTGTTCGTCTCTCCTGAGAATGAGCAGAGTATAGAAGGCTTTAATGAAGAAGGGAAGAGGGGGAAATGGACAGAGTAGAAAAGACAAAGAGGAGGGGTGCTGAGGGCTGGGTCAGTCTGGTGCATTGCTATCCCTGATACATTAACACTGAAAATGAGGACAAACTAAATGGGGGGTGGGGTAATACAAGGGTACACTTTTCACCATCTCCTCTTTTGTCTTTTTCTAGGAAGCAGCTGGAAGCACCTTAAACACGTGCTTTCTGGTAGAGCCACACGGGGAAACACCACGAAACAGTGGAACAAAGCTGCGCAGTAACAGCGTCACTTCACATACAGCAGAGGTATTCTTGCAAGCGTAAGTGAAGCACAGAGTGGGGTAGCAGTCCCAGCACATTTACCAGAGGGGAAGGAAGGGAGGAGAGAGAGCAGATCTATGAGCAGCGGAGGAGGAGGAGGAGGAGGAGGAGGAGGAGGAGAAGGCAGTGCAGGGGGTGCTGCATGCTCTCAGAGTGTGACAGAGATAGAGCGATTCCATGAGCGAGGAAGGAGACACATGCAGAAGCAAAGGCAGAGATGAGGAGCAAGCACTGAGCTAGAGGTAGTGCGAGACGAGGAAAGAAAAACAGGGGGAAAGGAGAGGAAGGAAAGTCGGGAAGGTTGACGGAAGGAGACATACGAAAGATGATGATGGAGGACTAAAATAGAGAGATTTTTATGCTTGGTTTCTGCGGCAGATGTGACTCTTGACTGAAATTAACCAGAGGACAGCACTGCCATCTCTTCTCAAGCTCTGCCTCACTGGATGCAGCAAAGGCAGCTGATTTATTACTGAGGGGCTGGGTGGCAGTGTGTGCGTGTGTGCAGGTTTTTATGGTCCTTGCAGCGTGCGGTGCTGTGGGAGAAGGACAATTCCTTCAGTCATAAAATGACATTCAGTAGGCAGCGGCTCTGTGCATCCGTGCGGCTCAGCAGTGCTCAGTAAGACGGTTTGTAGCTGTTTACCTCTGAGGTAGTGGGAGAGCATGTGCCATATGTTTGTGTGTTTAGGCTAGGGTGGCAAGGGTGCAGTAAAGGCACAGTGCCGATGATGCAAGGACGGAGCGGGACGACTGATGGCAGGGACTGCAGCTGAAGTGCAGAGAGGGGCCTGGAGGTCGGCAGGACGAAGAGCAGAACAACGGAGGACGTAGGAGACAGAGTTGGGGCAAAGAAGATCATGGCTGTCACAGAGTGAGAAATAGCATATGCTGTAGCGTTAGATCAGAGTGGTGCGGCAGGGGGGAGGAAAGGCATCACTGTAAAAAAGGGGGAGGGGGGAGAAACCAAGAGAGAGAAGCAATCAGCTTAGCACCTCTTCGGGAGGAGGAAGACAGGACAGAACCAGGACACATCAGAAATGGTCATTCAGGTCAGTGTGTAGAGGTCAGGGTGTTGGTGTGGGACAGAAGGAGATCTGGGGGGTCCGGTCCCCTGCTCCTGCTACTGGCAGGACCAGAGGCCCCCATAAGCTGAAGGTGTTCACCTGAAGAAAGAAGACATATTTTGGCAGTGGTGAAAGAGCTGTCCCCTCTCTGTCACCATGGGAGAATGGACCATTTTAGAGAGGCTGCTGGAAGCGGCTGTCCAGCAGCACTCCACAATGATTGGGAGGTAAGAACCTGTGTGTTTTGTGTCCATTGTGTTTGTACTGTGTTAGTTGATGACATCCCAACACTAGACCCTCAAATAAGCTCTCCTCTGTTCTACACTACCTCACTGTCACCCCCACTGCGCCCCTTTCCTTTTACCTCCCACATTATTAGTTGGTGGATAAACCAGTAACACATAATCAATAGCTAAGCTTTACTGTGCATTATGGCTAATTCACAGAGGATACATAGTGATGTCGTTAACCAACACAAGGGAAGTAAGACTGAGGTCAAGGCAGTGTCTTGATTTCTCCATGTAAATTCTGACAAAGGGTTAGAATTTGCATGGGACTGTTTAGTGATGTGTTGAACAGATGAGTTTTTTGTTTGATCATCAGTGGAGGAATGCTGTCGTGACTATGGTGGACAAAATAGTGCTTCACATCACCACTGATTATGTTGAAAAGTGATAATTGTACTCGTTGACTACAGTTCTGCTGTAAGCACTCTTTGCAAATAGCCAAGAATAGAAGGGCTTTGTCCATACAGCTCCAGTATTCAGTGGATCTGCAGATACCAGGATTTTAATTTGGATTGTTGGAGTTACCTTGAACTGAGGGCAGTCTGCTACAAGGGCACAATCTAACCCAATCTTTTCTCAAGGGCCTCTTACACGTGTGATGTGTGTTAGATACAGTAAGTGAAAATTGACAAACTCTCTTATTGACTCGAGTGTGTTCAGAGTGATCTTACTTCTTAATACTAAAACAGAGATTATGTGAGCTGTGCAATTTCTGCTGCTGTGTATAAATATAAGGACCTGAACTGAACTGGAGACTTCTGTTTTTGATTGTCCACTACAGGAAGCTTTATGCTCATAACACTCTGTGTATTGTTGTGAAGTATTGAAGTCTGGCAGAGCGAATAGTGATACCGCCTGAAGAGGGTCTTGGGTTTGATTCCCAGGCATGCTGGGTGGGGCCTTCTGTGAGAAGTTTGCATGTTCTCATTATGTCTGCATAGGTTTTCCCTTGGTCGTCCGGATTCCCCCTATAACATGAACATTAGTGTCTCCTCTGGGGCCAAGATTATTTTGAAAAGAAGATTCCAAAATCTCAGTGGTTAAAATAAAGGATGGAAAATGGAAGCAGAAGCTAATTAAAGCACGGGCAGCGTTGTGAGTAAAGTGGTAAGACCTAATGGTATAATGTGCTACAAAACAAAAAGAGAGATGTCGTCTTCTTAGTGACAGTGTTAGCAGTGAATGTTGGGATTACATTCAACAGGTGGCCAGAAAAAGGAGACGAAAGAGATGTCCGTGTTGCTCTGTTTCTGCTGGATATGTAAGTAGGCCTCGGTTTGCTAACATGTAGCCATTACCAAGTGGTAAGATACTCACTAACTTTACATCTGTTGTGGAGTCTTTCCACCCTTTAGTGGTCAAAAACATTTCATGCAGTGTTAATCCAGCCATTGGCTGAAAGTAATCTGTACGCCACCTTTAATTTACCAGAGGCACAGAAGCAACTCTCAATTTGTCTGCTACTTTCAATAGTCATTTTGGTCACATGATGTCATGGCATTAGCATGTATGTTTGAGCTATTTGTTGATCATGCACATCACCGGCTGGACATTTAATACAGGAATTTAAACACACAAACAAACCTTCTATTTAAGCACACCACATCATTCCCATTCTAATTTTACTTGGCAAATACTTAAGAATATTGTAAAAAGTAATTCCTTCCCTATTAGTGTTGAAAAGAGTTTCTGAAACCAGTGCTCTGTAAATGATCCCGATGTGTTTTGGCTTCCCTCACACGCTGCTTGTCCTATACCAGCTCTGTAGTTGACCCAAGGGCTGTAGTTGTAATACTAGCTTCCCAGTCAGGCTCCCTCCCTCTCTGTTTGTCCATTTGAGCCAAGAAACATTGTGTGAATCCATGTCCAATATGCAAGCAAGTCTGGTCCTCACTCCCTAAGCATATTAATAATTGCTCAAGTCTTTGAATCATTTAAAGGTCATATTATTTTGTAAATATTTTGTAATTGTGTAATTGAACACCCCAGACACACATTAGACATTGACATTAGGCTCATTGTAACATTAAAACTAATAAAACAAAGACTTGATTCCTAATCCAAAGCATGTGTCTGCATGGTCAGGAAATTATTGAGACATTTAATAATGTTTTCTCATGTAACAGCAAGTTGGAGAATTGTTCACCAATGGCACAACTTTGTGCCTTTAAGGTGCCTCCTAGTTAAAAAGAGCCTCTCTGCACTTTATAGTGTTTGGAGTCCAAAATGTTTACGGTACTCTGACCTCTATGGGTTGAAAGGTTCAAGTCTGTTGCACCACTGACCATTTCCAACATTGTTGGGTGTGGTCAGACATGGTCCACTGCACTTCTCAACACAACTAACTGTGATGTGGTCCCTAAAGTGTGTCGTGAAGCTCTGTCTTCAGGGTGAGCATGCACCAGTGTTTGTGCCTCACAAATGTCAGTGTCTGTAGTGTCCACCAGTCTGCATGTGTCTCTGTCCGACCCAGTCCAGTCCTGATCTCCTCTAGTCTCCTGCATTACACTGTGGAACATGTTGCATGTCAGTCACATCTAACCCAAAGACACGCTCACAGAAAAGCATTGTTGGATGTCTAGACTGTCGACCCAATATACAATTAAGATATATTTTAATTGTATATCTTAGGCTAACCTATGCCCCCTGTTGAGCAGATGATTGCACATACACCACAAGGTTTATAAGAGTGGGGACCTGGCATAGGTTAGCTTAATTATGGTCTTTAGTAGAAACAGACAAAGAAGAGTTGCATCTGTGCCTTTGACTAACCACTGGTGGCTTGCATACTGTGACTCATAAAAATGAATGTTGTAAATAAGCTTCTGTACAGAGGTTCACTGAGTTCATGGATGACAAATGATCGCATTTATGATGACGCTAAGAAAAATAATTAGACCTGATTCTGGACTTTACTGGGAGTTCACATTCACTCTGAAATATCAGATGGGTAAGAAATAGATTTCACCCTGTTCTGTAAGTCCTGTTTACCCAATATGTTTGTTATATCTGAGCAGTATTTAAACAGAAGCTTCATTTGCATGAACAGAAAAAATTCATCCAAATAAAGCTTTTCTGATCAACCCATTTAAAAAGACGTTTTTACCCATAATGCAAATGCACGTTAAAATATACAAATAGACAGTTAGTTCAAATATCTCGAAATAAAGTAATTTATGTTGTATGTGGTTAAGCCTCAAAGCTGCTTTGGAGACCACACATGTGTATCAAACATGTGTACAAATGCCTTAGAGGTCATACATTCACTCTGTGTGAAATAGGGTTGCTGCATCTTTCTTTGCACTGCAATGCTGTAGTGGGGTCAGTGCCAAAGACAAGTAGAGCGCAACCGCAGGCAGAAGATAATGGAGGAGGAGAGTGAAGTGAGGAGATGAAATGATAAGGGATAGGATAAAGGATGTAAGGATGAGGATGTAAGGAGGATCTGAGGACGGAGTACAAAGAGGCAGAGGCAGGAAGTCTTTTGGAGCTTAGTTTGGAGCTGAGACTGACCTGCTGCTGTTCCTGTTGTGGAAACTGATAAGTTTACACCAGACATTGTTACATCTTTTGTTCATTCAGGTGTACAGTGTAGCTCATGAAACAGTGAGGGGTGCACAGTATGGACAAACACTTAAAACATCTGTCATAGAGTTTTGCTCTGAGCCGCACCTCATGACATGAGCACCTCTCAGCACTGTACTTGTATTGTCTACTTCATTTGCTATTGAAAACACCTTGGGATCTGTGAGTTTTGGCTAAATTAACCTTTCAACAATGACATGTTGATTTAGTCAATTTGACAATATACCTTCCATCTCAGTAGTGTAAATTGTTTGTAAATGTTTTATCAGTATTACGTAGCTCTTTGTATCAGCAACTGCTGTAAAGTGGCTCATTAAAAATGTATATGTATTTGACCAGCCTTTTAATATAATGTACTCAGTGGAGTTTCCTTTGGGGAGTTCTGTGAAATGATATTGGGACCTTAATCCACCCTACTGCGTGTTCATGTTATATGTTCATACAGACCATTGTGTAATGACCAGGTTGTGGGAGATTAAAAAGGCTACACAGTATCTCTGTGTTTTCTTCTCCTAAAGCCACACAGAAGGAAAGTTTGGCTCATGTTAAAAACCCTCTGTGTTATGTTTCATGCACCTATTTGTGTCCTCATGTTTCTCTCTAAATAGGTCAAGGTACAGTATCCAAAAGAGTTGAGACAGCCTTGAGCCCATAGAAGGACACTCAAATGTACTTAACATGTCTGATTGTTCAGATTTGATCAGGGCCGTTTTACGCCAGCAATTGGATCTATATATTATCCTCTTCCTGAATAAAATCTATACACTATATGAGAAGATTATGTTGCAAAGGAAAAGGCTGGTGGATTATCTTAGAGGTTGACAGCATTAATGATCCATCTATCTGTCGTTCAAACCCCACTATTTTCCTGCACATCTCACTCATTAGTATATTTGTGTAGTAACTGCTGATGTTGAATTATATTGATTATAGTGTTCAAAGGGCTGATTTAGTTTGAAAATCAGCTCAGTTGAGCTCAGAATTGCTTTGGCTCAAAGCAATTTTTCATTTTGGCAACACTTGGGAAGTCTGCATGAGTCCAAAAAAGGATGTGTCTTGGATAATGTTCGTTTGTTGTCGGGCTGGAACAAATGACAATGAAAATTTTATTGTGATCCCTTTGACAATATTCTCTACGCTCAAAACATATAGATTTTCCCACTTTCCCCACCCACCCACTCCTCTTATTGGTCAGCATCTGTCATGATCTGATTCTAACATACAAAGAGTTTAAACATCTAAATTGTGACTTTAGGCTCTGAGAAAATTGTGACTTTTTGGCGTATAAGCCAAAGTATGTTTGTATCTATATTTATTGCACCCTAAACTGTGCAGAATAGCTGTGTTGAGCACTAGAAAGGTTCATCAACATCACATGGAGGTTTTGGTCTGCTTGCATTTTGCGTTCTCAAGATCTAATTCAGGATTAGCGGTGTGCCAGGGTTGTCTTCTCTTATTAGCAGGAATTAAAAGATCAGAAATGATCAGTGACACCCAGCCAGGCTGAAGCTCTGTGAACTATATGAGTATCACATTCCTCTTGTAAACGCATACGGAAATACAGCTCAGCTCAGGAGTACATGTTAAGCCAGTCCAGTGTCAACATTTACACCCTGAAAGCTTTGGAATTAAACATTTTAAAGTAAATACATTAACCAAGTATTTTTTTAATTGGATTTCACTTCTGCAATAGACCTACCGATCAAAGAAAATAGATTGTCTAAAAGTTAGATCAAGTTTCCCCACATACATTGTTTTACCCATTCAAGGCAATCACTTTAATCACTTTTAATTTGGCTAATGTGAATCTATAGTGACACAAATCCACGGATGCACAGTGTTATGATTTGATGCATGATGTTTTCAGGACACACTGAAGCAAATTGTGATTCCTCTTTTAGATGCTATTCAATTTATCATTTCCCTCTTGCTGTTCAAAAACAAATTACCCCGCCGCTCCTAACACTATCTGAATAACTCTGGAACCTCAACACTCAGCAAAGAGCTTGATTTAAAGAGAACTGCTGATATCATCGTAATGTATTCAATGGTAATTTCAGATGAAAGCAAAAAAAAGTTCAGATGAAAGATGTGTCACAAAGACAAATGGGGCGGAGGCAAGCTACAGCTGCCTCACGCCGCATCATCATCAGCTCCCTCACGCGCAGTTAGGCCTTGTCAAGAATCAAAGAAAGATGTTTTGCCTCGTCCTACTCCTGTTCGGCTTGATGGAGGACAAAACAAGGGCAATTTGACTATGCTGTTGTTAAATTCTGCTAGAGCTCGTGTTGTAAAAGGTCTTAATCAGTGGTTAAAATGTGGGCACATTTGATTTGAATATGTATCGCTTCTCAGCACCTCAGGCTATCACACACTCAGCTGGATACGTGGGCTAAAGACTTCCAACTATATTTAAACAGTTCGAGGCTGGAAAATGTCTTAGCTATACTATAATTAAGCTGCCTAATTTCTCTGTGCACGGTGGTCTTTGTTCATTATGTGCTGCCGTCAGCAATCAGCCAGGCGTCTTATCAGGAACATATGGGTGGGAAGAATATTTGGACTTAATCAGGTTTTTGCCAGTTTCTTTGGAGCAGCAAGGCCCATGCACACTGTAATGAGCGCCCTATATTCACCAATTTAAGTTTCTTGTAATTTATCTGGAGTTGAGCTCAGGAGCTCAGGGCCATCGGTGCCGTCCCTGGAGCTGCCTGCTGTGTGAATGAACGTGTATCTATCTGTGTGTGTGCGCAACTGTGCTTGTATTTGTGTGTGTGCTGTGTGAAGGCCTTCTGGGAAATGTAGTGCTTGCATGTCCAGCCAACACACCAGCCAGGAGCCACCACAGTCTCACAGGTCGATCCTCAAGTCATCAATCTCCGCTCGGGCAGCCTCGTCCTTGTCTCGCATGCCCTGTCATTGTTCTATTTGGTCTGTAGTCCTTGAAGCTTAAAGCCTATAAAGACTGTTGTTATTAACACAAGAATAGGTGCACGTAGACTATCGTACTTCTCATTAGGAATAAAGGATGGTAGTTGTTTTGCAGCATGAGGAGTTGGCCTTTATGACATTGAATACATGATGACAAAAAGAGGAATATTTTTAGGATTACGACACTGGACTGAACAACGGCATGTGGTGTAGTTTTATGTTATAACTGCTAAAGCAACTATTTTAATTTAAATGTATACACTCTATTAAAGTTGAATCATTTATAAGGTTATGGTACACTTTAATGTCCCTGTAGGGAAATTTGTCTGTCTCTGCATTTGGCCCATCCTTCAATACAGCCGGAGCCACCTGTCTGGAGCAGTGGTCGCTGCAGTGCAATTGACAACACTGAAAACCCAATTTTTTTTTATTTTTTATTTTAAATCATTTTACGTTGGAAATTAATTTAAGTTCTGAAGATGCATCAGTAAGGGCCCTTTTGAAACGTATCCTTTGACTCACCCTTACTAAATTACATTGATGGTGTTCATCAAGCAGGGAATACAAACTCTTGAGGAGTGAGGTGATGGAGAGGGCCAATAAGACACCATCAGCATGTGTTGTTTCTATAAAGGTTGACATGGTTTAAAAATAGTGAAAATAGCCGTTCTAGACTCCGGGCTGTCCATGCACATTCTGCTTGAAGCGTATTGGCTTGTTACTCGGGAGGACTTAAAACACTGATGTTTGCAGATAACCTTCGTTCAGTGTATTCTGCTAATGCAGCAATCTGCCCAGTGCTGATTACCCTGTTATCCAGCAGTATTGTACACACACACACACACACACACACACACACACACACACACACACACACACACACACAAATATACACACACACACACACACAAATATACACACACACACACACACACAAATATACACACACACACACAAATATACACACACACACACACACACAAATACACACACACACACACACACACAAATATACACACACACACACACAAATATACACACACACACAAATATACACACACACACACACACACAAATATACACACACACACACACACACAAATATACACACACACACACACACACACAAATATACACACACACACACACACACACACACAAATATACACACACACACACACACAGTCCTGATTTTTCAATAACATAAAAGTGCAAAGAAACAAGTGTAGACTAAACATCTGCAATGCTCAGAAGTTTTTTGAAGCGCTATAGCCATTCGGTGTAAGTTTACTCCGCTGAGAAAAGGTTGTTCCAGGGAGCTGTATACAGATTGGTGTAGTGAGCAAATAAGAATATGCTTGCACGTTTTTTTGCTTGCAAGGTTTACCATTAACACAAGACTAAAAGCTTGTTAATTGGGTTAGCTGTAAGTTCTTTGGACATCTAGAGGCATAAACAATACAGTGACATTGATGAAGGATGATGTGTTGTGTGTTATTTTGAGATAATTGTGACTACAGGCAGGAATAGGGGGCAACTTAGCTGTAAATACTAAAGCCAAATTGAATTTAAATGACATCTGCCAGGGATAGCTGAAATCAGGAAATAGAGTTTAGTTATTGCTACTGGCAGATGTTCAGGTTTGTCGACAATGGAACAGAGAAGAGTAAAGTCGTGTGGTCCAGAAAACATATTATTGACTGCACATGTCTGACAGGGACATGCCAGCAGGGCGCGACCCAATACGCTCTGTAAAATGAATAAATACGGTTCACTTCTGGCAGAGCAAAGGTGTATGTGCACAAAGTCAAAATCAGTGTAGCGCATTGCTCACAGCTGCTCCACGCCAGCAGCCGGACATGTGCGCCTCTTGCACACGTCACACACATGAGTGCTCCCGTTCAGTGTCTGTGGCCTCCTGTCTGTCTTTGTCACACTCACAGGTGGAGCAGGAGCTGTCCCGTTGCACATCACTGCTCTATTTTCAGTGGTTTTCACGCTAACACATGCCACTGCGGGGCATCTGTTGCCTCCTTCCCCATTACATTTATTATAAGTCAAGATGGTTTACTCCCAAATCAATGCTGTTAAATGTTTTTCAACTGTGTCACGCCAGTTTTTTTTCTGTGCACTTACCTTTTGCTGGTTGCTGTGGTAACTGCTGGTGTGTGGGCCTGGTTTGACATGTGTATATGAATGAGCAAACCTGCTGAATGTATTGTTAAGACAGAGGCATCTACAGTTTTTCCCCTGTGGTCTGCTGGTAACTGGTGTCTTCAGGTGAGCGTGTTTGAGCAAGGTGTGTGTGACATAAGCACCAGGGAGCCCCATGATGTGCAGGCTTTCCTGGCTCATTAGAAAAAGCTGACGGTGCAGCCCCTGTGCCCCTCTCCCTCTCCCAGCACCCCCTCCACCTCCGCAGTGGATCGACACCAGCGCACCGGCCGCTCTGAGACCTTAAAGAGCATCTGCTGCACTGCTCTGTCCCACACTGCAGCAATGCACTAATGACGCTCCATGGGAAGTCCCGGCTTTTAGAGAACATCTAACATGGCTGCCAATAAGATTACCATGCTACAATAAATCACCTCATATACAAGTGCAGATTATTGGTTGGATACCGTCAGATTTTGACTGCTTAGTTTTAAGAATCGCCTATTTATTTTGAATATATATTTACTCTGTTTATCATACATAATTCAATTATTTCTCACTTTAGTGTCACTGTTTCATTGCTGCCTTGATTTAATGAACAGTGGCATCAGCCCCAGTGTTGGAGCATGTTTAACACCTGTGTTGTTTTACTGAGCACAAAACCTTTATCAGCCACCTTTCCTTTGATCAATGACCTCATCTGTGCATGCCATCTGGAGCGTACCATCCGACCATGTTGTACTTTGTCACAGCAGTTGAGTGAAACAGATAAACGACAACACATGGTTGTGCATGCAACCTTTAGCCCATGAGCGTTTTCTAGTAAAACCAAATGAATACTTTTAATCAATGTTTGACAGTAAATTGGCTCTTTCCCTTCATTAGTGTGTTTTATTAATTTTTTGTTTTTCTCCACTCTCCTTCTCTTCCTCCTCTTCTTTCCTTTTGTCTTTGCAGGATCTTGCTGACTGTGGTGGTGATCTTCCGTATTCTTATAGTGGGAATAGTGGGAGAAAAGGTCTATGAGGATGAACAGATTATGTTCATCTGCAACACCATGCAGCCTGGCTGCAACCAGGCTTGTTATGACAAAGCCTTTCCGATCTCACACATCCGTTACTGGGTGTTTCAGATCATCCTGGTGTGCACCCCAAGCTTGTGCTTCATCACATACTCTGTGCACCAGTCAGCCAAAGCACGAGACCGCAGCTACTCTCTTCTGCACTCCCACATGGACCACTATGGACATGGCCACGCCCGCCACCATGACCACCATGCCCGCAAGCTGCACTCACGCAACATCAACGGCATCCTGGTGCACCCCGACAGCAAAGAGGACCATGACCTCCTGGATGTGAAGGAGATCCCCAATGGGCCCAGTCGGGGCTTGCCTGTCACAAAGAGCGCAAAAGTGCGGCGGCAGGAGGGCATTTCCCGCTTCTACGTTATCCAGGTGGTCTTCCGCAATGCACTGGAGATAGGCTTTTTGGCCGGCCAATATTTCCTGTATGGCTTCAATGTACCTGGGATGTTTGAGTGTGACCGATACCCGTGTGTCAAGGAGGTGGAGTGTTATGTATCTCGACCCACAGAAAAGACCGTCTTTCTGGTCTTCATGTTTGCAGTGAGTGGAATATGTGTGCTGCTCAACCTGGCAGAGCTTAACCACCTCGGCTGGAGGAAGATAAAGACAGCCATCCGAGGGGTACAAGCTCGCAGGAAGTCCATCTGCGAAGTACGTAAGAAGGATGTTTCCCACCTGTCCCAGGCTCCAAACCTGGGCAGGACCCAGTCTAGTGAGTCCGCCTATGTCTGACAGAGGCTCCTCTGGCCGGGGGCTCGAGGACCTGTCAGACTGTGGAGGAGAGCTTTTTCCTGGCTTAGAAACCTTAATTAAAGGGGCACAACTTAGACTCACCAATAGATTACTATTGAGGAGCACACACAGACTCTCTGTAGTTACAATGAAGTTCAGAGACACTTCAAGAATCACTTCAAAAAAGGCGACTGTGTTGCCTTTTTCTTGTATGAACTGTACCAGAGGGCTCTGCTCTGCCTAGGTGACACTAGGTGCCTTCATGAACTCTACAAACACACCTGAGCAATTACGAGTTAATACACTGAAAACCCAAGTTGAGTTATGTAGTATTTATTATTAGCCTTTTGCTGTTGGTTTCCTAAAACAGCCCCGAGTTTTTAATGTGTGCATATGCAAGTGCTTAAGCGTGTGCATGCACAGGCATGTATGTGGGAAAAAAGCCAATGTCTGACTCAAGTCAGGATCTTGAATGCTTAGCTAATCTGAGCTAGAAAGAGAAGGACAACTTTATTACTGTCCATAATACTTGGGATAAAGTCACTTATGGACTGGATGCACCTTTTTATTTATGCTTAAGTAAAGAAACAAACAGCACTAAAATGACTAACTTTAACTGGAACATGTCTCTGTACTGTACTAAGCTTTTTATGAAACTCTTTAGTCCACTCTTTGTCACTTTAGGTGCCAGACCGATGTTGTTATGGACTTCTGCTGAGAGTCGCAGCAGAGCCTTTGTTACAGAAACACTTGTATTGTCAACAGATACACTTCAGCAGCACTGTGTAACACACAACCTGATAGTGTTGCCTGTGAGGCTCACTGTTTCTTTCAAACTCACTAACAGTCCAGAGCAGTGTGTTTGTGATCACTGTCTAAATGGTTATCGCTGTTACATACTACTTTTTCAACTATTGTAGCCACAGGTATTTTCACATTTAACTCAAGATTTTTCACAAACAAATGGTGCCATAATGTACATAAATGAAGTGTATGACTTAAGCCTTTTTCCCCCTGTAGACGGGCTGTTTTGGATTGGGGGGGTTGAGCTTCAAGTGAAAATAATGAATCATAGATTTCCAGCTTTACCAATATATATTAATAATGTGCTTTTTGTTAAGTCTTCACTGTGGAGACTATACCCCAAAGTATTCTCCCTATGGACGATGAAAGGCATGTTATTGAAGCATTAATAGAATGGATAGCTAATGCCATGTAATTTAAAACAAAAATGTTTTATTTATTTGCATCCTGCTCCTGTGAAATGTAGTACTCAGCATGCATTGAGATGAAAAATAAAAGTGATATGATTATAGTATCCCCATGTGGGAATATTGGAAGGCTCAAGAGATGCAGCAATAATAATATATAGTATGTGAAAAAATATGTGAATAAATTATTATGCCAACAGAGATTTTTCGTGTAGTGCCTTTTTACATACTAATTTGTGTTCTGTATTTCCAGAAATACAGTATGTGTGCCTAATGCATTGGAACAACCTTATCACTCTTGCCCTGATTCACTAACACAAATGGTATTTCTCACAGTACTACAAGTTACACATTTAGTAACCTGGTTAATAAATTGTACCAACATTTGCTCCATATGTAAATTGATCATTAATCTCTAGGAATCATAAAGTGCTATGATGCAACTCCCAATTTCCCAATCTCGTTCATCTTGCATTATTTAATATAAAGAAATGATACAGCTCAGCATTAGGGTTCTCCCTGACTTTCGGCTCATGAATTATACATGCTTAACTCTCAAGATACAGAAGTTACCACAAGTAACTTTTCAATTTAATCTCTAATCTCAATTTAATCTCTTATTTTCTGCATTTTCTGTAAAAATATTTCCTTTTTATCTCAATGTAACACCCAAACTGGAGGATAGAAGTAATAGTGGTCGCAGCAATAGCAACACTTAAAATGTCCAATTTAGAATATAACTTTGTGTGTTTATACTTTTTTCCATGTAGTCTCCAGTATTTTCAGGCCTGCGCTGCGTGACTGGCGGTTTATTAGAGTGAATATGATCATTCCTGTAATGAGGAAGGTTACAGAAGCAGAGGAGGAGAGGTGTGGGGGTGGTGAACCTTTTAGCTGTATTAAACGGAGCGGACGGAAGTCACTTGGTCCTGGGGGACACTTTCCTCCAGCTAACCACCCTGACACAGGCTGGATCACACAGCCGTCCATAGGCTTTAGCATGTCCAATAATTAATCTTGTGCTTATTCACTTAAAAGCCATTGTGTATTTATATTGACATAGAGATATTAGTGATAGTACGCGGTCAATAAATGCATAAACAAAAGGTTGAGGATGTTGCTGGCCGTTGCTGTGGTGACAGGAGGTAATGATGTTAAGCGGCACATACAATACAGCAGTGAAGGGCAGGTCTGCAGCAGCTCTCCTCTCACTCCAGCAGCAGCACTCGAAGTATGGACGCAGCACTGCAGATGCACCACCAGCTGTTCAGTCACACGCACACACGCGCACGCATGCACGCACGCACAGGCACACACACAGGCACACACGCACGCACGCACGCACACACACACGCACGCTCGCACACACGCACGCACGCTCGCACACACGCACGCACGCTCGCACACACGCACGCACGCTCTCACACACACACACACACACACACACACACACACACACACAGAGAGAGAGAGAGAGAGAGAGAGCCGTCCATAGGCTTTATCATGTCCAGAGAGAGAGAGCGAGAGAGAGAGAGAGAGAGAGAGAGAAAAGGCTCCACTGACTTCCCTGCTGTATTTACTGAGTGAAGGAGGAGCATTTTACTTCTAAATCTGCAAGGAAGAAACACAAATTCATTATTGGCAGCATCTTACATTAGTGGTAAAAACATAATGGTGGGAACTGGCTGTATGCACTTTCACATGAGAACTGAATTTGTTACTGAGCCATTTATTTAGGAACTATTTGGCACTGCGAGCAAGTCACGTTGAATAATAGAGAAAGATGTGTTAGCTATAATTAACAAATTCTTTGAAACGTCTTATGAAAATCTGCACATTGGATAAACATTAACGTTTTTTAATGTAAAGTTATACAAAATAATATGTATTATTTTTTATTATAAAGACGCATACAATTTTGGATAAATGTATTTGTGTTACTGGCCTTTTCGAAAAAGAAGCACATCCTAGTTTGACAACTGGTCCAATTGGCCCCTTTTTCATCAAACTCATTTAACTCTTATAATTGTGTTTAATATTTGCTACGTCCACTGTAGCACAATCCATAGGATGTATCTGGACAAACTTCCATTCGGTTTGTTTGATCAAATTCACACTTAGAATATAGACTGTGTTCAATATTTGCTTAAAGTCAGTCAAAATGATGTACTTGAACTGTTAATAAATGCAGAAAATAAAGCATAGCTGAGTGAACTCTGCTCTCAGATGTAAAACATCTCATTTTGATTATGAGCAAAAACATTTCTTTTTCCAAGAATTAATTTTGTGAAATAGTTAAACTTTGCTATATCTACATTTAAACTGACCTCTACTTGGGGATATATAATCAACACACTTTAAAGCAGTGATTCCAAACCATAGGGCCGGGGCCCATGATGTGGCGGCAGGCATTATATTTAGGGGGCTGCAAATACAATACAGCTACTTGTTCTGAAAAAAATTGGTCCCAGAGATCAAAAAGGTAAAAAAAATTGTTTAATGTTAAAGATGCCAAATAGGACCATGCACTAAATTGGGCCCTTTTCACCACCTTGCTATTTCCAGTTGACTAAAATGTACTGGAATCTGTTTCCACATCCATTATATTAGATGCAAGATTCGTCGTATAAAACGTAAAATTCCGCTCTGTTTAGCACATTTCAGACGAGAACAATAAGGGTCGGCTACAGTATGTCATCGGTGTGACATCACTGATTTTGCGACAGCGGTTAAAGCATTCGGTTACCAAGGCGGTTGCTATGGCGCATTCTCGGGTTTGGCCGAATTAACTCGTGACATTTTTTTGTCATTGGTTAAAACTAAGCGTCCAGACTTCGTTGTGAAAAAATGAAAGCTATATTCCACTTATTAACAAACGTTGCAGCCCATCTTTAAATGTAATTTTACTTCCTGGTTATAATTGATGACATCACAATTGGAAGTTACCCATCAACCACAGGGCCAAAACTCATCGAATGTCAATTTTCTTTATTTAACAAATAAAAATATATGAGATCACCTTTATTTTGTTGAATTGATGTTTAGTGGATATTTTTTTTCCCACAAATAGCGACTTGATTGGTGTAAAACTATAATTTATAGTTGCAACAGGTATAAATACACCAAATAAAGTCAAAATTAGAAAATCATAAACCTGTCATACACACTTTAAAACAATTGAGATTTTAAGATTCTAAATTAGTATTGTGTGATCAACGTATTTACCAGTTGTGACCCAGCAAAGTGGGGTGCTAGAGGAAATGTTGTGTACCTAGGCAAGACTCTTCACCCACGTTGTCAAATAAAGGGCTTTGAGTATCGGTAATAATGTGTAATAATGTGTATTAATGTGTAATAATGTGTACCTACTATGTAGGTACACATGTATATTGTTGTGACGCTAATGTAAACTAAATGTAACAATAAATGTTACAACTGTGCCATAATTTGATCAAATCTGAAAACAAAAACAAATCGACTTGTAATTAATTGTATTTTTGATAAAGTTATTTATTTCATATTTTAAGTTTTAATAGAGGTAAGCCCTTAAGTAAACACTAAAGTTTACTCTATACCTATTTTAGTAAGACTCAGTGATGTGATGATGATGACACCACAAAAAGGAGAAATATAATGAAATAAATACAAATATACAAATATTGGTGTACACAAATTAAGTTGTATGGTATGGTCCCACATGGATTAAAAGAAGAAAAAAAAAAAGAATGAAAGAGCAACAGACAGATGAGAGATAAGTTAAAGTTACATGAGTCTCTGACGCGGCGATGAGACTTTAGAAGCAGCTGTTGTGTCTTTTTATGGATTTATAACACTGCCTGTACATTGTGGGCGACTCTTTAAAGTCTTCTGGCTTTAGTCCTAGTTTATTATAGTGACATTATGTCTGGGCCATTGAGAGGCATAGACATGTGGCTGTTGAAAGTGGATTATCCTTTGGACGTGAAGTCAAACACTCGTTTCTACTGCCATCTGGAGGATGAAAGCTGCATGCTCACTATAGACGCTACCAACAAAAAGTCTAAAAACAAAGGATTCCTCTTCTGTAACATTCCCAAAGGTTAAGGTTAAGGTAATTTATTGTCCCTCTAGGTAAATGTGTCTCCTGCATTTGACCCAGGAGGGACCAGTGGACTCACAGAAATTACTCCAGACTGAGCACTGAGCTTTTTGTTTCAGGTAGTTAGTGGCTGGCTAATGCGAAATTACATATTATTGTGGCTATGCTAATAAATGTTTCCCTACTTGCAAACAGTTTTAACAGGTCCAATTTCCAACTGTTTGGCTTTGAGGGCTTTTTCAGTGACTTGAGGACAAGAAAGCTTAGATGTAAATCTACAAAAACATTCCTTGTGGCGAGTTGTTGCTGCTTTTAAGTGTATACGGATTAAAGTATCAACCCTTATTATTATCAGTTTTATGCATTTTTTTGTAGGACTATCTAACAGTGGAGATAGGAAACAACAGCATGCTTCAACGTCTTCAAAATGTCTGTGACATTATGTGACTGAAACCCATGAGTAGCTGTAAACACTGATGCATCTCCTGAGGCGTGTAGTGAATTAAGTATAGTTCGATGTAAAACCACAACTTCACAGTTCATCCCACACTGCTAACTCGAGCAGGAAAGCTTGCAAATAGACGGTTTACCACACTGCAACAGTTCAGGAGTGCACTCATGAATTTTAAATGAAGCAAAGTAAATACTCACACAAGATGATGTGAAAAATGTATTAAGATATACAGAAATTAACCCCACTACCCCAGCCAAGGAAACAGAGGCCGATTAAACCCAACAGATGAGGAATATGTTTGCTGTTTGAATCTCTTCTGCTACAATGGATTAGAAATTGTATTTATGGGCTGTTGCCGAAGCGGAAGAACCCAGATGCCAGAAGTGCTAAAGCATTCAACTTTTGTTTTTCTGTGAGCTCGGAGGTTTGTGGAAATTTCAAACATAAAGCCATTATCTGAGGAAGAAAATAAACATTTACACATACTTGAGAGAGTCAAGTCAACTCTGGATTGCAGGAAGTTATGGATTTCTATATTCATTACAAAAAAAAAAATGGTGAATGGTCACATTTCTATAGAGATGTATACATTCCAGGCAATCAAAGAACTTTACATATGGGTGGACCGAGTTAAGTGACTTGCTCAAGGACACAAGAACCGTATTCATCTGTGGGAGCTGGAATTGCACCGGCAGCCTGTGGGCCAGTAGATCTGATCACACAACCAAGGATGTTTTATATATCACATTGTATCAACTGTTTCAGGTAAGGCATGCTTGTGACCATAGGGCATGCTTGTGACCGTAGGGCATGCTTGTGAGAGTAGGGCATGCTTGTGATCATAGGGCATGTTTGTGACAGTAGGGCATGCTTGTGACAGTAGGGCATGCTTGTGACCGTAGGGCATGCTTGTGACAGTAGGGCATGTTTGTGACAGTAGGGCATGCTTGTGACCGTAGGGCATGCTTGTGACAGTAGAGCATGCTTGTGACCGTAGGGCATGCTTGTGACAATAGAGCATGCTTGTGACCGTAGGGCATGCTTGTGACAGTAGGGCATACGTGTGACAATAGGGCATGCTTGTGACCGTAGGGCATGCTTGTGACAGTAGAGCATGCTTGTGACCGTAGGGCATGCTTGTGACAATAGAGCATGCTTGTGACCGTAGGGCATGCTTGTGACAGTAGAGCATGCTTGTGACCGTAGGGCATGCTTGTGACAGTAGGGCATGCTTGTGACAGTAGGGCATGCTTGTGACCGTAGGGCATGCTTGTGACAGTAGGGCATGCTTGTGACAATAGGGCATGCTTGTGACCGTAGGGCATGCTTGTGACAGTAGAGCATGCTTGTGACCGTAGGGCATGCTTGTGACAATAGAGCATGCTTGTGACCGTAGGGCATGCTTGTGACAGTAGAGCATGCTTGTGACCGTAGGGCATGCTTGTGAGAGTAGGGCATGCTTGTGAGAGTAGGGCATGCTTGTGACCATAAGGCATGTTTGTGACAGTAGGGCATGCTTGTGACAATAGGGCATGCTTGTGACCGTAGGGCATGCTTGTGACAGTAGGGCATGCTTGTGACAGTAGGGCATGCTTGTGACAATAGGGCATGCTTGTAACAATAGGGCATGCTTGTGACCGTAGGGCATACGTGTGACAATAGGGCATGCTTGTGACCGTAGGGCATGCTTGTGACCGTAGGGCATGCTTGTGACAGTAGGGCATGTTTGTGACAGTAGGGCATGCTTGTGACAATAGGGCATGCTTGTGACCGTAGGGCATGCTTGTGACAGTAGGGCATGCTTGTGACAGTAGGGCATGCTTGTGACAATAGGGCATGCTTGTGACAATAGGGCATGCTTGTGACCATAGGGCATACTTGTGACAATAGGGCATGCTTGTGACCGTAGGGCATGCTTGTGACAATAGGGCATGCTTGTGACAATAGGGCATGCTTGTGACAATAGGGCATGCTTGTGACCGTAGGGCATGCTTGTGACAGTAGGGCATGCTTGTGACAGTAGGGCATGCTTGTGACAGTAGGGCATGCTTGTGACAATAGGGCATGCTTGTGACAATAGGGCATGCTTGTGACCGTAGGGCATACTTGTGACAATAGGGCATGCTTGTGACCGTAGGGCATGCTTGTGACAGTAGGGCATGCTTGTGACAGTAGGGCATGCTTGTGACAGTAGGGCATGCTTGTGACAATAGGGCATGCTTGTGACAATAGGGCATGCTTGTGACCGTAGGGCATGCTTGTGACAATAGGGCATGCTTGTGACCGTAGGGAATGCTTGTGACCGTAGGGCATACTTGTGACCGTAGGGCGTAGTCTGGTAGTCCTGGACAGGTGCTGTTTTGTGTGTTGTTTTCTTATTTGCTCACACTGCTTGTCTGCCCCGTAAACAAACACATAAAATATTTTTTTTTCCTGAGGCAATCAGTCAATATTAGCAGATTGATTGCGATTGACTGGCTACTTGCAGCCATTCACCGCTTGGCTCTTCATCAAATTTTCATCTGCTCAGTGACCTACTCCAGCACTCATAATATTATGCCGCTAGTGGGGAGAAGAATCATTTCATTATCCTTCTTCTGTGTTTCTTGAATATCTCCCTATAGCCTCATTCATAAAGACTAAATTGGAGTTGGCTTTATAAGTCTCCGGAGTCTGCCCCACTTGCAGCTTCCTGACATCTTGCACCATCAATTCTTGTCAGCCTGTATTCGGCTCATTGCAGGTGACTGTGGCTGCTCTGTGCTATCCCGGCTTGGCCCTGCTTCATGTTGTTCCCCTCTCTGTACGTCTCCATCTGGTCCATCCTGCTCCTGACTCCCTCGACCTTGTGTGTCCTCGCCCACACGGACCCGCACTTGATTTCCCACCATGCACCTGGCCTTCTCTTGTCTGAATTAAATAGAGTGAGTGCAGTGATGGATTCCTGATCAGCACAACCTGTCATAGAGGTTTATTCTCTGTCAAAGCAGCTCAATAAACATCTGGACCAAGACAAATCCAGTTGTGCTTACACTAAATTTGACCTCATTGTTTCATATTTCTGTCACCATATACGGGTTATTCCTCAGCTCACGGAACAAATAAAACGTGCACCATCTTATAGAAGCATTTTAAATGTTCTTTATTCCTTAGCTTTGACTGCTAACTCGCTCCACATGATGCCCCAGAGGTCGCACAGTTATGGAGCACATGGCCTACTTTTCTTTGTGCCTATAATTTAGTCAGCTGCTTCACACAAAGGCACAAGAGAAATATATTTATTTACTCAATTTGAACAAATGTGTCAAAAATATATGTTAACCTATTCACTTCTCTCTAATCTTGTTCTAATTGCTACAACATGCTAATACTAACAATATTTACAGTTTACGTGAATAAACATTACTCTTTTGTACAGATTAAAAAGATTTGTTAGCTCAAATGCTCATGCACAGAACTGTTCACAATAGTGGGTATGTAATGAAGTAATTTGATTTACTAATTTAATGTTCCATTTAATTTGATTTTACCTTCCTTCCCATCTGGAAATATTGCTTTACTTTTTTTTGTTAAATGTTGTCCTAGTTTGCAGCAAATCAAACAGCTCATCCTCTTGATTGTCAACACAGTATGGAGTAAGAAATATGAGCATGATCCCAACTGGACAAGCTTTCCTCCGACATATACCCCACAGATCCCTACAAAGAAGCCTTAATCCTCTGCTTCAAGCCCAAATAAGCCAGTGCTGCAATAAATTCAGCCAGGCAAGGACACTGCGGGCCATTCCTGAGCGCTCCGTCTGCATCACATGGTCCCCTCTGTCATTACGCTGAGGTGATTACCAAAGGTTGATGATGTGGGAAGCGATGGGTCATTTGGTGCTGACGCTATTTTTCACAGCTCTGAGCCGCAAATGGAAAAAGCCCACGCCAGGTTTAGGAATTCCTGATGCCTTTGCAAAAACTTGAAACAAAACGGTTTTGCTTTGATTTGGTACAGCCTCAGATTTGAACAGCAGATTAATGTACTTCTACTGAACACAGTGTTCACAGAAGAATGAACCCTCAACATCATTTGACCTCATCGCAAGGACAGTAATTCTTGTTAAAAATGTTTTAGATCTCCCGTCTCCATCTGTTTCCGTGCCAAGGAGCAAGGTCATTGCAGAAGTAGAGCACTGCATTGTACCCATCACATTTTGTGTCTATAATAATGCTACGTTCAAGTCACTGCATTAATGACCTGAGCATCACCCACAAAGACATGCACCATATACGGCCATGCATGCAATGTACCTATTGCAGAGAGATTTCTCCCCTGTAGCCCATATGGTAAGACCACAGTGGTCACCATCCCCCTCTTGTATACACCTCTGTTGCCTATAGATCAATACAGAGAGGTCATAAGAAAAGTGCGGTCTAGTTTTATTTTATAATTGAAAGAGATTGTGGAGCTGAAGTGAGATGCCACAACAGACAAATGTCATCAGAAAATCTGTCAAACAGCAATCTAAGAGTTCACCATTCTTTAAAAACATTGTTGAGCACCTATCTTTTACACAGCTGCTGCTCATCCCACACGGCTCTATTACACGGAGGGAAGATGGAGAGCAAAAGATTTATATAGACATTGAGGGGTGATAGTTTAGAGGTTCCAGCACACAGGATGCTACTCAATGTACTGGTGGTGAAGCACAGTGCCCCCTAGAGGAAGCTGGCATGCACTACAGCAAACAAACAAAATTTTTTTATGCCGAATCAAATTGGAATATTAAAACAACATACTTACCACTCTTACTACCTTATTATCCAGGTCTTGGCATTTGTAAAAGTACTAATCATGCTTTTTTTAAATTATTTTTCTTTACATTGGCTATGTTTAACTTTTACTTCTCACTACACAAATCTGTATTTTTTACTGCACTACATTTCTGAACTGACTGGAAAGTAAAGGACTTTTCTGTAGGTCTACTGAAATGGCCATTGTGATATCCTGCCTCCAGATTTGGAGTGTTTTTAGGTTTTCAGGTTTTAACAAACATATATAAATTGGGCCAACAAAATGACTAGATAAATTAAGTTATCAATTCAGCAAAAATCAGCACAATTCTTATAAAGATCGCTACATTTGACTCTCAAAATGTGTGAAATGCTTTAACTTTTTTACTCTAAAAGTAAATTTTTCAACGTGATATTTTTACTTGACTTATCGTTAAATATTTCTGGGACTAATAATTTAAAGCTTTTCTCGTTAATTTGACATTGTTGAAAAGATAAAGTCAAGTTTATATTTAGAAACCCTTAACGGACAGCTATACCTTTCCCTCGAGCACCACAAAACTCCTTTTTAATGTAGGCTATATCATCTATTCTATGCCATGCATTAAATATCAGGAGGAATATGTTACACATGCAATATCAATGAGGATAAAACTGTAGAAGTGTTGAGAAACCTGTGAAATTAAATTTTTGACCTCAACTTTGAGCAATCTTACACAGCGTGAACACCTGCCGACTTAATTCAGACTTCTTATTCATCCATGAATCTCATCATCGCACCTCGAACAGGCCACCAGCAAAGCATGAATCAAATGTGTGCGTATATGAAAGGCTACAGGACTATTGTCAACTATCGGCCTCAATAGTCAAGAGGAGACTTGACAAAATCCTGTGAGTGCATATACATGCTAGTCCATACAATTTGATTCTGGAAGAAGCTTTGTTTTACATTTGCATCTGGATGTTTCTCAACCTGGCATTTGGCCATAGAGACCATTAGAGAAATATGTATCCATAATCAAGAGGCCGATCACATGCTTCATACAATAAATAATACAACGATGAAGGCTAAAAAGGATTAAGCTATCCGAAAGAGCTGGTTTTACACAAAGACATATGTTTTGACATTCAAGAGTAAGCGCAATAACAATGATATACAGGACGTTTCTGTATATAAATCTTATTTCTTGTTTGGGGTAAACGTCCAGTTGGAGGACATTTTAAAGCTCTAATAAACAAAACTCGTAGTTGTCAAAAGTCTAAAAGTTTAAAGTGTAAAAATGTTAAGTACAATAACAACTTTAAATGAATTCCACTTTTGAAAACTAGAGGAACATTATTGTATTCACGTTTCTACATCACCGTGAGTGGCCAATGTTCATATTTCCTTTGAATTTTTCTTTTATGAAAATGAAGGAGCCATCGATACCATGTGTGGCCTCTCTGAAGTCATGTCTTCTCCCTGTGAACAGTGCCAGTAGCTTCTATTGCCTGGTGGTGGTAGAGAAGCTGCCCCTGGATCAGTTGGTTGTTGGCAGTTGATACACCGGGTACTAATACTTTAATTAATCTCAAAACACTACTTTGTGTTGCACAGTTGAGTCTCTGTTCATTCTGATGACTGTACATTTTTAAGATTTATGACAGAAGTGGCTTCTGTCAGGTGCAGCAGGGGGGAGAGACAGGTGTGTGAGAGCAGACACAGATGTGGGAGGGGCAGGTGTGTGAGAGTAAACACAGGTGTGGGAGGGGCAGGTGTGTGAGAGCAGACAGAGGTGGGGGAGGGGCAGGTGTGTGAGAGCAGACACAGGTGGGGGAGGGGCAGGTGTGTGAGAGCAGACACAGGTGGGGGAGGGGCAGGTGTGTGAGAGCAGACACAGGTGGGGGAGGGGCAGGTGTGTGAGAGGGCAGGTGTGTGAGAGTAAACACAGGTGTGGGAGGGGCAGGTGTGTGAGAGCAGACAGAGGTGGGGGAGGGGCAGGTGTGTGAGAGCAGACAGAGGTGGGGGAGGGGCAGGTGTGTGAGAGCAGACACAGGTGGGGGAGGGGCAGGTGTGTGAGAGCAGACACAGGTGGGGGAGGGGCAGGTGTGTGAGAGCAGACACAGGTGGGGGAGGGGCAGGTGTGTGAGAGCAGACACAGGTGGGGGAGGGGCAGGTGTGTGAGAGCAGACACAGGTGGGGGAGGGGCAGGTGTGTGAGAGCAGACACAGATTTGGGAGGGGCAGCACACCTGCGTTTGATCTGACCTGATGTGCTCCTTTAGAATAGGAACCTCAGGAGCTTCCTATCTTGCGCCAAGGAGCTAAACCATTGGGCCAATTGCCCCAACGTTTCTAAACACAGCCAATCTCTGCACAATAAGTTTGTAAAGAAGTTTTACTGTCTCAGACTTTATACAATATGTCCTTTCCACGATGGCTAATTCCAGTTGCTCGCTGTACAAACTAGTGAAGTCAAATGTTTGACTACTACTTGGTGCTGTTGCAAATTTATTAAGACCTAGACCTGGCTAGGTTGAAGCCGGCGAAATGAGTTTAAAGACGCAAGAGACCGAACATTGAAGCGGCAGTTGGTAAGATCGCTGGCTTTATTTGACCCGTTTTAAGCCACCGCGTGCGTCGCCGCTTGTGCCACTCCTTGAGTTAGTTTGTGTCATGTATTGACACAATAATAATGCATTAACAACAGTGTGAAAGGAACATTTAACCAGATAACGCTTAACATTAGGGTCGGTACAATATGAATAAAATAACTGTATTATGTTGTGGTGTGATGTAGTTAGCATTTATTTCAGTGGGTTAATGTGCAATATACACATTTATACATCTAAGTAAATACTAAGTCAAAGTAATATTGTTTAATTGCTGGATTCATTAAAAGTGGAATGGACAATTTTTTTCAGCAATTTTTTTATCATATTTCCTCGTGGCGTGGATAAATCATTTGTCCTGCCACGTATCAATCATAAAACGCACCTATCTCTCACCTGCAGCCGCGTCAGGCTCGTCCCCACGTTTCCGCGTGCCTAAGCGCATGGATCTATCATAATATAGTTCCCTCAGTGTATGGGGCAAAATGAAGACGGAGAAAGACAGTTCGAGCTGACGCAGAAGTGGACAGAAATCTACGGGAGACGAGAGATGCGATGCGCTCCGTTGCGCTAATAAACAAACGCACGTGTGTGTTGTATCAGTCCGCACGGGGGAGTGCGCATGCGCACTTCCGCCTGCGTTCTCAAATCGCCGAAAAATCGTCCATACCGCCTTTAATTGGAGCTTATATTTTGTAATAGTATTTTGTATTCTACAGTTGTTAAATATGGGCTGGTGTTTATTGCTGCTAATATGATGTGTTGTGTAAAATATTTTCAGATTATATTTTTGATACTGCTAAATTGATTGATTTATAGTGGTTCTAGTTGACTGTTATGCTAGTTTTTGAAGGTTTTTACCTGACTTTGATGCCAATGGATCTGCAAAATTAAGGAGTGGAAATGTATCTAAAGGCATTAAACTTCAAGTGTGGCTGGACCCCCTTCAGGTGTGGGGGCCAGCCCAGTCAAACCAGTAATACACTTGACAAACATAGTATCAGCTGAAACAGCCGCCCCAATACCAATACTCAACATGCTCTTGTTCGGAAGTTGTTCCTCAAGTAAAACATGTTATCTGTATGTTAATACGTGTTAACTGTTAAGCTATAGTTTAGCTACTAGCTAGTAGCTTGTGATTTGTAAGTTGTAACTTCTGTTAAAAATAATGAATAAACCAGACAAGTTGAATTTATTTCAATCTACAGTTAAGCCTTGTGTTTGATAGTCGTCCTTGTTCAAGTGTCTTCAACATAATTGAGACTCATTAGGTCCGGACCTGAACCTAAACCTCTGGATTCAAATCAGGACCTCAACCTGAACGTGCATTTAGATATGCATCCCTACTTATGACCATGTGATATTTCAGTTTTTCTTATTTATTAAATTTGCAAAAATGTCTAAATTTCGGGCTTTTTTTGTCAAGATGGGATGCTGAGTGTATATTAATGAGAAAATAAATTAATTGATATTAGTAAATAGCTGCAATCAAATAAAGACTGACAAATGTAAAGGGGTCTGAATACTTTCCATACCCACTGTATATCCCACAAAAGAATCAAGCAGGTCAGTCTTTCAACACTATTCAAGTCTGCAAACAGCTAACCTCACAATGCACTACAAGGGACACTTTATGTTATGTTTTGGGGATGTGCACCTACCCTACCCCAGATTTAGTTGAAAAATGTGGACATTTAGATTATGGCTCCCACACTGTGGTTCTCCCAAAGATACTATATCCAGGTCCGGGTTGTCAGCAGCACAAAATAGTGTTGTTAGAGAGACTTCTGAGCGACCTCAATTTTGTACTTTACTACTACTGGCTGGTTCAGTAGAGATTGTGGAGTGGGCATCAGTCAGAATGTAATGAGGCTGGATGGATCTTTTCTTTATTGAAGATGATGAGCGTGCGTGTGTCTTGATTGTGTGTGTAGGTTCTGTAAATAAAACAGATAAACATAATATTAGAAACAATTCCCATATATAGTCATCTACTACAAATAATATAAACAGTGCTATAATATATTATAAGCTGTGGTATTTTGATAACAATGTATAATCAATCATAATAGGTCCAATAGGACATAAAGCAAACCCTCTGCAGCTGCATGAAAAATGGTAGGCCTAAAAGCCTCTACTACTAATAATCTATTAACAAATAATAACCATAACTACCATAATAGCACCCAAAGAAACACATTTCAACAGACATATGTATAAGGCTGATTTAAGCATATTAAGCACCTTAATAATATCAATGAAATATAACTAAAGCACACAGAATGACCTGGATTAGCTTAGCATTAGTACTTAGCTTGAGGCTAATACAGGTAAAAAGCAGGTCCAACATTAGTAAAAACTCCAAGCATTCAGATTCTTATCTTGAACCCCATAATAGAGCACAGCACCCACCTGACTCATGGACGCACACTAAGCAACACTCATGACAGGGGACTAGGGAACGTGCCCCCTCGCGATCAGGTTTGGTATTTTTTCTAAATCAGTACAGTAGACAGTTAGTTACAAATGATAATGTCATTATTTATCATTATAGGCCCATTTTCAGTTAGCAGCCAATCGAACATGGCCGGACCCCTGGGGTTAATCAAATGCCCCTGAGAGGCATTGATGCGCTCTCATTGGTTTGCAGCTGGTATGTATGCTGTTATGGAGAAAAAGAAAATAGCCCATCTTGTCTTCAATTATTACGTTTCTTTTGGAACTTCCAGGCTAGCCTTAATAATTAAAATGTACACGTTTCAATATAATTAATAATATACTAACAATTAGATATTGAACGTGTTCATGTAGCAGGGGTATGTGGTTTCAAAAGATCCACGCTACGCATTTGTAAAAAGTTTAGAGTTCACTGTGTAGAACATTACATGCAGAAATATACTAACACAATAATTACAGCATTATCCATCACAATATTGAAATCACATGAATAAACTCAACTTACTCATTACCCATTTCAGCAACTCTGTAAAATATAGCAGGCACTATGGATTTGATTTTGATGATATCACTTACACCACAGGAGAAACAGTTTTGAACCTAGAACTAACATCTTTGAGACATATAAAGCTTCTCTATGTTGATATATAGTCACTACACATGTACCGTATTGTTGTCTTTTGGACTAATTTTGTAATTCTTGTACTGCCTATTAATATATTACATTACTGAACATTTTATACTCATAACCAAAGAGTACAGCTAAAAGAAAAAAACATTGTGTAGGCATGTATTGTATTTAAGCCCACACAACTCCCGATTCTTCTTATTTGCCTGAGGGTAGTTTCCTGTTTTTCCAGGGGTTTTAAATGCTAGAGAGCCACAAAGAGGAGGTGCACAGCTTTATTTCCTCTTCTGAATTACAATACAGTCAATGGTATGTAAGGAATGTGTTTACTATAAAATATGTCACTTTAGAAAGAAGCAGTATGGTCCTAGATTGTGAACAAAACTAAGACCATACACAAAACCCCTACTATGTAACATACTATAAGCATGTATGCTGTTAATGTTATGGACCAGAAACAGTTAGAATAAATATTTCACAATGTGCTAATCATTTTTGCCACATTGTATGTATATTCATAGGTTTCAGCTTCTGGTATACAGGTGATATTTGAGGATTTTGGTAAAACAGCTAAAAAATAAAAGTGACCTCACACCATTTTTCCTGTCAGTTCTGATGTCACAGTTTCATGTCCATACTTGCTCTGGAGGAGGAGAATCTTTTTTTTACTTTTCTTTTCTTTTTCAACTAGAAAATAAGCAGGATGTTTCAAAACCTATTCCTCTGAACCAGTTTGAACAAAGAATAAAACTACACAGCCTTTGCTTGCTTCTTCCTGGTTCATTTTCTTTAGCGGTGAAGGGAGAAATCTAGAGAATTCTTTTCATTGACCACACCAAACTCTTGTCATGTGATCACTTTTTCCTATCCCTCCTTCTCCTAAATAAGGTTGGGAGAGGGGGAAAAAAGGAAAAACCAGCAAACATGGGCGTGACTTGTGAGTGAAATAAGAGGACATGAAGGCGTGTCTGTCTCTCTCTACAAACTAGTGAAGTCATATGTTTGACTACTACTAGTTGCTGTTGGCTGCATTGCACACTGGGCAACTCTTGCACTCACCTGGAAACAACTTCAACACTAAGTAAGTCTCTACAGCTTTAACTCTTCACTCCTACAAAAGAGACCTTTGCTATATGTTTACTTCTCATGAGAAAAAGCTTTATAGTGTTTCCTAAACCACACCCTCACTTCTCCTTGAGTCTGGGTTAATGCGTTGCCATTTCCTGTCAGACTGAAATTTCTGTTGAATTAACTGCTACCCTCCTTTCGAAACCTTGCCTCTTGTCTACCCCGGTGCTCAAAATTAGGCCAGGAAAACGTTAGCTCTTATACAAATCTCTCAAAAACTCCCTGCTTGGTACCGCTGGTTTTCATTATCAGTAAAATGGGGTAACATATGTTCACACTGTACTTTATGTGAATATAAGTGCATTTGTAGTGAAGGTCTAATAAGCTCAAGGTTGTGTGCACAATGTACTTTCGAGGCATTGTTGGTTGAACATCGTGTAATAGCTGGTAAATATTTGGCAGAGGAAGCAAGTGAATGACGCCCATCTATACTGAATAGAAGAGAAACAATGAACCCTGTGAAGTAAGATAACATAAAGTGAAAAGTGTTTACATAGGAAACTGCGTGCTATGTTTAATGTCACTCAAATAAATAAGACAGAGTCAATAGAGTTTGAATGACAATTACCAGTACTTAAACCAAGTGTTGTTTAGCTGCAAGACAAGTTCAAGAAATGTCTCCAACTTTTAATACACAAGGAGTCTACAGACTTGTTGTTTTGTTGTTGTCTTATTGCATTATATAAGAGTATGAATGTTTGTTTAAGTTTGATATCAATAATCTCAGCCAAAGTGTATTTACCATAACTAACATGCTCTAAATGCACAAGATGCTCACATAAAGTATGGTGGTGGATTAGGCCTAAAATGGGTTCTTGCTTCTTGGGTGATTAGGTTAAGTTAACCTTCATTGATCAAAGTTGTTTGCTGCATGTTTTTGACGGATGTATGAACAAAACAGTGGATTCTGTTCCATTGGGAAACATTTAGTGTGTTTTGTTATTAACATACACATACTGTTTTAGATGGGCCACCGCTCCTCTTACACTAAAGCACCACACTGCAGCACTTCTGGTGCTGTTGGTTGATTGGTCACAATGAGGATCTGTCAATGTATAACCACATTACGTAAGACTGACAGGCTTGTTTTCCACAAGTGACAAACTAAAGGTGTGTCTCTTGCCTCAGAACATTGCTATTTTTTGACAGAAGTGTACTGCACATATTCTTCAGAGGACATGCATCAGGCAACATGTTTTAAGCCTCCTCCCTATGAAAAACATAGGGAGGGCATTGTTTTATATGAGCGAGCGAGTTCGAACAAGAGAGAGGAGACGGTTAGTGGACAAGAATCTCAGTGCAGCCTTTTCTCATAGTTCTGTCCAGGCTTCAATGCATTCTAAGAAATGTTTTGCACTTAGACATAACCACAGCAATTGTACTCTCCATACAGATTACGGTAAGTTCCCGGAGAGATGTTTACAGCACTGTGTGCACACTTTGCTACCATTGTCATTTTTGGAGGAAGGAAGTGACAACTGAATGAGCAAACAGGATGCAGGGAGTGGGCCAGCATTCAGGCCTACAGGAAGAACATACAACATTAATAAATCACACACCTTCCATAATGACTTTACTCAAAAGGGCTGTTCTCCTAACAACAACTAAAACATTTGATCATTTCCATGGTAATTCCTAAAGGTCAATTCTAGGGATAAACAATCAACCAAATATGTTCACACAGACCACAACAATGTATTGTTGGGCACACGTTGTATTTGGCTAGCCCCTCTAAACATTCCCTCTGTGCAGGAGCAGTATGTCAAACAAAGGTCCAGCATATGGTTTGAGCCGCGAGGTGCAGCAGAAGATTGACAAAAAGTATGACCAGGAGCTGGAGGAGCGGCTGGTGGAGTGGATCATGGCTCAGTGTGGAAGTGGTGTGGGTCGACCTGATGCGGGGAAAACAGGCTTCCAGAACTGGCTCAAGGATGGTTGTGTGAGTATTGGACTGATGAATGCAACTCTTTGGTAGACTTTCAGTTTCTGGAGAAGTCTCTCTCTTTCTTTAGGTGCTGTGTGAACTCATAAACAGTCTCTATGGTCCAAACAAACCCATAAAGAACATAAAAAATTCTTCTATGGCATTCAAACAAATGGAACAAATCTCTATGTTCCTCGGAGCCGCAGAAAAATTTGGAATCACCAAAATGGATATGTTCCAGACTGTCGATCTTTTTGAAGGTAAGAGTAGACAAGAAAAATGCTGAGGTTTTATCTATTTGGTTTGGTTTTTCGGGTTATAGTTTCAGATGAGTTCATCTCAGATTATTGCTTGTCTTCAGGGAAGGACTTGGCTGCTGTTCAGAGAACCCTGATGGCTTTGGGCTGCTTAGCTGTCACAAAGGACGATGGAAACTACAAAGGAGACCCCAACTGGTTTCACAGGTTGGCCTGGACATCTTGTATCAGATTCATTTCCTTGTTGAAACGTTGTGGCTAAATGTGAAACTTTTGTTTGTTGGTTTGCAGAAAAGCACAAGAAAACAAGAGGGAATTCTCAGATGAGCAGCTGCAGCAGGGCAAAAATGTTATTGGTCTGCAGATGGGCTCGAACACAGGAGCGTCTCAGGCTGGGATGACGGGCTATGGCCAGCCGCGGCAGATCATCAACTGAAGCACAGACTCTTACCTCGCCCCAAATGTGACAAGACTGTTTCAAAGCCCAGACCAAAACCAGGCTTAACAAGAACTGAACAAACTGGATTATACATTCCTTTCCAAAGCCAACAGTATGTTTAGTTTAGTTTTCCAAACACTATGTACAGTAAATCATTGTAGTTCTCTGTTGTCTCTGTCCAGAAGAGCTGGACCAGTCACAGTGGAGCACTTTATAGAAGTGATAGAGTTAATCACCAAATGATCTGTATAAACCTGCACATAATGCTACAAGAAATATATTAATCATCAACAGATTATTTATTATTTTTTTTACCAGATTGCAGCTAGTTTATACATTTGGATTTTGATTTCGTCACAATTTTAAAATATCTTTGCACTCCTTTTACTTTCATTACAGGGTTATTTCAAGTGTCAAAGTGTTACACAATTGCTGACTTGATTTTCATTATTAGCTCTATACTGCCACGGGGAAATTATGAAAATGATCTTAAAACTAGTCTGAATGATTTATATAGCAGGGAACAAGTGCATGCATGAACACGAGAAACAGTAAACTGTGCATTGCAGAAGAAATTGTGGTTCTCACTGTTGCTTCAGGTGTATCTTGTAAAACAGCTGTTATGTGTTACAACATGAAGCACTCTGGTTGGCAAATAAGCAGGAAAAGTATGAGAACATAGATTTGAAAGGAAATTCTGTCTCTAAAGTTTCAAACATGCTGCTGATTTTATTAATAAAATTAAACTGAAAAGCCTGATTCTGCAAGTCCAAGTGATTAAATTAATCGCACTTGTCTCCTCTCTCCAGAACAGTGTAAATACACTGTTCTGGAGAGAGGAGACAAGTGCGATGTGTTCAGATGTTAAGATCATAAATTAAGTGGTCTTTTCCAGCATCAACATTAAGAAAGTTGGTGTGAGACATTAGGATAGGATAGGAACCAACAAGGTTAAGTGATTTGCTTGAACAGAAAACAAGAGGAAACTGATTTCAGAAGCTATTTATGCCATATTCTTGTTAGTCTTTTCACCTAACAGGATGAAGTAAAGAATTACAAAAAATATGTAAAAATGTGGTAAATAAAGTTATTCCGTTTGATCTGAAGTAAGAGGTCAGAGGAAGTGCTCAGCTATAATGCCGTGAATATTTAATTATTAACATTGCTTTTAATTGCCAAAATGTGTTTATTATTTCAACACTAATATTTATTTCAACACACAGAATCCCACATGCACTGAAATCAGTTTGCTCTCTAAGTTAAAGCTCAGAGCACACGTTCCTCTGGAGAGCTTTTTATTTTTTTATTTTACAACTGAATATTTTTCTACAGTGTATAGTAGCAAATTAATGTAGTCAACCTGGTAAAATGAACATATTTGTTTTATTTTGGCAAGATGAACAAGTTGCAATTTGAATAAGGGAAATGAAATATGAGTAAAGGCAGAAATTTAATTCAAATAACACAAGAGGGCTAGTATACAGAAATGTATATTTTATATTCACCTTGACAAGAGCATTGTGACAAAATGAACACAATAATTTATCCCTGGATGGAATCTGAACAGTATTAATTTGCCATGGGCTAATTCCTTGTTGTGCTTTCTTTTCTGCCATTGTTGTTCTTCAGTTAATGCATTTTAAACAAAACTTGATTACATTAGAGCCTGACATACAATGGACATGCTACTGCTTCTGACCGGAGGTTGAGTAGTTAGGGCGGCAGCACACATGCCACGGTCCATGTGCAACTGGCCGCAGTGTTGTGCATTTGAATTTCGACCTCAGCAGTCCTCCCTCTCTCTCATCCCCATGTCATGCTAAGCTGTCCTGTCTAATAAAACCTACAGGCACAAAATCCTTTAAAAAATTGCTTTGAATTGTGTGCATGTGCTCTTCTGCAGACAGTCTGGTCAAATCCAATATTGCCTCTATATATGCTATTAGAGTTTCCCCCAGGTTATCCTGCTAAAGACATGCATGTAATATGCAACTTGATAAATATTATAATGAAGTAATGCATGACTTTGACTGTTCTTGTTCCCCTAAGAAATTGAACAATAACCGTATAAGTTATGTTATATAAAAAGCATAAGATAAAATCTGTAGCGCACCAGGTATCTGCTAAATAAATAAAAAGGGCATTCCCTCTAACATTGCACACTTCTGGTTCTTGCAAGTTGCTGCCAACATACTACCCGTGAGATGTTGTAATTTTACTATATTTATCAAATTTTGTCCACATCTCATTAAAGGAAACTTTCAAGCTGCTTGATATGTTGTACTTAAAAATAAAGTTGTTACCCACTTATTTCCAGTCAAATAAATAATTCTGGGAAGCAGTTTGTCCCCCAAACTCACAAATACCCACAAAGATTTCAGATAATTTTATATTAATATATTTAATATGGATTCCACCTGGACATTTCTTTGCTTTATTACAAGTTCCTAAAACCATTTTTTTTTTGTGACTTTACCTTCAGCTTTTAAAAGAGAATTGTCAAACCCCAACAGATGCTCAAACGAGTGTCAATCAGACCATCCATCCAGAAACCAGCTATATCTAAAGAGTTCAGGAACAGCTTCAGTTTGAATTGCGGGTGCTTTTTTCAGGACGTTTTAGAAAAATAGGCCATAAGCATAATTTAAATTATGAGCTACATTAATTACTAACCTTTGGCTTATCTATATTCTTGCTGCTCATAGAGCCCGGCCCAAACATCCTTGGTACGTCTATGGCTACAAAGGTACAACACGCTACATTAACAATACATCCCTAGTTCCCGTGTCATCTTGCTGCTCCATTGTGTTCCACTGTCAGTCATCTCACTTTCCCTGTTTGATTAGTTCCAACATGGCAAAGAGAAATCATCCAAGCATCCTCCCTGAAGAAATTTTCAAGAGAGTGAGGTATTTTACACAGACAGCACAGGAAACAAAGCACAGAAAGAGCAAGGAAGAAATGTAACATCCTCTTGAGTAAAAAGAACCCAGACAAGGACCAGCATGACAGAAGGACAGGGACAGACCTAAGTCAGACCAGCAAAAACAATTGGATCAAGACTATAAGACCATGTCTTGTCTCAGGCAGAAAAACATGTGCTCTCCATAGGGCTCAACTTTTCGATTACTTTTAAACACATCCCCACAGAAGACTACATCACAGGCACAGTAACAGCCATTAGGAACAACAAAATGACAGAAATGGAGGCTGCAGACCTGTGGTTACGTGTCACAGCCAAGCTGCCTCCTTCAAACATCACACCGGAAGAGAAGAAGGCACTCTCAGTACTACAAAAAGATCACAGCATTAACATTCTTCCAGCAGACAAGGGACGCTGCACTGTGATCCTCAACACAGCTGATGATGAAGCCAAAGTCCACAGCCTCCTCGAGGACACGACCGTTTGAAAAGAGATCCGATCAGTGGTTACAAGAAGAAAGTGTTAGACTGTTTCCAAAAGCTTGAACAAGAGGAGGTTATAGACTCCCAACTCACTCATCACTATAAAAAACCTGTGAAAACATACACATGCAAATGTAATGTTAGATAAAGACTATAAGAAATGAATATATTGTTATAGGGAAAAAAACTCTTTGTTCAAGTGAGGTCTAAAACCAAAAGACAGGGTGTATCCAGACAAAGAGATTTAACCTAAGTAAGACTTAATTTTCTTTGGTCTTTAAATCCCTTCAAAGAATAAAAAGAGGAATCATTGCTGAAAAGTGTATGGACTTTTAATAGCGCATGTGAGCTCAAGGTCACAAAGCGTATCCACGATGGCTGTCACTGCACTAGGTGAGAGGATGGAGAGAAAAATAGGACAGGCTGACCCTGACATAGGACTTATTGAATGTGCTTTGGAACAGACAATGATCAGCATGTACTGTTACACTGGAATCAATGGTTTAGAGTAAATTTGGATGAGCTAGTCAAGGGGGAGGACAACTGGACTCAAAGACCATCAAATGTGAGGTCAAAAGCAGAGGCTCAGTTTAGATAAATCCGCTGCTGCATCTCAGGAGACAAGATGGCTTATGATATTTGCTCTGTTGATGAAATTGCTTGATGCCTACACGGATGAGTGCACTTTGTAAAACACACTGGCTGGCAGTTGTGGAGGATTGCAGGTGTCATGTTCAATGAATACAGCCTCAAGGATCAGTGGAATCTTAATGTGACTGACTGTGAGTAGGCCTGTGAGTCATGGGTATGAATAACCGAGGAGGAGGGTATCGCGGTGTGCCAGGGTGCATGTGCCAGCCCCTTCTTTGAGGACTTCAGTCATCAGGTCTCATTGCCCCGCAACATCACAAAAGCCTTCAACATAAATAGAAAGCTCAACAGATTCCAGAATTGGAATAAAACCTAAAAACAAACATTAAATTTAAGGATTTTCTTGCTGTTGATTTTTCATATAGGTCTATTTTTACATACACTGGATTCATTATGAAAAAGATGCAGAGCAATGTTGACGCTCACCCTGCATTGTTCTACAGTCAATGCTCATACCAGGGTGAACATTATAGACCCTATAGGGACACAGACTGTTGAGCCACACAGTGGATCATTCACATCTAGCTTTTTTGGAGCCACCGTAGCTTTAATAACGCTTGGAACATTAATTTGAGGTCTTTATGACTGTACAATGTGATGTTATTCAGGTTGTTGTTGTTGTTGTTGTTGTTGTTGTTGTTGTTGTTGTTGTTGTTGTTGTTGTTGTTGTTGTTGTTGTTGTTGTTGTTGTTGTTGTGGTGGTGGTGGTGGTGGTGGTGGTGGTGGTGTAACTTTTAATGGTGATTGAGTATGTACAGTATGCTGCGTTCCAGTTGTCCTTGGAGGTCAGAACTCGGACCTCGGACCAAGACAGGATTTGTAACTTATAAATCAATGTTTGAAGTACATTTTTGCCAGGAGTTAAAGTGGAATTTGTGAGGTAGTGGAACCCTAATATTGACGTATGTCAATGCGTCAATAAGTAAAATAACAAGTATATGGACATATGATATAGAGATATGTAGGTTTAGACAATTTAAGTATAAATCCCACAATAGGAGTAGGACTTGCTCACCGGGCGGGACCTCCTGATAAAGGAGGATTAGTTTCGAGTGAAACCAAATACTCCCCTTTATCAGGAGGTCCCGCCCGGGGGGCAGGTCCATCCAGAGTAGGATGAATATCTGAGTTCCCTGTCTTGATTTTAAGACCCTCGGATAAGTGTCGAAACTTCTTGTTTTTCCAGAAAAACAGAGTCCAGATGACTACAACTGAATCTTTTTCATTAATGTATTGTACATAGGAGTGGGCAACCTTTTAAATTCAGAACAACTCAAATCTAGTAGGATTGTGGGCACGAGGGCTGGGTGTGTATCAGGGTGATCTGTCTAATATTCATCAAGTTCAAATATCAAGATCAAGTTGAAATATTGAAAAGGAAGCAATATAATAAAAAAAATGATGAAATTAATTATTCTAATACAGTATCTATACATTGACAAAGGTATCCATAGGTTTCACTCATGTGACTTATTTGCAACAACAACATGAAAAACAGTATATACCAACTTCTCCGCCCATGGCTGCTGTGTTTCTAGTAACAATATTTTTTTGTATTTTGGAGCAATAAAATAACATTTTAACAATTTGTGTCACCTGCAAAAGGTGGTGGGGACGTTCTAGTGGCACAGGAAGTGACGTATGGCCAAAGAATCTATCGTTTTCTTCCAATATTTTTGGCTCGCATGTGCCCCCTAGTGGAAGAAATTGAGTGCTGCAGGCAAGAGCAAGGTTTGTTTTGTATGTTGTCTTCCCTTTCCATCCATCCATCTTCTGCCGCTTTATCCGGGGCCGGGTCGCGGGGGCAGCAGTCTGAGCAGGGACTCCCAGACTTCCTTCTCCCCAGACACTTCCTCTAACTCCTCCGGGGGGATCCCGAGGCGTTCCCAGGCCAGCCGAGAGACATAGTCTCTCCAGCGTGTCCTGGGTCTTCCCCGGGGCCTCTTCCCGGTGGGACATGCCTGAAACACCTCCCGAGGGAGGCGCCCAGGAGGCATCCGAAACAGATGCCCGAGCCACCTCAGCTGGCTCCTCTCGACGTGGAGGAGCAGCGGCTCTACTCCGAGCTCCCCCCGTGTGGCCGAGTTCCTCACCTTATCTCTAAGGGAGCGCCCAGCCACACGGCGGAGGAAACTCATTTCGACCGCTTGTATCCGCGATCTTGTTCTTTCGGTCACTACCCAAAGCTCATGACCATAGGTGAGGGTAGGAACGTAGACCGACCGGTAAATAGAGAGCTTTGCCTTTCGGCTCAGCTCCCTCTTCACCACAACAGTCCGATGCAGCGACTGCATCACTGCAGCCGCGGCACCGATCCGCCTGTCTATCTCACGCTCCATCCTTCCCTCACTCGTGAACAAGACCCCGAGATACTTGAACTCCTCCACTTGGGGCAAGGACACCCCACCCACCTGGAGAGGGCAAGCCACCTTTTTCCGGTCGAGAACCATGGCCTCGGATTTGGAGGTGCTGATTCTCATCCCAGCCGCTTCACACTCGGCTGCAAACCGTCCCAGTGCATGTTGCAGGTCCGGGTTTGATGGAGCCATCAGGACAACATCGTCTGCAAACAGCAGAGATGAGATCCTGTGGTCCCCAAACCGGACACCCTCCGACCCCTGACTGCGCCTAGAAATTCTGTCCATAAAAATTATGAACAGACCGGTGTCTTCCCTTTAATGGACGAAATTTCTGTTGATTATGTTTTATATAATAGAGCATTTCTCCTACACTTTATCTCTGGAACTGTGCCAAAATAGCTGAGAAGAGAAATGTGGGCCATTTATGACTCCAAATGTAACTCCACATTATCCTTTAACTATCACATGAGCCACAGCCATTATTATTGGAAGCAAGCCTACAATGGGCTTTAACATGCAACTGTGGAACTATGATGACATGTTCTGTCTAGAAGCAGTCACACAGACAAACCTGCTAGTTTTATGTGAAGTAGAGCAGGACTGAGCAGAGCAGGACTGTTCCAGGACTGTTCCAGGACTGTTCCAGGACTGTTCCAGGACTGTTCCGTTCCAGTACTGTTCCAGTACTGTTGCAGGACTGTTGCAGGACTTTTCCAGGACTCTTCCAGGACTCTTCCAGGACTGTTGCAGGACTCTTCCAGGACTCTTCCAGGACTCTTCCAGGACTGTTGCAGGACTGTTGCAGGACTGAGCAGAGCAGGACTGTTGCAGGACTGTTCCAGGACTGTTCCAGGACTGTTGCAGGACTGTTCCAGTAGAGTCTACACTGCGAGGATAAATGACAGAATGTGAAGGTGATTGGAGGAGAGAGCCAAGAAACACAAAAACATGTTGTTTTAGTGTGTCGTATGCATTTATTCATAAGATAAGTATATTTGATATGTATTTTCGGTTACTTCCTAACACTGAGAATATGTGGCTTTTTATTGCAGGTATTTAATATTCTATAACTAAGTACATTTTCAAAGTTTCTTTTCCAACACTGGGTATATATTGATATGTATTGTTGGCACAATAGTGACTGTTCTCAAAAAACATAATTTGCTGCAGTGGTTAATTTGAAACTGAAGAGGAACTTTCACATGTCATCTTAATGAACCAGAGACCTTCAGCTCATCTGGCATTTCTGGAGGATGTTCTAAAGACCAGATTGTGCACATAATCATTACACCATAATTAATTTAAACATATTGGCATATTGACATGATTGTGCAGACATAGACTACAGCGCATTGTGCCCTCTGCTGAGAAGGTGATCGGCAGCATACTTCCCTCTCTGCAGGACCTGTACATCTCCAGGGCTCTGGGACGAACAGGTCAGCCGACACTTCTCACCCTGGATATGGACTATTTGAGTCACTCTCTTCCGGAAAGAGGCTACGGTCCATTCTGTGTAAAACGTAGTCAAATGTTATTGTTATTTAGTAAACTCCTTTTTTTGCATTATGTATGCCTTTATTTTATCATAGTTTAGATTGTACTATGAATCACTGTTTCATGTTGTTTTTGGGAGATAAAAAAGGCTTGCATGTAGCCAACTAGTATTCCTTGGGACTGTGGGGACATGGTGAATAAGCATAATAGTCCATATACTGAGTCCTTAATCCTGAGGTGAACTTATATCAAATTGCATTTTGTGCCATTCATCACATTTGGCAGTGCATTTCCAAACAAAAGACAAAAATGATTGACAGTTAAAATAGGTCCCAGGTATTGTAAACAGTATGCCCAGAATGACATATTCACAGCACTTCACCTCTTCCACATTTTGTTATGTTACAGCCTTATTCCAATATGAATACCATTTATTATTTGCCTCAAAATTCTGCAAATAATACCCCATAGTGGCAATGTGAAAGAAGGTTGTTTAAATTATTTGAAAATGTGTTTTGAAAAAACAACAACAACGCATGTACATAAGTATTCACTGCCTATGTTCAATACTTTGTTGAAGCACCTTTGGGACTCATTACAGCCTCAAGTCTTTTTGAGTATAATGCTACAAGCTTGGCTCACCTATTCATGGGCAGTTTCTCCCATTCTTCTGCAGAACCTCTCAACCTCCATCAGCTTAGATGGTAAGCATCAGTTCATGGCCTTTTTCAGATCACTCCAGAGATGTTCAATTGCATTCAAGTCTGGCTGGTTGTCCTGTAGCCACTTCTTTGTTATCCTGTGTGCTTAGGTTCATTGCCTTGTTGGAAGATGAACCTTCAGCCCAGTCTGACGCCCAGAGTGGTCTGGAGAAGGTTTTCATCAAGGATGTCTCTGTACACAGCTGCATTCATCTTTCAATGGTTCCTGACTAGTTTTCCAGTTCCTGTTGCTGAAAAGCATCCCCACAGCATGCTCTCACCACCACGCTTCACTGTAGGGATGGTATTGGCCAGGTGATGAGCAGTGCCTGTTTCCTCCAGACATAACGCTTGCTATTCAAGGCAAAGAGTTCAATCTTTGTTACATCAGATCAGAAACATGAAAACTTTGAGTTTGAAAATTCCTTACGGTACATTTCAGAGTTGTAAAATTGTCTTGGGTATGTATATAATCAAAGACGTTTTTTTTTCTCTTAAAAGCAGGACTCCACTAAAATAGTTTAATTTAATCAATCAGTTGGACCAAAGGAACAGAGGGCGACTAAAATAGAACTGTTTAACACATAGATTACTGATTAGTATCAATAAATATGGATAAGACGGGGTGTGGGTCAAAGGACAACATCTGAGTCAGGAGCACTGGCTGTACTAAGAGCACTTGTTGGTTACTATCTCTTAAAAGAATACTACATTCAATCAGATACTGCCCTTGTCTTGCATCAAACTTGAAGTGATGAAATCAACTTTGGTCTAAACTGCACATTTTAACAGCAGCTTTTAATACATGTTAAATGACTTGAATGTTTTTTGTTTGTTTGTTGTTGTTTTTAAATCAGTCTATATTTATCAGAATTAACCTACAAAGGGAATTACTGAGCTGAGGATGTGAAAGCCAAAGGATCGGTAACGAGCAAGCAATAAAGGCAACAATGTTGGTGAAATATCTCCATCTGCTGTTAGGTGACAATATCACACACAGGTTTGGATCGGTTCACTTTCTCCAAGACATGATTGGATATGTTGTAGATAAAACAGGTTATCCTTGTTGTATTACACATAAGCTAATATGCAATTCAAAAATTCATAATAATTAATAACTGAAATACTACTATGGAAGTGTCGGTAAATCATGTTTTTATTGTAATGCTCGACGTTCATAACGAGACAGTTAAGCAACAAAGCAAATAATTAATTGGAACAATGTAAACTTTCTGCCACACTTCATAATTCACAGACAGACAGACGGACACACTGTACACAATTGTCATAAGAACACATAAGGCACACACACACATATACACTATTAACATAGCACACCAGGTGCAGAGCTTAAGACGGCAGTAACTTCAGTTAAGTGGATGCTTGATGAGGCATTTTATTTTTGTTTTCTAATTAGAAGCTACCAGACAAGCTCACATACAAATGGGATCCTTAACATGACCTGTGATTTAGAATAGCAACAATTATTATGACTGCATTCAGTAGTTACTTCAATAACTTAATTCAAGAAGAAATGTCGGGCAGTACAGAAGGTCGACACAGTCAACTAAAACACAGAAGTGGAATAAAAAAGTGAGAAATTACATTTAAGAAGTGCTTTTACTTGAAAATACTGTTATTTTAAGAAGAGAGGGAGAGAGTTTACATTAGTACGGTTAAAGTTATTTGACTGGCTCCAATGGACCTGAAAGATATTTGTGTACTTTAGGAAGGGTTCATAAAGTAGTGCGTTAACTAGTGTGTTAAAACAATTGGCAACATATTTTACGATACTGTGTTCTTGGCTGGCAATGTGTGGAAGACTTGTGCAAAGCATTTGCTCAATATGCAGGATTGACAGATTTTTAAAAGGGCGTGGCTGGAGAGTCGCGGCGCGGTCAAATGGCCGCGCAGTTTCAGGGACCGCAGCATTTCCCTTATAGCCCGTTATCGCCTCATGGCTAACCCTAACCCTAACCTTAACCCTAACCCTAACCTTAACCCTAACCTTAACCCGGCGCGGTCTAAAACGGCGCTAAAACGCGGTCAAAGAGTGGCGCAGTTTCAGGAGCTGCGGCACTGCAGACACTCCCTTTTTAAAAAGGGGTAAATCCCTCATTTAAAGATGTGTATTTGAAGCATTTTAACTCATCTACTTGATAATGCTTGCTGTTTTTTATTGATTATGAGTATATAAGTACAAGGAATTTATTTGTATTCATTGTGATTTGTCTGTTGGCCATTAGCTCTACTTTTTTATGATCACAGTGTCTACATACAGTATCGTGTAGTCTCTCTCCCTCTCCATGCTCAACCTCCACTAATAAATATGATCCCACACCACGCACTCACATGGGGCATTCTCCTCTGAATGAGCCTTTCTACAGGACTGTCCCAGGAGCACGTCCCCATCGCATCGATTTGGAGACTTGCCTCTTAAACCAGTGAGGCCCTTCTCTCCTCCGGTGTCTCCTCTAATATCTGCAGCAGAAGGTCATAAAGGGGCTTTGCTATGATGCGGTACCCAGAAGATGTTAGATGGAGGAAGTCAAACATGTGCTGTATGCTGATGGTCCCATCAGAGTGGACCAGCTCTTTGCTGACGTCAAGGAACAGAGCCTGTGGTATTCGGGGAAGCCATGAGCGCAAAAAACTGTTAACAGTCGCATTCTTCTCCCTCAGCAGGTTTGACCGTTCTCCTCGCGGCAGCAGACCCTGAAGATGACGAAGAATATACTGTTACAGAACTCCATTATACATAAATAATGTGAGTTAGCAAAGTAAAGTAAAAATGGATGCATGTGTAATTATTAATAATAGGATTGAATCTTACCAGCACAATTATCTTAGCCTTGGGTAGACGAGTTGCAAGAAGTTGTGCAATGGCCGTTACTCCTCCAGCCACTTGCTCCGCTGTGTGCTCATGATTGTTGGTTCCTACCCACAGCACAACCACCTGAGCAAGACCAGACATCCATATTAATCCACAAAAAGCTACAACTGCAGTCAATACAAAACTGTTCAACAATAACAGCAAAAAAGAAAAAACACCCATAAATAAACAAAGTCTTACTTTAGGCCTTATATTCTCCAGCTCCCCATTCTGCAGCCTCCACAGCACATTACAAGTGGTGTCCCCTCCTATGCCAAAGTTTATAGCATGGAGAGGAGAGAAGAACTCCCTCCAGATCTGTGAACCAAAATAAGCATTCATTGTCGAGTTGTGAAATAGTTGCAATAACTATAGGGCAACAAGGTAGATGTCATGCAAACACTAAGATACATCAGATTTGTATGATATGAGAGGATGCTTACTTACATCATATTGCTGCATTAACTGAACCATTGAATCACCAATGAACAACACATCTGGCTCTGCATCCTTACACTCCTGTGCAAACCGTATATGCTGTAAAAGAAAACCACAAAGAATCAATTCGCTATTGTATACACCAATAACAATGATATATCTATATAACAAGGTAAGGTGTAAATCAGGCACAAGATCAAAGACAACATTGTGTGGAAAGTTGTCTTGGCAATAGGATAATACTCATAAGCCTGTCTCTAAGCCTTAACCCATAAGAATGTCTGGTGCACCATCGGAGTTAGCTAAGCAGACTGTTACGGTTTATTAGCTTTGCAGGATTAATTGAGCATTGACCTACTATGAGGCTACTAAACAGGAAAAGGTGATAAGACTTGAAGTTCCAGCATATCCTGACCATCATATTCACATCATAGCTTTTACAAGTCATTTTTCATTGTTGGAATTTACATATTTTGTCATTTTTTTACATGCTAAGCAATTCAATCCAACAAAGTTCACTGCAAAATCAGATTTATGACATTGCTAGTTGTGGCATTGCTTATGTGCATTATTGACTGGGGATAAAACAAACCAAAATATTTTTATTGCGACAAAAAGAGAACGCAATAATCGTTTTTGCTACATTTGGTATACCAGTAATTGCAATATCAACAACAAAGCTAATTGCCATTATACCATCAGATGTTGCAGAAAAAATATACTAATATGCACAATATTATTTTGTAGATGATTCTTATTTTCACTTATAGCAATCATTTTTTGTTTAAACATGGAACTTATTCATAATACTAACTTATAATAATTCATATCCATAATATTTCTTCACTGTCCGCAATTTTAGCAATTGTCGTGATATTGTCGATAATCAAATATTATTTTGGTCATGATAATTGGGACACAAAAATTCAATATCGTCCTAAGCCTAACTAACGTTGTATCAAGATTATTTTACAATAATAACCAACCTGTGAAATCCATCTTTCATCTCCCTGCACATCCTCCACAGGCTTTGGCAGTGCAGCAGGGTTCTCATCACCACTCATCCTAAAACAGACGTAATGAAGATACTACTGCAGCAGTAAGATAACCATGTTGTAGGCCTATTTTCAGAAGACATAAACAGGCCTACAAAGCCTGCTGTGTAGCCTGACCATAGTCAGTTCAATTCAATCATTGGATGTCAGACATTAGCCTTTAGCTTGCATGTTTATCACAACATCTATGACACTTAGCTAGCATTTGACACGCCCGTGCTTCGCTAAACTGTATTATATAAACTGAACGTGTACCTGTGTGCGTCCTGCGCTGTCTTCACTTTTCTCTGTGGTCTTACAATATATCTTTTTACAGTTGCTCCCTTCAAATGTCAACAAAAGGTGTGTCAATAGGCACAGAGACAGAGGCGACCACAGGGTTATAATATAGGCTAGAGGGATCAAGGCTCTGTTGCTGTTGCGTTCACGGCGGCCATCTTGTGAGTGGAGAAAGAGCTCAATTCTAACCGCAAATAACGTCAAAGCAGGGCGATAAAAAGTGAAAATATATTATATAGTTGTGGTCCTAACGACGCAGAGAACTCTACATGTGTCTTTCAGGACATTGTTTCGCTAAATTATGAAAATGTGTGTTTGTCACTAACACCATTCTGTTTATTATTATTATGTTCATTTCATGACCATTTTATTATAAATGAAGAATTTGAGTTTGAAAAAAGTAGTTTAAAAAGTAGTTATTACAAAATGACGGTTCTTTAGTAGAATTTTCCACCTCAACATGGCCGAGACGAGACGTCGGTTACTATAGGTTACCATGGCGATGTTCTCTCTAGTCTATGTTATAAACCAACGCCGGAGAGCGCTGGGAAGTTTAGTCCAGAGTTTAGTCTGTCAGGCTATAATTTCACCCCAAAATAACGTTTTACTGTTGTAGAACGTATCTTTGTAACATAGGATAATTATTGCATAGGACAAAAGCAATAATCACGGATATGATATTAAAATAAGCAGTTATTTTGATTTGTATGGAATGCCATATAATAAAAACACAGTTCAAAACAAATTCAAAACCTACACTTTCTTCGTCTCTTTACAGAACAGTTCTGCCTTTCTATCTATATATTATCTATACATCTATATAATTTTTAACTTTCCTTTTGCTTCTCATACCGTTTTCTATTGCACAGCTGGAGTAAGTATGTGACTCCCCCACAACAATCTAAAGAACCAGACGCCACTAGATGGAGCCATTCATTTGCATTTCCGATAAAATAGTCCCTGAAGTGAGGGCCATTGCTCTAAAGTACAACATAAACCTTTGAGTCTTAAGTGACGGTAAGATTGGCTGTACCGGAGTAAACGCTGCTGATTTGCACGAGCCACGGGCCCGAGGGGCAGGTGAACGGGTTCTGCGAGACTTGACAGAGCCGTAGACGCCGCCCATCTCTGTGCCCAAGGTGTGTGCGTCCAGTGACTCACTTTTCCTCTACTTCTAACGCATTTTTAACCCCTTTAGTTGAGCCAAGCCACGGTGACATTTTGGTATATGAAGACTGCTGGGTGTTTCATGTGACCCCGCTCATCTGACAGGCAGCATCCATGTTGAGCGCGGTGTTTCGCATATGTCTGTGTGTGCTGGGAGGGCTTGCGGTGCCAGGTGAGTGAACAGCAGCAGCTTCCTGGAAAGAGAGAGAGACATTCTTTTCTACCAACACAACCCTTCTTCCCTGTTTAAAGCGGGTATATCACAGCACCTCGAGCATAGTCTGTCTGCCTATCGACCTTTGACCCGTCAGGAGTGTTTATTTGACTTTGGCCCCATACCACAGGTGAACTTGTAGTCTATTGATTTCGGCCTACTGTATTATGCATGTGGTTAGTTACACGTGACCTACATGTTGATATAATGAATGGTCGAAATGTCTGATGGAGGAAGTAGCATTTTCCCAATTGGTTCAAGCATTGGTTACATTTTTAATCAGTTAAAAAGACAATTCACATAAAAAAATAAGGGTAATGGTAGTGTCCCTGATTCACCCATTAGAAGGGGGGAAAGGTCAGGTGAAGTTTCCTGTAATGGTGGAATGCATTGTGGTTTTTTGTTCTTAAAGTTCCCGTCTTTCTCACAGTGAAGACCGGATTCTTGTTCTGGCTACAAATGCTGTGTGTGTCTGATAAGCAACTCTGTGGAGATAACATGGACTGTCACTGAGTTGGTGGTAGCAAAGTTTGTTTGAGATTTCCAGGTTTATATGAGGGATATTCAAGATACTCACTACAACACTATAGTTGACAGCATAATAATGTTTTAAATTGAGCCTAAACATGGCTGAAAATCTGTTGTTTTCCACAGGAGTTCGACATGTCTGTTGTATTGAAATCATCACACCAGCGGAAGTGGAGGGGGTCAATGGGACAGATGTGAAACTGAAGTGCACTTTCAGCTCCACCTCTCCAGTGTTACTGCAGTCTGTAACCGTGTCATGGAACTTCCGCCCCCTAGTGCCCGGCCCAGATGAGTCGGTGAGTGAACATGTCATTGTCACCAGACTACAAGTATTTCGCTTGTCAAGCCTCTCAAAGTCAGCTTGTAGTTTTACATATGGCTGTTGGATCATTTTGTATGTTATTTATTGATTTTTGGTGTGTGTCAGGTCTTTTATTTTGACAAGGAGCCATATCCCGCTGATCAAGGGCGTTTCAAAGGCCATGTGCTTTGGTCTGGGGACATCCTGAGGAAAGATGCCTCCATCACGCTGCAGGATGTACTTCCAACCTTCAATGGCACCTACATCTGCCAGGTCCGCAACAGGCCAGACGTGCACGGCAGCAACGGAGAGCTCGCCCTCAGAGTGGTGGACAAAGGTGTGGCCACGCCGTTCCTTCCTTTTCCCTGCTAATACTCTGTAGAAGTATTCCTTATTTTTGGACAACATGCAAGGGCCGCTTGGTTTAAACCGTATGACTCAAAATGTATTTAGATTCTGATCACACTAAAGGAAACATAGCTAGGGTCTGGCTCATCTGCAAAAGCACATAGCAGTTGTTTTCAAATAAATACTCAAAAACCAACCAGACAAAACCTTCCATTTAGTTATGCTCTTCTATCTGAGCCTGCTTCCTCAGATTTTGCACTCTCAACATGTAAATGTATATGTGTATACTTATGTGCGTCATTGCTTGTTTGTCCCAGTGTCCCTCTCTCAGATCAGCATGTTGGCCATAGTTGTGGGCGGTGGGATAGTGCTCATCCTGATCATCCTCAGCATCGTTGTAATGGTGAAGGTCTGCAGGAAAAGGAGAATGAACAGAGACATTGAGATGCACATCCCGGAGGAGCAGTGGAAGGACACTACAGCGTGGTGAGGTTTGCAGTTGGACCGGGACGGGTGCAGTCTGGTGCTGGGCAGGGTGTGCTCTGGTGCAGAAAACACTACAGACCCAAATGAGACTGGACCGTTTCTTTTTACTCAGTTGGTAAATGTGACCATAGTCCATAATCATTTTTATATTTGCTTATACTTACTTTTTACACTTGCTTACTTTTTAAATGTTTAAACTATTTGCTTTCTACGTTAATTTTTTTAAAATCTTTTGGTGGAGATGTAAATAGGGTTTTCACTGAACACTATTTTACTACTATTTATTGAGCACAATTTACACAGCATATTCTTAAGTACTATGTATTAACCACTTAAAATGCTAAAACGCTAAAAATGCAATCTAATTGTACTATTCAAACCTGATTTGAAAATGTAATGGCATAATGTACTAATTGTGCTGTGATGAATTGTTATTCTTTCAAAATGTTATAAAATGGTGCATTCAGACTTCAGCTAATCCCAAAAAGTGAATTGTGATTTTGCAATGAAATACAAATGTATTAAATTTACGCTCAAACTTGCAGCCTTGAAGTCTGAATGTAATGTTTGGTATTAATCAGCTGTGCTCAGCAGGAGTGAACAGTAGCTTTCCTTCTTGACATATGACGGTCATGCTTCATTTCAAGTAGTTTGTCCTGAGAGACATTCCAAATGTTTTGGCTGACACACTGCCTCTGGTGCATTAGCAAATCTGAGGAGGCCATTCATTTGACATTTATGTCAAAGAAGACAGAAGGGTCTGTGGACAGAAGTGGAGACGATGAGGAAGAGGATGGTGAGGAAGAGGATCATGATGACGGCAATGATGACTAACAGTTTTTTCCCTTTCATTCATTCAAATGACCAACGTCCATAGCAGTGTTTCGACTGGTTTCAGGGCTCAGATGCCAAAAGAAAAGTTTCTCAATGAAAACTATGTCTTAAATCTGTACCTTGTTTTTACACAACCAATAGTGTTTTTTATTATTATATTGAGATAGAACATTAATATACCCTTGCCTATTAAGACATTGCTGGATTAAAATAGAAAGCTGCCTCTTGATTTATTCTCAAGTAGGACTACATGTATGTTTTTGTACCATAATACTGTATATATTGTTTATACAAGAGTTTACATTTTCTTTTTTCAATTCTGCAGCTCTGTGAAACATTTGATAGAATAAACATGTTTTTATAATAGACTACAAGTTTTGTGACATTTTGTAAGTGTGGACATGTGTAAAGTATGCGCCAATATGCTTTCTGTACCATACATGCTTGTGGCTTATGTAGCCTACTTGTCCTAATTTGTCCACATTTTGTTTGTTTGTTGTTAAATTATTAATTTTCAGATATACATAGACATACTCAAAACATACTCAAAATTTCAGCGTGGAAGTATCAATGACTTTAAGAGGCAAACTAGGTTGTCGAACATATAGCTGTTAAGAAATAATGGATAAAATCTTATTTCAACAAAAAACAGCCCCCTCTAGTGGTGATTTTGCGGATATCACACCTCTTACGCCGACACTGGGCTGACTGTGTAGTGCTCATTCTAAATGGACGGGACATGTGTATACATGCATTTTGAACACAATTTAGGTGTGTCAAACAAGCAAAGGAGGTTATGAAAAGGGAGGAGGGAAACACATGGGAATAGATGCGTAGGAAGGCCTTGTTATGATTACCATATTTGGTTAATTTCCCCTCTTGTTTTAACTCTATATTTGTTAATGTTTTGATTAGGATAAACGGGTTGAATGCACGTTGATTGTTCTTTTCATATGGGGCAGCTCTTGAGTTGGCCCAGATAAGAGCTGAGTCTGTGTCCTTGGGTCTTGCTGCAGTACAGCCGATGATGACACCTCTGTCAGCAGCGACCATGTGGTTTTAACACTGCAGTTGCAGGTAAAAGTGATTTATTTACACTTAACTAAAGTAAGAGGGATGCCCAGGGAATAGTTCAAGACTTTCAGTGCGGTAAAATGCTGTTTTGCTTTTCTTTTTTTTTTTTTTTACCAGTTCTGGAAGCGTTCCCACTGCTGCTGCATTGATACCAAAGTGGAGGGGCCAGGAGAGTGGAGCAGTGGGCCCATAGCAGGAAGCAGCTTTCTCTTTGTAAGAGCTCTGAATCTACCAAAATAGCAGCAGTTTTGCTTTTACACATTCAAATCCAAATAACCAGAAATAAGGCGATCACAATTTTTCAAAGTTAAAAGTCAGCTGTCCACCTACTCAAAGTGTGTCCTCTTCCTCCATCACTTTTTTACTACCTTATCATTAACCTTCAAACCTTAACATGGACTATATTAACAAAATAAAGACATACACAATGACAAGGAGCAGACAATGCAGCTTTGTGTTGATTTTAAGTTTGCAACAAGGGATGACAATTGGTGGCATTAAATTGGCAATGAAATTCACTAATCAATATAATAAGCAGTTCCTCTAATGTCTTGCAGTGAATAGTGCTGATGTTGTAATGGGAAAAGGAGCTGTCCTGGGAATAAAATGATGTGTGTGCAATCTTGGTGCTGCATCAATACAAGGCTTCACACTATACTTCATGGTAGACATGACAATTTGATCTTTGAAGTATTGTAGGGACCCCTGTATTCTGCAGTGCTTTTGAAAAGTAAATGCATAAAAAACGAAATAGAGCAGGGACTTAGAGTTATACAACCTTTTAAGGATATACACTTGAACCGGTCAGTTGAAGAAAAAAAAAATGCCTTGACTGAGACTCAGTAGTTTTATTGTACTTGTGAATGAATCCTTTTATAACTCTGCATTACAGCCACCAACCCTGCACTGCAGAACTTTGTCTTGATCTTCACTGATAACATTGGCAAGAGTGCATGAGTCTGCATATGCACCCCATGCCAGCAGAACAACAAGGGGAGGGTGCAAGGAGTTAAAGCGAATGAATGGTCCAGGTAAGGGGGGGAGTGAGGAGAGGTGGCACACGGCCAGGAAGAGAGAGGATGGGGAAAAGTTGAGGGATGAGCCAGAGGGACAGACATGTAACAAGGAACAAGGAACCTAGACAGAGCTTTGTTTATTTGAAAACTAACTGTACTGATCATCTTTTGTATTTTTCTGTACAGTTGACTTCATTTTTTGTCCTGTTTAGTCATACTTCATTCCTTTGACCGACTCTGAGCCTGGCCAAAGCTGCAATGTGGCTGTCGCTGCAGTGAAAGTGCTGCTGGACTCTCCTTGAGTGAACCCTGACAGTGCACAGTAAGCGTTTGGCTCCAGCACTGTCCGAGCCACTGCAGCCTTTTAACGGGACACTGCTGAAGAAGGGTGTGTGTGAAAATACAGTCTCAGATCTGTCCATAGTTTTTCCTCCTCTTGCTTTTATCTAATGCTTTTTTGTGTCTGACGGTTTACAAAAGGTGCAACATTGGAGCCACGAGTCCGAGCAGTGCAGAAGGGACATAAAGTTGTGCTAATAGTCTGACATTACCCATCTCGGACTGGATCTCACACCTGTTCTGGAGCTGATCTGGCTGCCATGGAGGTCCGGTGGACTGGGGATGAATCCCCGAGGCTGGGCTCTCCATCCACAGCAGTCAGTGTCATCCTGTCTGCTCTGTTTGGTAACGTATACCTCCTGCATGTGGCACATATAATTACATGTAGATGTGTTTGGAAAGTAAAAAGAAAATTGTCAATGGTTCATACATTTGTTTTAACTATACTATTGCCTAGAAAGCACACACACATCTTGTCTTAGATGGTAATAAGAATGGATATTAATGATTAAATTTCGGCAAAAATACTTATTTTAGTTGTGAATTTGACACGAGTAACTTTAGCACACACACAGTTACGACATAGTTTTCAAAAGTTGTCTCTAGATGAGAAACCACTACCATTAAACTGTCTTTTCAAAGTGTGCAGTACTCTCGTCTCTAGTGACCTCTTTGTTTATATGAGAGGAGGCAAATATTTTGATGCTGGTTCTTTCCGTGACCTTGACCATTACACAACATGTGCTGCTTTATCACAATACACAACGTGGCTATCTATACAGTATTGTCTATGACAGCAGTTTCTTAATGCTGTTAAATTCAAGACAATGAAGTATAACTTAAATGGATTTCATCAGTCGACCAAATCCAAGGATTTCTCCACGGTGACTTCCTGATGTCCTCTGCACTTCCTGGTGTATAGTTACAGTATCACAGCAGATTTCTCCTTGTGTAATTTACAGAAATGCCATTGCTGTGACTTTGTTATTTCATGTTACGCAGGGACTACATGAAGAGGGGAATCTTTATGACATCATTATATATGGTTACATGTAACAATTACTTGTTGTTATATTTAAAGAATGAATGCAATGTTGGATGTAAACTAAACCTGTCAGTATCACATATTTGATAGTTGTCACCTTGTTGTTTCCTTTAAATTAGGAGTGTGGTCAATTCAGGCACTAGAGATGTCTGTGGGCAAAATCCCATTCCTGGAGGCAGTCAATGGCAGCACTGTCATGCTTCCTTGTACATACTTCAGCTGCATCGGAATTAAAGACCTCTATTTCAACTGGCAGTTCAACGACAATGGCACCATGCAGAAGGTACATTGTTAATATTTTTGTTTTTTGAGACTGGGTTAGCATTTGCCACTATTTTGTGTTGCAGGTGTGTGATTCAGTGATTTCTTCTGAGGGAGTAGTGCCTCAGGTGAAAATATTCAGAGATAGGGTGACGTTTGTGGGGATGAATCGTGAAAACAACATATCCATCCTGTTGTGGAACATTACCTTTGACGATGCTGGTCAGTACACCTGCTTTGGACGCAACCCAAAGGAGAAGGGAAAGAACCACAGTGCCATTTTTAATCTCATTGTGGTGGAAGAGTGTAAGTGACTATAGAGATTGCATTTATTCATATACTATACATGCAAAGGCTAGAACACAAACTCATGGCCATGACTTGTTGGCGTTATTACAGTGATATTCATTATAGCTTATACATAATATTTTAGCCTTTTATTCACATAATACATGATTATTCAAAACTGAAACCGGACTAGTAATGATGATAGTAATTTAGTTGTTTACTTTTATCCACTGTTCCAAACATAACCATCTTGTCTTGGCTGTTGCTTTGCTGCAGTGAGGGTAGTGGACAACACAGTGACCATCATCATTGCCTCATGTGTCGGTGGAGCCATCGCGCTGTTAATGGGCTTCATGCTGATCAAGAACTTCACACTCTTTGTTCTTGCCAAACTTGAGGAGAAAAAGTGAGTTAATCAAATAAGAAACTGTTTCCTTCTGTTACATCAGAATATGGCGCTTGCGCTTGACGGAAACTGACACTGGCTCAGTTTCATACATTACCGTAATTGATTTAATGAGCTAGGGTCATGTGTCTTCTTAAACTTCCATATTTGTAGAGGAACTGACTTTCTTTTTTATGTCCCTTGCCACAGTAAGGAGTGCCTTGTAACGTCATCAGGGATTGACAACACAGAAAATGGCCTCTCAGGATCCAAAGCTGACTCAAAGCCAACACCAAAAAAGAAATAAGAAAGTGCATGTATGTACACTCATAGAAGTACTGACAACTTTGGACCTTTTTTGCATATTTATACAATGCTCACATGCAACGCAAAAACAGACAAAGCTGGGATCTGAAAAATGAGCCTGACTGTGGCCTTTTTGTCAACAAAATATGCATTGACAATGTAAAAAAAAGTGCTTACCCATCATAAATTATCCACATGATTAGTTAGGTCATTGCCATTAAATGCCCCAATATGGACATGACATGTTTATTAAATCAAATGTAATATTTTATATGAGAAAACGCATATGACTTGTCCAAAGATTCAACCATGGCATTGACATTTGTAAAGTGTAATCTTTATACAATAGCACTTGCCCTGTATGTCACACACTACCATGACTTCTAAAAGTATGTACCCAAACCTGGACAAGTTAAAAGACTGAGAAAGAAAAATATTTTTTTTTTGCTAACTACTGGGATGAGCAATAAATGTGTATTGAACCACCTTATAGTAGAATAGTTAGCTCTACTTAAGTTCTTAGCTAACCCTTTTTCATTTACATTCTCATACAAAACAAAATATTTGAAACCAAATGTTTGACATTTTGTTTAAACATTTGATACATACATACCACACTAAACAGTGTTTTGATGCTTCTCAACAATTCTTCATCCAGTGTTTGAAACTAATCTGCTATAGGTTTTGGTACTGAAAAACCAAATTAACTACCAACAGCTGTAATAAAAGACCCAGATACTGCTGCTTTTAGGATTAATCTAATCTAACAATGCATGTGCAGAACCTCTGGTTTAGTTATTAGAGACGTGAAAAGAGGCTAATATTGTTAGATTTTTTTGCTTCACCCCTGATGATGTCATGGGTGACTAAAGCTATTCATCAGCTACAGATGTTTTATTTTTGATGACACAATATTACTAAATCTAGATTATCTGTCTCCAGCAAAAATCCTACATTTACACTGATTAGTTTGACAATGAATACAGCTACCTTTACTTACAATAAGTGGCTCAATATTGTGATGGGGCATCATCTCAGAGCCACTAGGTATAGGTCAGCTATAAAAAGAGAGTTGGCTTATAGTACAGCCTTTGCCAAATGGTGACAGCTATGTGTGCTGTGAGCATCAAATGTATTAACATCGCGCACACTGAGAACTCTGGAAGCAGATGTTGCACATCTAAGACTATGAATGTCTGTTATTATTACCTCTGGAGGGTGAGATGGAGAGATAAACACTGTGTCTTTGGCAGACTTGAATGTTGGCTGCCTTTGTTGTGGTAGACCTCATGAAGGAAGTCAGTGAGCATTTGTGGGCCTACTGTATAGATGACTGGAAATAATCCTGTTTCTATTTGTGCCTCATGTCTTCCGTAATTTAAATCACTGAAGCAATACTGTATCAAGTGACACTTGAAATGATCAATGTTTTATTTGTGTAGTGGAGTTTGATTGCTTGTTGCCTATAGTGAAGTAAAAACCCTTATAACAGATCCAGATAAAATGTTTGTGTTAACTTTAAAATGTGGCTTTAATGATCTGAGAATTTGCATTTAATTCAGACAGCACACAAAGCCAAACTTTATTGCACACAATTTATTCTACATTTGTTTTGACATGACAACAAGCCAATCTATGCCAATTCAAGCAATCAGCAATATATAGGAATACCTCAAAATCTTTTGGTTGTAAGTTGTAGGATCAGAGGTGGGTAGTACTTAAATAATAAAAATAATATTACCCAAGTACAAAGTCATGATCCAGGTCCAAAAAATGACTTTAGTAAAAGCGAATTTTTGGAAAAAGTACTGAGTGGATGGACATAATATCTAATCTGGTACTTAAATATGTAATAATAGATGGAGAGGTACAATAAACAAAATGTTCAAATTGTTGAATATGGTTACATATTGTTTTTGTCACTACTGATACTAAATAATAGTCCTAATTACTCAAGGATTAAAAACATAAAGTGTCTTAAAACGACTATGTAGATTATATTTTATTTCAAAAGTCACTCAAGTGAATGTACTTGATAGATGTAACTGAGTACTATCCACCTCTGTGTAGGATGTAGGGTTAAAGTGGAACATGGAGAAGCAAGAGTAGAATAATGCCCCTGTCAAGCTTGCAGTGTGCGCGCTTAGTCATAGTGTTACTGCTTACATTACTGCAGTGAAATAAATTGAAATGCTCTGTCTTGCTCTAAAAATGTGTCCCATTTTAGCCTTCATCCATGCATATGAGATCTTGGTCTCTTTACAGACAAATATCTAATAAAGTTTTAAATAATATTTTGTGTGACAGTGTCAAATTCATCAGCTTTGACGCATTTAATTTCATGTTGATACATCATATCACAGATTATCCCTTGCAGACTTTCCTGTTTGTAGTCTATCTGAAGGCATCCACACAAAGGCACCATATCATTAATCTAGTAACTGATGAGTTTTGTGGAAGCTTTCACTTTGTGCCAAATAGTCACTAAATATTTAAGCACAACAGACACAAACACATGATTATGCATGTGTCATTTCCAGGACTCGGATTGAGTTCCCTCACTTCTACCTTGAACAATGAGCGTAGTATTACTTCTGTGCTTGACGTGCGTTAGGGTTATTCTTTCTACCACATCTTCTTCATCCCTGTGTGTCTTCCTCCTTTGTCCGTTTACCCCCCTACCCAGCTTGCCACATTATAAAATAACCACTATTATAATTATAATAATAAGCTAAAATGTAATAAGATTTTTGTATAACAGATTTTGTTTTGTTTGTAATAAAGCACTGTTATTACAGTGCACCTCACTATGCCTCTTTGTTGAGAAAGCACTTAGTTATAAATGTTAGAAAAGTACAGTCATCAGAATGAACAGAGACTGAATAGTATTTCTATAGTTATAGTATTAGCACCCAGTATATCAACTCTCATAAGGTTTGAACGGCAATCTTTGATCCAGGGGCAGGCACCATGGCAGGCATTCTAATATAACATCAGACAACACAAGTTACTGTCATAGTTCACAAGAGACATGAATTGAGAAAGGCCACATATGGTTGGCAACCTTTACCACTCAAAGAGCCAGATATGGACCTATTTTCCACAGTAAAGGAAACACCAGGAGTCACAAAACCCTTTTGACATTTTTAAATGAAATATCACTGCATACAGCGTTTTAATAATTAAATCAAATCAATAAACGACTACAGGGAAAACAAAATTGCGTCACTGCATGAATAAAAAAATATTTTGAACGTAGCATTCAGACATTTCTTTTCTTTGAATTTTCCCTACCTGTGGTTTGAAAAGTTCAAGAAATTGCCACTATCGAGTGTTGCACATTGGCGGATGTGACACATAGTAAGGGCGACATATTTTTTTAATATGTTTTATTTAGATAAAATGTGACAAAAACGTGGCAGAGCAATTAGGGCTATTCCCTCCCAAGAAGGAAATTGTGGGTTCGATCCCCATGTTTCCATGGGTTCTCTCTGGGTTCTGCTCATTCATTATTTTCTAAAGCCACAGGGAGCCGCCGCATCAGCTGAATGAAAGAGCCGCATGTGGCTCCGGAGCCACGTGTTGCAGACCACATACAATGGGCCAACTCTCCATTATCAAAGAAAATGAAAACACTGGCCCCTCATGGTGATGTGCGTGCACAAAAAAATATGCCTTTGGTGTTTGAAAGTGGAATTAATTTTGAGTAGTTTTTAATAAAATGGTGGAAGTAAAAATGGCGTTTATGTTGAAAGTGCAATAACATTGTGAGTTCAATAGGGGGCGCTCTGCCTTTGAGGCTTCACGACGTGTCTTGCTTGATTTCTCTTATATTCCCTTTACAGGTATATGGTTTCGCTGTACGATAGTAAAACTAACCTCATGTTTTGTACCCAATGTATGCATTTGTAAAACAGTTCATATTAATGTAATGACCTAAGATATATTTAAACTGTTGTTTCAAAGCCATGAGCTCTGCTCGCTAGGTCACAGAATTAATATTAGCTCCTTGTTGCGATCCAATATTATGATCCGTGTTATTTGCCAAAGACTGTATATGACATATGGGGTCAAATGTGATGATGATAGTTATTCTATATAGCTATTGTTTCTAGTTGTTACAGCTTTTAGCTGAATTCTATTCACCTTATTCCGTACATTTTAATGAGCGCTGCCTTCCAATTTAATCCTCCTTTCCACCGAAGCTAAAAATCAATTATTGATGTTTTTCAACAGAGAAAAAGATCAAGGCAATAAAACCACAAAACCTAACTTTGTTAAAGCTGTAGATGGCCTGACGGCCGAACATAATTGCGTTCTATGAGAAAAATGCTTTCTGGACTGTTCCAATGGGCTGGTAACTTGTCCAACTCACGATAGGTTTAAACTAGCAACACTCTACCCAGATATTTGAATAGATCCATGGTTCGTGATGTCACACACTCGTTGCTACTGCCTCTTGAGATGGGCAAAAGGTATCTAGCCCAGTTGTGGCTAGAAATGGATTAATGTGGTCAAAAATGACCTGTGTACTTACAGAAATCACTCCAGACTGAGTGGTGAGGTGTTTGTTTCAGGTCGTAAGCAGCTGGCTAATGCTAGTTTACACCATGTGCTAATAAACTTAAGTGTACTTGCAGACAGTTTTAACAAGCCTAATTTCAACAGCATGAGGTGATATCTTCAAAATGGCGATGGCAACAAATAAGTTAAGTGACTGGAACCGATGGATAGACATATATTGCCCTTCAATTTTGCTTAAGCTTTTGAATTTGTAGGAAACTTTCCCTAAAAGTTTTAATCTAGGATATAATCTCACTCCCAGCTAAAGGTGACTTAACCGACTGACCCAGCCATCAACTGCAGCTGTTGTGGAGAAGTGAAGAAACAGCAGCACCAAGTTTCAACACACTTACTTAAAATCTATCTTTTAGAGCCTGTGTTTCAGTATCAGCAGAACCACAACCACTGCCTCCAACAAAGGATTCAGCAGCAGCAGCCCCACCAGCTTCAGGCCCAACATTAGTTCCTTCTCCCCTGGGGTCTGCGTCACAGGGCTCATGCCCTCAGACCACCCCTGGGTCCTCCCTGCAACATCTACTCCCACTACAGAATCCTCACTCTCTTTTTTATCTTTTCATCTCCACTTTCACCCAGGGGTCTTCCCAGGCATCTTGAATGATGGTTCCACTCACATATAATATAGCAAGATCAAGAGTTCTAATGTCAACAATGAACGCTTCCACAAACTTTGTCACACAGGTGTTTCCACACTTTAGCTACAACCCCCCCACCTATCTCCCCTCACCTTTCACCTAGTCCAACACCCAAATGCCCCTCGCTCTCCACCCTCACCTTTCACCTGGTCCACCACTAAAACTTCCCCCGGCTGTCCCCTCTCGCCTTCCCAAACTCTTCTCTCTTACCACTCAGCTTTTATCCAAACTCCCTCCTGCTCGCACTCCCCCGTCCATCCCTAGAGCCGTTAGCTCCCATAGATAGGATGTACTGGGTCTCAGCGTTGCTGGGACTAAAGCTCAAATGAACAGCTTCCCCTAGTGCTATCTCTGTAGTCAGATCACACAAATGGGAAAAAAGACGGCCAGTTAGGCTGCCCAATCTGAGAAGTTGAATAAATATTCCCTGTGAAAAGATCCAGTCTCACTGAAACTATTTTGAATCTTGCTGTGCTCAATGTCAAGCTCCTTATCTAACAAATCAATTTCAATCTTGATTTGATGTTTTTTAATTGAAGCATAGCTTGACAAAAAAGACGGGAAATGTAGTTCTAATAGAATCTTCTCCACCCAAATTTAAGTTTAAAGCTGAAACACAAGATAACAAAAAGGGTGGAGGTGTCTGTGCAGTTTTTAGATATAAAATAATTACCCACAGGTTGTCTTTTGGATGTTTTCATCATTTGAGTATGTATCCTTTAGAATGGAGTTAAAATAGTTGCTATCCATACTCTTTGTTGTTTTATACAAGCCTCCCCAGCCTTTTGGAGTGACAGGGCCACTCCTGAAGACCTTCTATGACTCTGTGATGACATCAGCTCCTGTACGGTGTGGCCTGCTGGAGCAGCAGCATCACAGAGAGGGAGAGGAGGAGGCTGGACAAAGTCCTCAAGAAGTCCAGCTCCGTCCTGGGCTGTGATCTGGACTCGGTGCAGGAGGTGGGGGACAGAAGGGTCCTGGCTCAACTCACATCTATGCTGGACCATGAGTCTCACCCTCTGAAGGAGACGTTTCACAGGCCTTTTCTTCCTGCTGCTGTCAGACTCTACAACAAACACTGTTAGCCCTGAACATGTGTCATTCATCTCCATAATCATGTGCATTACTGTGACATAATGTCCATCATCCTGGTGCAATATTCTCTGTCCATATAACAGTTGTAAATAAGATTATTATCATTTTTTATTAAGAGTATAATAGTTTTTTTTAAGAGTTTTTCTACAAGAGTGTTTTTATAAGATATCTGTTTTTTATTCTTTATACTTATGTACCGACTCTGTGTTGCAACACTGGAATTTCCAAATTGTTGGACAAATAAAGGTTATCTTATCTTATTATCTTATTGTCACTGGTGGCAGAAGGAGCCACATACACTGTTATCACAATAACTCAACAATAATGTGAGAACTCCCGGGGCGAAAATGGCCTCATGCCAACAGCCAACAGATCAATGTCTTTGTTACTCAGCTGCTCATTCACCGTACAGTGTCCGGGTTTGCACCACTTCTCATTCACAAACACAGCCAGGCCTCCTCCTCTCTAGAGCCTTCCCCTCTATGGTACCATATCATCCAAACAGAGCACTTCACTTTCAAAATGCTGGACTTCTGGTGGTCCCATGTGTCTCTAAAAGCACAGTAGGAGGCAGAGCGTTTAGCTACCAAACTCCTGTTAAAGAGACCGGCATAGTCTCTTAATTTAAAACCAGACTTAAAACATCCTTCTTTGAAATAGCTTGTGGTCAGGCAAGTTTGGAACAGACATAAAAACCTACAGTTTCCGAGCTACGCTGCCCTAGGAGAAACTATGCAGGGGGAAGTATGGCAGCTTGAGCACTATCCTCTGCTTCTGTCTACTTTTCCTATCAACAATATTTGATTTCCCTTGCAAGCTGTTCATAGCTGTTCACATCCTTTTCCACCCTTCTTTTTCCACTTTCCCCTGAGTGGAACAGGCACAAAGATGACCCATGGATCCGACTGCACCTCAACTGCGCCTGGAGCAATGGTCTCTACTCCGGATGACCGGTTCTTTATCTGCCTCCAAGAACTAGTTTCCCCTCTTGCCACCCCTCGAGACAACTGCTGTTGCGATTTTGGACGTTACAAAAAACAACCCTAACCCCCAATTGAATTGTGTCTGAATTTAAATAAATGAAATAAATTGTCATAAATTGGACCTAAAGCAGAGGTTGGCAGTACTCAGTTACATTTACCATCTTGAGTAACTTTTTTTCAGATACCACAGTAAGATATTTTACAGTGTTCCAGTGTTTTAAGTGATCATTTTCTCGTAAATGTGAAGACATCCACATTTTAAATATTGAGTTGGCTATATAATGTATATATTGCAATAAAAAGAGCTGATTAAAGATAAAAAGGAAAAAAAGTTATGTTTATATATATATATATATATATATATATATATATATATATATATAAATATACGCTGGGATTTCTTTTACAAACATTTAGCATTTGTCTGACAATTGAACCTTAACTAATATGTTTATTAATACATTTTGTAATTATTTTTTTAATGGTTATTAATATTGTTGTATATGTTGTTGTTGCTGTTGTTGTGTTAGTTTGAATGGGGTTGGCAGCCAACTAAGGTGCATTTCCGTCCACCAACTGTAATTGTACGTCTTCCAAGTATGTGTTTTATGCTATACCATTAAAAAAAAAAAAGGAGCGAGAGAAAGAGAAAATGAAAGAGAGAACGGTTGTTATTTATTATAATATTATTGCGTGCCATGTTATTATGTAGTGTCAACTCATTCACTTTGTCAGTCTATCTGTTTGATCATTTTTCCTTAACATAACCGTGTGAAATGTTCAGATTACTAGTGAAGTGGTTTGTTGCGCAGGCCGGCAGAGGGCATCAGGAGACCGTGTGTGAGCAGCTGAGGTTCAGCGGCAACACGAGGGGAGCTGACCCCAGAGTTCAGCTCAAGGACAGTCAAGTGTCTATTCACTTCCTATTGACCTCAAATCAAATCAAATCAAATCAATTTATTTTTGTAAGGCCCAAAATCACAACAACAGTTGCCTCTGAGGGCCACAGGGAGAAATGAATCAACAATGTCTGTGGTGGCGATGGAGTCAGACAATGTCTGTGGTGGCGAGGGACGATGTCCCAGGGTCCTCTGTCCTTAGACTCTCCTTCTCGGCCAGGAAAAACTACAAAAAAAACCTCTTTGGGAAAAAAGCGTAGAAACCTGGAGGAGTTCCAGTGAAGGAGAGATCCGACTCTCACAGACGGACAGACGGACACGCACGGACCTGTGCGGCTTTGGCTCTTCAACCCCTCAAAATCTAAGACAGGCTCTTTATCCATCCAGATAATGCACATGTTCTGTGCATTAGGCCTATACCTATTCACCATTAAACCCAATGGCACATTTAAGGTTTTATTTCCCCCTCTCAGTCCTAAAACAAAAGGTTTTTCTTGATTTAGTCAGATATCATTTGAGTGTTCGCTTTCGTCAGAAGCTTTACTTTTTTCTTTTTTCTTAAGCCCCCAGCTGTTAATTTATGTACACATTACAAAGCATAACGCATTTTTTGTCTACTTTATTAAATTCCCTTGAAATATGTTATGTTTTAGGGGCTGCTAGGAGTCATTAGTTTCACTTGACTTACGGTTTAACATCAACCTTTAACATAAATGAGGCATTCAGCACAACGCAACTTGTGAACTTTGAACGTATATATATTTATAATATATATATATATATATATATATATATATATATATATATATATATATATATATATATATATATTTACGTTCAGTGTGTGTGTGTGTGTTTGTGTGTGAGAGAGAGTTTGATATGGCACACTTGTGCTGTGCCACCTCACATTCAGTTTTTCTCTCTCCCTTTTGCGCAAATACGCACGCTCCAAGATAGTGAGAGACAAAGAAAACAGTACCTAATGAGCCAATAGCGTAGGCCTATTTCACTAGACTAATTAATTTTCATACACACGATAAAACTAACGTAGGGTATTTCTCTGTTTGCTCAAAACTACCTACAGGTCCACATTGCGCAGGAAACGCTGTCTTCTGGGGCGCACAGGTGGGTGCGCTCCCCAAGTGCCAAGAGATCCGTCCACCAAAAACCCCAAACGCACAAAAACAAAACTCTGCTCTTTCATTTTGGACAGCGATCTGCGTTCCAGGTTTTCCCCAACTGAGACATGTTTTCTGTGAGCCGTCCATCGGTGTTTGATTAGTGTTAGAGGATGGATTTGTATTCACAATGTGAGGAAAAAGAGAGGAGGGACATGGGCGGGGCTGGGTATCCTCTCATTTTCCCTCCATGCTTAACTGGGCAGCAGGGCTGGAGAGACCTCCGGGGAGCACAGTCGCCAGTCCAGCACGGAGACCTGCCTGGCCAAAAAGGCGCGCCTCACATTTGCCAGGATTGCCAAAAATTCACGAAAAATATACCTGCTATTTATGGCATGTGGCTTGTAACTTTACTCCTGTTGTACTCTCTCCAAGAAGGTAAGAACATATTTCTGTTTCTTTTTTGCACACACCAAAACTGTGCCTGTGTAGGGAGTTGTAGATTGACAATGTTAATGTCAATAAGTGTCTTTTAGGGGGGAAAAACAATCTAGATCGGATTGCATGGCATGCTTAAATTTTGTTCTGATAAACACATGCATGCAACACAAAATGTTGAAGAATAAGATAAACATCAATGAATGTATAGCCCAATTAATAGTTAAAGCTCTAAACATAAGCAAACGGATGGCAAAATAATACAATTCGTTTTTATTCTTGCACCAGCTGCAGATTGCGCGCATGATGCTCTCGCAGAGGCTAGCACGGATTGTTTTCGCATTACCAACTCCATTTATGAATATGTAAAATGGCTGAATAGGGAAGAATAAGGTGCAAACCGAGTGAGGGAGAGGAAAATGAAAACATGCACTGACTTTCCATTATTCAGTTTTGGATGCAGCTTTTTCCAGAACCTTACTCTTGGAAAGTTTGGGTTGATTTGAGTGTTTTTAGCCCTGTCCTGTTTTGGCCCTATTTTATATAATTACTTGTTTGAGGGGACTAGACGTGGTAGATGCTACCTTAGTGTGTTTATTTTAATGCAGTGCTGCAGCGAGTGCAATTTAAACAAGTGGCAAATTATAGGCCTTTTGTCAACACTGGCCCTATTAGTTTAATAGGTTCACACTCTCAGCCTTTACATAAAAGGCCAGTGCATTCACGTAACCATTCTTTCATTAGGTCTTCTTTATATTTCTATATCATATAATTTCCTTTGAACATTTTACTAGCCTTTTAAAATTCTGTTCTGTTTTATTTTTATTTTTCTCTCGTTGATAAAGAAAATCTCTGGCCTTTGGTGAAGTTGATTCTATGCTAGTGCATCATTATAATAATCCGGCGTTAAAAATAACAAATTCACCGCGCTATGTGGCTGAGAGCTGTTTCTGGGCGTTTTTCTCGCTTGATTGGAGCCATGTTTGCAGATGTTTTCCCATTAGCATAGATTTAGAAAAGGTGCGAAATTATTTACAAAGTGTGCGTTGGGTACGAATTTACTGCGTGCGAAGAACATTGCTGTTCTCAATGCAGGTCTCGGGTTAATCAAATGTAGGCCATTTAGCTGCTGTGGCTTTGGTATTAATTGTATCTCTAAAAAAATAGATTTGAGCGCAAATGTCGTAGTCTAAATATTTGATTGTGATTGAACAGTGATAATGAAGTACTTTACTCAACGCGTAATCGCAGTGTCTTAAATGATTCACGGCAGCTTCATGGTTACTTATTAATATGCAAACATTTATTAGACGAAATAAGGGCATCCAGGGCGTGGGCGCAGATGAGAGACTTGCCCGGTCATGTTGCTCACTAATGTCGCACCTGGAGCCCTCGTAGACGGGCACGCGCAGGCCCTGGCGCGTGTGCGCGTGTCTCACTTTGAGTTTGGACCCACAAGCGTTTGGGTTGTGTTGAATTTTAGAAAGACAAATTACGATGATGACAATATTTTTACCTCCTTTCAGAGCTCTCATACGTACATTTTACATTTATAATTGACCAAACAATAAATTAAATATGAACATTGCCTCTCTGAGGCCTTTAAGGCCTTCACAGCAGTGGATCATTGTAATAACTAATAATGTGGGGAAAAAAATTAGGCTACTTAAGAAATAAAGGAATAAAACAGTAAGTCTCTGTCCTGGCACACTAGTCTTCTGTGTTCACACCCTCCAAATAGAAATATGCAGGGCCCCCCACCCCCCCCACCCCCTGTGCCCAGTGCAATTCCCTCAGCTGCTTTTGCAAGGCTGCACAATTACAAGCACAACCTGAGCATAGGCACCTCAATGACACACAGACCTATGTCGTTTACAAGGCTGGCGTCAAAGGCAGGGTACACAGTTGCGCAAACTTAGTAGTAATCATTTCATGATTTGTTCATAAAACAGCACACTTTCAGTGCTTGCCACGGTTATAATCACTTCATCCAACTTTAAGGGTTATTTTATTTATTACATTTTTGGGTTATTTTATTCATTACATTTTTTCAAAATACTCTTTTGTAATAATTCACTAGTTATTATTTTTTTTTTTTAATTAAACAGAACAATCTAATATTCAAGTTGAATGTGGCTCGGTGGTGTTTGACAGAGCAGATGACACATTGCTTTGCTTGTCAATTGTCATGCCACTATTAATCTTACTTTCTTACATATATTGCATCATTAAACACAGCTAACAACATTCATACTTAAACGTAAACCAAAATTAAAACTTGCACACAGGCTTCAATGAGTCTTATTTTAACCAATGATAACTTGTTACTAAATTAAGCTCACAAATTTGATTGGGCATCGGGGAAGTACATTTCCCAAAATATAGCAATGCGGCAAATGTCAAAGCTAAAACCAAGTAAGCCTAGTTGTTTTTGTACAATCTCTCCATCTTTCCATCTCGCTCTCCATCTCTCCATCTCTCGCTCCCTCCCTCCACCGCTTCCCCATCGTAGTTCCTCCCCTCCCTCTTACCCTCATCACTAGGCAGAATTAAAGGTTGGGGGAGGGGCATTTTATGCAGACTGTGCTGGGACTTGTGATCCACAGATTTGATATTCACATTAAGAGAGAAACTGGCTGCTTTGATGTGGGGGGAGCAGGTCCCATGGGACTGCTGAAGTAGCACACTTTTTTTTACTGACACAGCACAGGCCAAGGGGGGGTTCATGATGATGGGTGTAGTGGGGAGTAGATTGTTGGGGACAGGGTGTTTGCTATGACAGTATAGGTGGTGGCACTACCGCTTCAATGATTAGATCTTACCCCAACAACCTTAACCCTTCTTCTCCACCCACCAATATCTACTTAGGCTGCACCCCAGCGGATTATCTATAAGCTTACACCTATCTTTGCTCCGCTCCACATCCCTCCAATATTCAATTCACACCCTTTACATAGTGTCTCCTCCCACTGCCTTGTCCATGTTAGAACACAGTCACAGCCCCTCTGCATAAGTAACACGAATCACAACTTTGGGCGCCTGTCACTAAACCTTGAAAGGATGTGAGGTGACTGGAGGGAAACTGGGGCTGGTTGAATTGTTGCTGCAAACTAGGAGACGCTTTTGTAAATAAGATGTGAAAATTAACTTTAGTCTTGAAATGTGATAGTTTCTCAGTCAGATTGAATGATAAATAAGATCATCATTCACAGGGACATTGGAAAGAATAAGCAGGAATATTTGGATGTTTTTTGCTTTTAGTCAGGTACAACGAGGTCTGGGTGTTAAAGTGTAGTTTGTGTGAAACATTGAGGGCTCTGAGGTTTGTTTACTTTCGCAGCACAATGCAGTCCCATGCTCGCTGCTGTGCCACACTCACACAATCTGGGGAGGTGTAGATCAGCTGCATTATGCATGATGAAACCTTGCATTGCATAGGCTATGACTTGTGCTTCTCAGACATACATATTCATGCATGGCACTCTGGCAGGATTTATAAAATAGTGGCTGCTCCTCTGACAGCCTTTGCTTTACTCCGGTGGTGCCATCAGTGCTCCAGGAGTGAGCAGGAGCCTTCCTCTGCTTCTGTCTGAACGAGGCTGATGAAGCCTCCTGGGCTCAGGTGAGGCACAACAGCAACACAGGTTTGGTCAGGACAATGCTAACACATCCTCTGGTGACACTGTGGGGTAGCTATGCATCACCGAGAAGGCTGCACAGATAAGTACCCAGCATGTCTCAGTAAGCAACAAGGTCATTTCTCAAAATGGTCCACTATAAAGCATTTTCAAACTAAAGTTTAATTGCATGGTCTCTTGGTATCTGTTATAAATTGAGAACTCATTAGGTTGCTTTATAAGTGCAACATTGTGTTTTGTCAACAGTTGTTTGTCCGCAGAGCTGTATCTGTAATTATTACACTTACGAGACACTGGTTTATAACGTGTCTGTATCATACACTGGCCCTGGTTTAGGAAATAAACATCAGTCATTGTGCTATTCAGTCATTGTCTTGGCTCAAGTCTGTACTTGTGTTAATATACCACCACATAATTGCTGTACTTTTAGTTTAGTTTAAGTAAACAAACATTATAATATACAATGTTTCTAGCATATAGCAACATTTTATCTTGATATTGACAGACTTGTCATTAACCTACCATGGGTGATAATCAGGTTTTGTATTTGTGTTCTGCTAAGGTAAAATGCTTTGGTACCTTTCTGAAATCATGGCTTTATAAATCTTTGTAGCATTTTTGATGAAGATTAATTGCATGAATGAAAGTTTCTAAATTTAGACAGTTCTGTGGGTCACTGTTGTTGGGTTAAATTGTGGCAGTATTTTAAGCAGTCACAGTTTTTGAGTGCCAGCACTGTCATGGCAACGCGCTCCACTCCTCCCAGTGTGACGGAGCTATGTTTGTGTGTGCGTCTGTTGAGTGCACGTGGCACGCCTGCTTTTGACAGCCTGTGAGTGGCCGGAGTTTGCTCTGATCCCCTTTCTATTCCACTTTCCTCTCCATCAGTCTCTGTGCTCCCCAGCCCCCAGCGCCCGATGCCCCAAGCCACATAATCTACTATGTGTGCAAGGCAGGTCCAATGCCCACTCCCCCCATTCAAAGCTTTCAGGGTGACCCTCTCACTTCTCCACTTTAGTCCTGTCCCCCATTGGGAGATTATAGATATTGCAATCTTTAATATGGGCTTTATGCTCAGGGGCCATTATCAGTAATCTGCAGAGGGGAGGGAGTTTGACCTGGTTTCTACCAAACCAACACCGGACAACCAGACACATTCATATACCATCTGTAACATGCTGCTCAGCTTTATCAATCTCACTGTCTTCTGACTTCTGACTTCTTGATACTGCAAATACTGACTTACCTCCTGGATTGTGGGAAAAACAAAACAAAAACACATCTTTCTTCAATCTGTTGACTGGAACTTAGTACCAGCATGCTGAAACTGTTGATGGCAATGAGTGATTCTGCTTTATTTGTTAGTGTTTCTCTGTCACCCATAGTCCCATTACATTAAACAACTTGACGTCAAGATCATTCAGCGACAGATATATAGAGAAGGCTAAATGACTTGTCACTAAATTGTGCTGTTTTGACTGAAAAAAAAAAATGTTTTGAAGATCAAGATATGGGGTAAGAGGTGATATAGATTTTAACACAGCAGAATAAAATAAGAATAAAATTACATATCCAACAAAAAATATGATGAATGGTAATTTAGTTCCAGAGACACTTGACCATAGTGGACTGGTGTCTCTTTCACATCTGTCAGGCAGTGTGTCCCTCCCCCCACATTATCATCTTCCTATCAGACCCCAAATATTAAACCCTGGGCCCCTACCTCAGCCTCACTGTGTTTAATCTGAATGCCAACGAAGAGTGTTTCTGCCTGTTTCCACATTTTAGTGTGTGCAGTGATGTGTGTGTTAAATATGTAAGGAGATTAAATCGACTTAAATCTCTGCGTCTGGCATAGAAATTCCAATCACATAACCTATCAGGCTGACCCCTCCCTCTTTGGGACTCTCTTTGTTTGTGTATGTGTTTGCACTGTATAAGGTAAGAGACTCCGCCCCTCCTGCTGCACCTAAACCACCACAGGCTTTAGCCCAAATCCCTGGCTTTCTACATCACATGACTGATGTTTGCAGCTGGACATTTGACACACATTCGTTATGAATATTTCGCCACCCATTGGAAGGACATTTCTGGTCTATTATGTGTCAAAATCAGTGTGGTAGAGTTTTTCTGAAATACTGAGTAAATTATGTTAAAATCCCTTGCAAACTTTTTTGTTTTGTCATCTTTAAAAACTTTTATTTAAAAATGTGAAACGGGAACCAGTGGGAAATCTGTTTATTAAATTGCATAATTCATAAGCTATTTCGGCTTAAAGTGTTCTATTCTAGCAATGCAGTATTACCAGTAATATTTCGAGTTATCAAATTATTGTAATCAAATGAGAAAAATAAAACTTGCTGAAATGTTGAAATACTCCTTTAGTCTTCAGTCTTTGTCCCATTAACCAGGCTGCTCTTGTGTGTCCCTTCCACAGTACACAGTGAGGATGTGGGCTCCACCAGGCTGTACTTTGTAAATGCCTCTCTGCAGAAGGTAACCTACTCCAGCTCTGTGGGGGTGTCCCTGCCCTGTCCAGCTGGGGGCACCCCTAGTGCCATTCTGCGCTGGTACCTGGCGACCGGCGACGACATCTACGATGTACCCCACATCCGCCATGTGCACCCCAACGGCACGCTCCAGCTGTACTCCTTCTCCCCCTCAGCGTACAACAGCTACATCCATGACAACGACTACTTCTGCACTGCAGAGAACCAGGCGGGCAAGATCCGCAGCCCCAACATTCGCATCAAAGCTGGTGGGTGCAGTCATTGTTTTCACTAGCACTGACTTTGTTATCTTCTCTTATACATGTGTTCGCGGTGACGTCATACATCCGGGACGTCCCTCATATCGGCCATTTTGAAAGGGGCACGAGATATATACAAACCACCACGACTGCGTCCTTTTCTACTGCATAATGAGCTACGAATACTTTGATTCTTTAGACGATAACAGCAAACTAAGGTACACGACAAAGCTATCATTCCTTGGTCTGTCAACAGAGCAATGACCTTACAGAACACCGGTTTGGGGCATTTTGGCCTCACATATCCTGGATATTGTATGTAGTAGAGGTGCCCCTTTCAAAATGGCGGACTCGGGTTGCTATTGTACAAGTTCCCGGATGTGCGAACGCATGTATACCTGCTACAACCACTACATTCTTCCCAATTGTTCAGCAACCGTTCAATCATTAATTCAATCCAACTCTAGTTAAATGCGCAATGGACGATTTTTTGGCGATTTGAGAGCTCAGGCGGAAATGCGCATGCGCACTCCCCCGTGCGGACTGATACAACACGCACGTGCGTTTGTTTATTAGCGCGACGGATCGCATCGCTCGTCTCCCGTAGACTTCCGTCTTCTTCTGAGTCAGCTCGAACTGTCTTTCTCCATCTTAATTTTGTCCCATACACTGAGGGAACTATATTATGATGGATCAATGCACTTAGACACGCGGAAACGTGCTGCTCGTGGGGACGATCCGCACGCGGCTGCAGGTGAGCGGTAGGTGCGTTTTATGATTGATACGTGGTAGGACTAATCGGCAGTCCACGCCACGAGGAAATGAAAGTTAAATGAGGGTTTAAAAAATTGCCCATTCAAAGAGCTGCCTGTCTGTTTCTGATGAGTATCATATGTTATCAGTGTGAGTAAATATACAATGTATGCATGTTATTTTGAAGGGGCGTTTCAGTTGACTAGAGATTCTGACTTACGAAGTCTGAGCAGATGTGATTGGCAGCCACCAAAAGAGTCCATCCCACAGCCGACAGAGAGAATCTCCCACCTGCCCTGAAACAACCCGTCTGCCCCAAACGCAGATTGACCTAGAACACAGTCTACAGATAAAACATCAGTAGCATCACATCCTATTAGCTTGAAGCCCAATTTGCACCTATTTGACAGAGCTGGTGATGAACCATTGCACTTTAACTCATATAACCTCTGCAAATGCCGTCTGCAAGGCCCAAAATCAAAACTCCCAGTATAAGAGATCTCATGTTGATTCAACATGCTGTATGATTGGAATGTTTAACATTTTCTAAGCTCTGACACATATTTATTTTTAAATGTTTTAAAACTTAACCTTAAATTACTTAAGAAATAATGGATTGAATTACTTTAATACAAGTTTGTCAGAAACTATAGTAGCATATTCTTCACTGTCCTCATTAGTTTGTTCTCCTTCTGTGCTCCCTCGGTCTCCACTGTCCTCTTGTGCCAGACTATATATAACCCCAGTGCACTACTTTAATTATCTCTCATTAACAAACCTAATTGGTGCTTTCCATTGATTAGACTGTGTGAAGCTGCTCCAAGCCAGACCCCATCTTATGTAAAATGGAGAATTAGGGGTTTTGGGTTCTCCTGGATGAAAGGTGCAGACACAGCTGAGCAAGGCTAGTTTAGAGTGCGTATCATCATGTAGTCAACCTAATAGTCCCTCCCTCTTCTCTCCAGCGGTCAAAATCTGTTTTTACATTCAACTTTCCAAAGCGCGCCTGTTCTAATACTCTACAGTATTGGTTACTGTCTCCGTACTCACATGACCCGAAGACCAGGGATTACCCACCATTGTGTCGACTGTGGTCAGGAAGAGGATATATTTAGAAAAGTTTAGCTTTGCTCCCTCATGATTATTCGGCTAATCAATAATCAGGATTTTTCAGGTCAAATATAATAATCATAAAAACTCTGAGAATTGTAGGCAGCAGCAATGAGTACTTTCAGTTCAATATATAGTTCAAACAGGTAAAACTATGTGTACTTTTATATCTCACTGTTCATGTGACAACGAAACACTACATTTTGACATTGTTACATTGTTATGACTTCTTCAGAGAGGAAAATAAATGGACAATTATTCAAAATATTACCATGATTTAAGGTTTTAGATAGTACGTAATCCAACTACGTACATTGCAAATCATCCAATAGAATAAACAACTTTGATATTATGCTTCAGTGCTGACAGCGTATCAGATTTAATGACATATAGCTGATGCATTTTGAACAGTTCAGCAGCTGTAGTACACATTTATTTCAAAAACATTATTTTTTTCTTGCTATACATGAATTTATGCATGTAGTCTTTTCCAAGGAAGAAATTCCAAACCAGTTTCTTAGCAACCTTCAAAATCCTTCTTTCTTTCATGAAATTTTGCTAACAAGACTCATTCACCGATGTAAAATAATGCATGGACCTGCATATAATAAGTCTGACAACCAACCACACCCCATTCTGATCACCTTAAATCTTTAACCTTTTCCTGTTTTTCATTCCATTTGAAGGACTTTTGACCATTTGATACAAAGAATATTTTGAATTTGTGTTTGCTATGCTAACTGTCACAAAGATCACATGTAGTAGTTACATTTATTCTAACTTGAGCAATTTTTTGAACAAATTGTACATTTCAGAGTAGTTTTCTGACACCATTCTTTTACTTCTACGTGAGTAATATTTAGTTTGAAGTAGGGTTGCCAAAGATTTGAAAATCCATCCATCCATCTTCTGCCGCTTTATCCGGGCCGGGTCGCGGGGGCAGCAGTCTGAGCAAGGACTCGCATACTTCCTTCTCCCCAGACACTTCCTCTAACTCCTCCGGGGGGATCCCGAGGCGTTCCCAGGCCAGCCGAGAGACATAGTCTCTCCAGCGTGTCCTGGGTCTTCCCCAGGGCCTCTTCCCGGTGGGACATGCCTGAAACACCTCCCGAGGGAGGCGCCCAGGAGGCATCCGGAACAGATGCCCGAGCCACCTCAGCTGGCTCCTCTCGACGTGGAGGAGCAGCGGCTCTACTCCGAGCTCCCCCCGTGTGGCTGAGCTCCTCACCTTATCTCTAAGGGAGCGCCCAGCCACACGGCTTGAAAGATTTGAAAATCCGATACGAATCAATACTAAAGCTAGTATTGAAACTACTAAATTCTAATTTGAAGTAAAACATCGGTATTGAATATTGAGCCTATTCCTTGGTATCAAAATTGAGTTTGAAATGTTAGAATTGTGACACTCGTTTTGAAGTAACGATGCTCTTGCCGGGAAAAGGTTTGGTTAATCTTTCCACCCTGAGTAAGTCTATTGTGATACAAGCTTTATGTTGACAGTATAAAATGTTTCGCCCTAACTCTCTAATATAATTTTAGATTTGGTTATTTTTGTGTCTGTTCTCTGGAAATACTATAATCTGTGCATTATTTCATGTTTTGTCTGTTATATAATATATTAATAATATATTAACTCAGAAACCATAAATTCAATTTGAAACTTTTACTCAGTTCTCAAGTTTCTCCAAATACTTTTTTTTACTCTTGATTAATTTATTCGGTCACTGCGTTTTACTGCATCTTGTATAATAATCCTTTAAAGTAGTGTTACTCATTTGTTGGCCACTTTGATCAAATTTCATATCCTTGTCACTGGCGATCTAAACATAATTCAATTATGGCCGAAAATATTGATTAAGCAAGATTTCCCATTCTTGTTCTCATGGTGTTGTTTGTGTGCAGTTTTCAGGGAGCCCTACACTGTCCGCGTAGCAGACCAGCGCTCAATGCGGGGCAACGTAGCAGTGTTCAAGTGCCTGATCCCCGCCGCGGTGCAGGAGTATGTGAGCGTCGTGTCCTGGGAGAGAGACACCGTTTCCATCGTCCCAGGTAGGCAGCGACACGCAGCTGTGTAGAGGATCCTGGGGCCGATTTCATTGGGTTTCCATGTGTTTTTGTTTGTGTGCCTGTTCTTTTGGTGCCCCGCTGAGTGTGATATGTTCAACTGGACTCTAAACTCATGTCTCCTGTCTACTCACTGTTCTGGATCACTGAGCTGGTCCCCTCCTCCCCCTCTTTCTTCCTTTTCCCCATCTCTCTCAATCTAACAAAGGAAGTTGTCTGTTGTCTGGACGAGGTTTTGAGTTGAAGATGTTTCTAAAAGGTTCTTGCAATTCTGAGGGATGACTAGCCGGAGAACTGAAATTCTACTTCCTTGAAGAAAGGTTTTTAGAATAGAATTTCAAAATTCTTGATAACTTAAAAAAAAAAAAAAAAAAAACATATATTGAACAAACTTTAATTACATTTTTCTCAAGATTTTTACCCACCACAGACTTATCAGACTGTGATAATGATCTTCTGACCATCTTAGTTTGAGGCCTCTTGTTACTCTTTGACATCTAAATCAACTCTTTTTTGGTGCTTTGACTCTTTACATCGTGTCCTTGAAGAACAGAGCTACATTCAGAGACACAGGATGTCAATAGTGGTGTGGCCCCCCATTTGTCTTCATTAACCTCATTTGTATGTGTGTGTCAGTGCGTGTGAAGTAACACAACCATGTCTGCTCTTTCCGATCCTCGGAGTGGTTTGTAAATACATGTTATTATGGGCAGAATTACTGTATTTATTTTGTCAGCTGCACTTGCTCACTTCTACAAGCTTAATTTTATTATAACATAACATTAAATGCTTGCTCTAACAATGAAGCATAGACGGATGGGGGATAGAGGAGAGGATGAAGCAAGGAGGGTAGTAGGACAAGAACGGCCTCGGGTCTTGGCAGATGGCTTTTTTTTATGCAAAACACACAGACACTGTCTCTCTTTCGCACACTTACACACTAAACCTTATGGTTGGTGTTTAGGTTTTTCCTTTATCACAAACATTAGAAGAGTAATAACTTTGCTTTATTTTTGCACATTGTACTTGAACTTATTTAGTGCTTATCAGAATCAGAAATGGTTATTGCCATTGCCAATGAACAAAAATTGATCGACGCAACATAAAACAATAAACCAATGAACAATAAATAAGTCATAACAATAAGCTATCAGATAAAAAAATGATAATGAAAATAAAAAAATAGGCTTGATTATGCACTCACATTTACAGTTGTACACAATACATATGTAGTGCAGAAAGTGAACAGTGCTGTGATTAAATTATGGAAGTGTTCATGAGTCCAACGGCAGAGGGAAATAAACTGTTCTTGTGGCGGGAGGTTCTGGTCCGGATGGACTCATAGTATTCAATATTGTCATTAATTTGGGGGGAAATGGGAGTCCTATTGGCATAGTTATTTTCTCAAAACAATGTCAAATCTAAAGATGTCAAGATCATTAATTTTGGCTTTAAATAATAATGATTAATCAGATCATAATATAAATGTTAGTAACTACAAAACTGTAATTGTGACAATTTTAGAGGCAAAAGTTAGTAGTAGTTAGTAGAAGTATTGTATATCTAAATGATCACTAAATCTGTGCCTAAGTATCTAATTTAAAGTTTGGATTAGATTAATGTCATTCTGGCCTTTCTGTGTCTCATGAAAGTCTTTAGCCAAACTCAAATCCTGTTGTAGCATTTGCTGATCCGTGATGAGAATAGCTTTGCCATGTGTAGCCCATCCCCAGCACACATCTTTGATATACAGTAGAATCGTCTGTGTTGAGTTCACCCCGGGTTCACTGGCAGAAGACTCTTATGTGGAGGTCTTGACAACTCTCCTCTCCTTGTTGGTACATGGTTGTCGGTGCTGCTGTGCTTTGCTGTGGCTGCTGTGCGTAATTAGGGCTTTATAGGTCAGTTGATGAGCGGCAACTATGGGAATCAGATGTTGAATATGGCAAGACTGTTCACCTCAGTAGACGTGGCTGGAGTCAACCTTGACCATAACCTTCCTGTCAATCAACACGAGACATCACCATCATGTACAGCCACAAATGGCTTTAGTGCAATGACAGTATGATTTTAATGTTTTTCAGTTCTTTTGGCTGGTAAATTGCTTGTTATTTTACCATCTGAACATCTTTGTCATATGTTTTAAAGTATTTCCTAATCTGGCTCTGTGTTTGTCCTGTCTGCTTCTCTGTTTTGTTTACTACCGCACTAGTGGTAGTGTCCTTGTTGCTCACAGCCTTCTTAACTAATAGGACAAAGTTATTGGAAGTAAACTGATCCATGTGTGTTGTTTTCAAGAAGAATACATTCTTTGACATTCAGACAATGCTCTTGCTTGCAGGTAAATGCAGTAGAATCATGTCACATTGTGGTTATGTAATATGTTTACCCAAAATGTCACTGATGACATTTGCTACTGATTGTAACTGATCGCATTTAACTCGACAAGTCTCTCTTCCTCTCCTCCTCCTCTCCCCTGCTGCGCTAGTGAAAGACCTAATGAAGATGTGAAAATTAAAATTGATTTTGAGATTGAAATTGAGAGCTCACTGAGTCATTGTTTGTTTCTGTCACCTATCTTGCCTGTTGCTTATTTTTTGTCTTAAACCACAGTGAGATTGTGTGTGTTAGGAATTTGGCAAAACTCTGGTCAATTTTTTTTTCTCCTAAATGCTTTTAATCCCAGTGTGCAATGGACACAAGACGAGGCTTCTTTACCTGTCTCTAGATGAAACTGTGGACCAAAATAGAAACACCATTACATTCTACTCATCTGACTTGCGTGTCTTTTATTTAGTTCAGTCCCCATTAGCTGTCTCCGTGGTAACAAATACTCTGCCTCTCACGTTGATGAAGATTAATTGCACTAGACTAGAATATGTAAAAACTAAATTTCACTTATAGACCAAACAACCACAGTACAGTATTATTATATGAGATTGAATTAACATTGACATAACAATAATATCCTTATTTTATGTATTCCTTCACTTGCAATGTACTTATTTCTTATTTTTACCCCATCTTGTTGCCAATGAATGATTTATAGACATACTTGTGTGGCAACTACATAAGCCCACAATATCGTGTGTTTATGTTTCCCTTGGGTATATTTTTTTCCTGGAGGATTGTCCCTGATCAGTAGGAGGATCACATAGTGAACTGCAGACTGGGTCAATGACATAACACAATGCTGCCGAGGCCTCTGACCCTCAGCAGGTCCCATTTTGTCAGAGGCACACGTTCCCCATCTGGAGTTGTGCGGTCTATGCTTGTGTCCTATTGCCTGTCCCACTTTAGTGTCCAGCTAGGAGAGTAAAAGATTTTATATGGGAGGGGTACAGGCAGACTGACCTATTTCCTTCACACCAATCCTGTGCTAAGCCTGCGCTGTGTGACCCTTGTGAGACAATGGACGTGTGGCTCTTTGAAGAGGGATCTGAAGGAGCAGAGCTGGTGAAGAAGTGTAAAAATGTCCACAGTGTGGGTCCCGTCTCTGAGGGTTGTCATTCTGAACATCACAAAGCTCACTGGTGGTTGTGATGAACAGAGACTATCAGCAGATGGCTGTGACCACATGGTGGTCCACAGGAGATGCCTTCTCCATCTAATCCACCTGCAACACTGTGTGCTTATGTGTCTCTGGTCCATGTGAGGCTGAAGAAACAATGTCACTGACAACGTTAACTCTGTCCTGTCAAACATGTGTGATGGAAAAATATTTAAGAAGTACGACTTTCATGTAAAAAAACCAAATGTGTTCTGTCGTTAACCTGTCTGCATTTGAATGGCATTATCTGGTCTTAATGTAAGCTTAATCTGTAATGGGGTCTACAGGGCTACTGCCGAGGTCAGTTACAGGCTACATTTCAGATCAATTGTGGTCCCCAGGGGGCCCTGCTGGAGGTCAGCGTGACTGACACCACACACGCTTACATGTACACACTGCTATACTGGGGGTTAATTGGGAGCACTTTCAAAATGACTGAACTTTCAATCAACCTTTGCAATAAACACATTTTATATATTTACATTTTTTTTTTTTAATTTTTTTTAAGGTTTAGCTTCAAGAAAATATTAGACATTTATTATGTCCCACATTGGTAAAATTGCTTGGAAACAGCTTTTATTCCGAATAAAAAAAAAAAGATAGCATACAATTCACTTCTCATGAAAGGATAACTGGTTTATATATTGTGGCCACTCACAGTAAGCTATTGAAGTCTGTGGCCACACAGGTGCAGGGACAGCATGGCAGAGGGACCTCATGGTGAGCCAGAGTGTGTAAATCTGTGTTTGAGTGCTCAGAACAGGAATACATTAATAAGTTCGGTTGTCTAGGAATGTCTGGCCCTGTGGATACCACTGGGAAACACACACTGAAGTGTAAATATACAAGGATGTCTCTCTTACACATGTATTTCTCTTTGTCTGCACTCAAAACAAACACGATAAAGCCATTTTCAGTTTTTTTGCATGGACTTGCTGAAAATGGAGTGCTCATTAAACATTAACTGTGGCTACATTAAGGCGGCTCAGCTCTGCTGTATGATGGCTGTCCCATGGTGCTTGGGCCACTCAGCTGGGACACACTGTGACGGGGAGGGCAGGAGCACGTGGCGTCCCCAGGGCTCATCGAACAGAACCCACGGACCACCGAACCGCCCCCCGCTCTGTTGTTCATCTGCTGTGTCCCGTGTGGCACAGAGCGGGACATGGGCAGGGGGTCGCACATAAGACATGCAGATGAGGTTTTGGACCATGTATCATTCAAATTAATGTAAACATATGAGAGCTGCTGAATTATATTATATTACATCATTTCGTGTGCATTAACAATACTTGTGTTCAGCACTCTCTCACATTTGAGCCAGCTTAAAGTGACAGGGTCCAGAAGCAGGTCAGGAACAGATGGGGTGCTGGCAGCTATCTTTGACTAAGTTAGGCTGAAGAGGCACGTGGGTGGGTGTGTTAATTAGCCCAAATCTGTGTGTGCGAGCTAGCAAGGCACAAAAGGCATGATTATCTCTGCTTGAGGGGCCCAGTTTGGGATAAGGTGGTGGGGGTGAGTGTGAGAGGACCTCAACAATGAAGCTTCCTAAGGCTTTGTGTGCTTAGAGCAGAGGGCAGACAAGTGTCGACTGTTATCGACTATTTACATAGTACTACACATGTCAAATCTTGTGCACGCGGCATGCTGCTCACTGACTGGCCCTACCTCTTTGTGTCTCAATCAAATACATACAAGCAGTGTATCAGTGTCAGCCACAGACCGAGGCTGAGAGGACAGGCCCTGTGAGCACATCACTGTCACAAAGAACTGACCACTGTTTACGCTGCAAACCACATCTACTCGAGGAAAGTTTCTGAGCTGTGTGTGAAGTATGTTGGTCTCACATCTTTTAGTCTCACTCACTTTTCCCTTTTGCTTCTTTCCTGGACCGGTTCACAGATTCAATTGTAGAAATTTGTTGCTGTATACATTTTAATTGATGTTTTGCCAGTTGATCTTTACATTTTGTCTGAAATTTTGACCCATTAACAAACGCAAAAGCTCAAGTGACAGCTTTGAAAGAGAAAGTAGATGTTTATGTGGCACAGACTGGGTTAAGAAATAGGATTTGGGAGGTTTCTGCTCCTTTGTTAAGGCAAGTGAAAGACAGATTAATGCAAGGCGATTACTGTGGGATCTTCTAAGGAATTACATTTAAAGAAATATACATCCTAGCCGTTATTTAGAATGAAGATAGTAACATTTCAATCAGTTGGTATTGTGCTGGTTATATACACATATAATTTGATTCTCTAAACACTTTAGTTCATTTGTCCACACTAGTATTTTCCCCTGCATGCATTAAGTGTGCCGAGATGGGATTACTGATGCTATGTTCTTACATCTCTAATTTAGACCCACTGATCTGTAATATTAGCTGTCCAAACACTCTCTCGCCCCTTAATTGACCCCAGTGCGCAGAAAAGTAAAAGACATGTCATGAAAATAAATAGCTTTTGATACATCTGTGGGATTTGCAGTGGCAACACAATACATATTCTGTTAGCCAATCAACTCTATTAATACAGAGAGAAATGATCAAACAAACCCGAGATATGCAGCGCCTCATGTCAGGACAATGAGGTGCTGTCCGGTGCTTCTGTCACCACTTGTGTATACACATGTTCTGTTATGGTGCTTTATTTGTTTCAGTGCTTTTTATCAAGGCTATGCCTGTAAATTGTTATTTGAATAACAAACTTTTTTTAAGACAATACAATTAGTTTTTTACCTTGTTGACATTTTTCAGCTACATCTTCAAAACGGTCACCGGCGTTGGTGACGTGTCACTTATCAGAAAAACCATACATCGGTGAAAGAGGACGGGAATTCTTCATCTGAAAAAAAGAACACAATAAGAAGTGTGAGAAGGAGAGGGAGACTCACAAGAACAAACAAAGAAAAAACAGAACAGAATCTAAAGTCAGCCATGTCAGACCATTGCAAAAGGAATAACCACTTTATGGTCTGGGACGGGGCAGGGGGTCTGGGACCAGAGAACAACAAGTTCAAACACTGGATCAAGGAGGCCATTGAAATCAGAAAGCAAGGCACGACGGGGCTTCACTCTTATCCCACACATGGGACACGCTACTCCAGAGACCATCGGGCGACAGGCCAGCCTGGATGACCCGTCAGGTCCATCAGGCTCACCATAGAGAAACCATAGTGACAGTTTTGAATATGGCTCGCAATTGAGTAACCAAAACACGCCAACAAGGTAAAAACTAAATGACTGTCTTTCAAAAAAAGTTTATGGACTGCTTTTTTTATCTGCGATCCATGTGTATTTTTTAATTTTATTTTTGGATAGAATCAAAGGAATGTCAATTGCCACAATTGCGTTTGCCATCTTTGTTGAAATATCATTTTGGAAAAGTATTTGAAAGTAATAGGGATTTTACACTGGAATTTTGGCAGTATCCACTAAGTAAATCGGTTAGTGTCACAATGAATGTGTATTGAAAATGAAACGGTCTGTTTATTTACTATTGCCAACTTGACTCACCGGTAGTTTTTATTGACATAGTTACTTTAACAAGGCTAGTTCGAGGTGCAGATCATGATTTTGCAGTTTTTTGGCTAAACACTTGTTTGTGTGGACATGTGTTTTTTGTCAGCTAAACCTCTAACCCTCTCGGCTCTGGTCAGTGACTCCTCTGCCACCAGTGGTCTAATGGGGAGGGACCAGGCAGCTCACTCAGTGCTGCTAATGCAGTTCACTGCCTCGGGCAATGGACTAAGCTGGAGTACACCGCCTCACCCAGAGACTTGAACATATGATAGCAGACATGCACTTTACATCCTAGCCACTCCTACTGGCCACTAGAAGGAGCTTCAAAACAATTTGTTGTTTTACAGAGTTTCAGGTTTTTTGGGCGATCCAGTGAAGGTGTGTGCTCAGACCACAGTGGCACACTTTCACTGTGGTGTATCGGGACATAGATGTGCTTTGTGTATATGTAGTTTTCTCTCTCCTGGGACTCTCATTATCACTGCTGTCCCAGATGTCACCGAGCACATGAAACACTCGTCATGAATAATGGAGTCCTATTTCTACATCTCTCCCTATTCCTCTTGCTCTCCATCCTCTTCCCCTCCATTCCCCGTTTCCTCTGATGTTTCTACTGATGCTTAATCTCCTCAGCAGTCCGTCTATCTGAGATGGTCCATTTAGCTTTATGCGGCCTCGTCTGCCTGTATGCTCTGGACGGCTTTATGGACTGGAACGTGGCATCACTGCGGCTTTGCGTTGAGTTATATCTACAGAGATGTGCTCTTTTGCATACCAAGAGTTACGTCCTGTCTCCGACTTGGTCAATGTGCAATAGACGGCACCCGCTCTACTCACCCCTGTGTGTGTGCTCCCCTCCCCCAGTGTTTACTGTTGAAAGTCACACAGGGCAAATTGGGACATAGCAGTCAGCGAGGCAGAAGCGACGAGGAGGCTGCTGTCACCACACCTCCCCCCTGACATTTCTAAGGGGTCCCATAACTTTGTGTCAGAGACCCCACTTTATTCAGTATAGAGGAAATGATTGAAAGATGAGGTAAGCAGTCAGAATTGGTTTAGAAGTGCGGGCGGCAGCAGGAAGAGACAGTGAAGCGTGGCTTTTTAATGAAAACATGACAGAGCCTTCTCAACCCTCCTCCCTCCCATGTCCACGCATCTTGTCGCCTTTTTAAAAATGGCCAGTGCCTGAGACAGAGTATTTTTAACGCCCAAATTACAATTCTTCACTCATGCAGGGAAGGCCTCAAGTGGAAGTGTTGCGACTGAGCTCTGCTTGAGCTGTTTGGATGCGCTAGGGTGGGCTCCCGTCACACAATCAGTTGTAACACATCAGTTGTGCCAATAAAACACGCTTTGAATATGAATTGAAAGGAGTTAAGAGGGCGCCATTCATAGATGTTCACTAAGTGTGCAGCAGAATAAAGATTGGGAAGTGTATATATTTTATTGGCTGACACCTGCTTCTACTTGGGCTTTTAATGTATACAGTGGAGAGCTTAGAGAGAGCATCGGGAGGGTGGAGGAGCCGCAATGTTAGAATACAAATGTGGATCCTTTTTTGCATAAAGGTTGAGTGGGGAGCACAGGACAGAACGACTGACTATTCTTCATATTGTTTCCCTTCTCCTTTTGTCTTCTGATTTAAAGTCAGTGCACCAACTCTGATTGGTCACGCTCTGGCATAGAACTGTGAGTGCAATCTTGGACTTCTGTCATTGACCAAGACAATAGTTTATGTTCAATGATGTTTTGTCCAATTTTAAATGCACTACCACTCATGGCGTCTGCATTTGTTTGCAGCAGAATGTTCCTGCAGCTCAAAGAACAGTTACAGAAGCCTGTTTTTGGTGACAGTCACAAGTCTGTGATCTGCTCCTCCCTATGTGTCTCCACTGTGGTTAGCTGGACATAAATGGAGACCAGACAAGAGAACTTTTGATTGATATTGATATTTGTTTGTTCTGTCTTCAATTTGCTAATTATTTTATTGATAATGTTTATTGATTCAGATCTTAGTTTTTATTGATTATTAGCTGAATATAATGGGCCATTTGGAAGAACGATTGGTATTTAAAACATCAAAACAGTTGCAGTGTAATTGAAAAACAATGATTAAAATGTAATAATTATATAAGTCCACTGTATGATTGTTTATGTAATTTAAATAAATTAATCAATGAATTAATCAATCCAATAAATTAATTTATAGATGAATTTATAGCATGAAAATATTTTTAACGGGTTGATATAGTGTATTAACCAATTAACTGGCTTATTACTATAATGTATTTCATTTGATATGGTGTTTAAAATAAATTTAGATTTTTAATAAATGTTTAAATAATTGCTTGTGTTGGTAAAACATTACTGCTGAAGAGCCAAATTAAAATCCATATATATTTTAATTCTAACTCACAGATATGATTTTAAGGGTCATCTTAACCTGTTCAGTCAGTCTTCATCCACGTCTGGCTACTGATTGTGGAGGAGTTAATCCCCTGACCCTCTGCTGCCTCACTCATTATGTTTACTTCTGGTTGTCTAATAAGAAGTGAAAATAGACTAACCTTCCTTTAACTGGGAAAGACCTTCAAGGCAAGGATCCACTGCTTTGGATCGTAAACATAGTTGAGTAAGACCCCCTTGGGATCACAGTCAGAGATCTGCCGGGGGGAAACAGAGAGGCCTGTTCGATCGCTTGTTATCTACTTCATAGAATTAACTCTCACAGGAACACAATATGTTTCTGATTTACTGTTATATGTATTTTGCAAATGCAATTTGCTAAATAACCTTATTGTTATTTCATTGTTTTATTTAGTTTATTTATTTGAGCAATATCAAAAAACTGTAAACAATACATTCCAAAAACAATGAAAAGATACAACAGAGTGGTGTGCAAAATGATTACGGACCTTTATCCTACTACTGTCAAATAATCTTCTATAACTATTAGTCTTTGAGTTGGTTAAGTTTTAATCTTTTTATTCACTATAACCAAATGATACAGAACTTCCGAGAATCAAATGTGATCTTGAGCTCCACTAAAATAAACTGAGTTGTTTGAAAAAAAAAAAAAAAAACGGAAGAGAGGAGAATTTTGTCAAATATTTGTGATTGGATGAACCCCATTTGCATCTCATGTCTATATTTAGCACTCCCCGCTGCTACATTTCCATTAATTTAATTTTCCACTATCATTTGTTGGTCACACACTTTCACCGCTGTACACTGCAGTGCAACAGACAACCTTAATGCCTCAGTGTTGCTGATTGTAAACATGCTGTGCTTTAATAATTGCTAATGCTGGAAACTAAACAGGATGGCAGTGAGAAGACCCTAGCAACAGGGAGAGGAAGAAGAAAGCGTGAGAGCGGGAGGGAGGGGGGAAGATGCAGAACATCAATAAATAATGGCCCCACTGAGGAGGTGGAAATATGGGCCTCGTTATCCGTGCGCCGACGCCTTCATTTGCATGTGAGAAAATGAGGCTGATACTAACTCATACTGGCTACAGTATAGACCCTATTTATAGCCCAAGTGTCACGCCTTTTATTTTACACATTTGTTAAACATCTATTTTCTCATGATTTGCCTTTTCCCTCCATTGCCTCAGTTTTCATAGTCTGGTCGAAAGGCGGTTTCAGAAATCCAATAAATGACTCAGACTTTTATTACTCCAGAGAGGTCTGTAAAGGCCATGCACTATTAATTATTGAGAAATGTATCTTTTTAGAACATAGACAGGAATCACAAGTAGACCTTTTCAAAACAAAACTGTCTAAATGTCATGGTTCAAAGAAAACAACAACAACACACAGTTTTTTTTTTAACAGATTTGAAAAATACACGCACACGCACACGCACACACACACATGTTGGATGATATGTATGATTATAACCATATTTTAAATTAAACTGAAATACAATTTTACATTTCCATCATAAGGCCAGTGTTTACCCTGCTAACGCAATTAATGCACTTCCATGTGACTATTACCAAACAACATCCTATAATCCTCAGGGCACTGGAGCGTCTTTGAGTAATGCTTCTTTCTGGGTGAAAGGACTCTTTATAAAAGCATTTATATTTGATAAAAAATACTTGAACCTCTAAATGGTTCCTGTGGAGACTTTTTGTGGATCTGTGAGTGCTTCTATTTTTCAGCTACAAGGGCCCTTTAGCGCTTCCATTTCATAGGACACGCGTAAGGCAACAAAACCACATTCATAAAATCGTCTTTAGCCGTGACATGATTTAGACAGGATCCGGAAATAAATAATGAATCTACATATGATTGTTATTACATAAAGATTAGCCTTTCCCATAGGGAAATTTGTCTTCTGCATTTGACCCATCCTTCAATGCCGCTGGGGGTGTAGAAAATAACAATTATATTCTAAATAAAAAATTATAAAACTAGGAAAATGCATTAAAAAAAATGCATATTTTATATATGTATATAATATTTCCCCCCCATGTCTAAATCATGTCGGATAACGAGAATTTGTTTGTCGGGTGTATATATATATATATATATATATATATATATATATACACCCGACAAACAAATTCTCGTTATCCGACATGATTTAGACATGTATATATATACACATACTGCTTTTGACATTAACAGAAACTGCATAGACTCATTGTGCATTTCTGCATGTTTTGCTGAGCCGTCTGCACTTGTACATGATGTGAAACATTGGCTCTGTTTCTCGTTATCTAGTCAAGTCAGCATGAATAAAAGCTGAGGGAGCACACTGATTTAGTAATTAATATTTTACTCCATCTGCCACTCTGTTCATTGACTGCAAAGTACAGCCAGCCAGTAAAACAGTCCAAACATTGTCCTTAAAGATCTATAGAACTCCTTTTGTGAACAAAAATTACTACCATTTTCAATACAATAATGCAAATCAAATGAATAGTTTGTTAAGTCTGAAAGCGTGGTTTTGACAGACCCAGTCGTCTCTCCCTGTCTGTGTCAGAGTGTTGTGACAGGCGAATAGTGGGTGTTGTGAGAGTCGCAATCCTAAAGTGCTTATTATCCTGTAAGATTTAATTCTGGGGACAAACAAAGGCAGCTGTGCCTGTTCTCAGTCATACAAACGTATGCACAGTCCATCCATAGCAGCTACCTATTTGTGCACCCATTCACCCTGAAGACACCCGGTCAACACAGACTTATAATAAATTATTCATGTTAAATAAGTATATATTGTACATTTGAAAAAACAACAACAAAACACTAACATTTTGGAAGAAGTGTATATACTTCAACACAATGTGCAGTCTATCTCTGCACTGTCTGTGTGTCCTCTAGGCTTTGATCATTTGCCAGGTTTTTGGACACAACATTAGGAGTTTAGGTAGTGCCAACTGTTCAGGCAGCTGTTTGTCCTTAACACAATATGTTTTTGCAATGTGAACAATACTATATCTGTACCAGGTTTTTTGTATGTTTGTGTGACATTATTAATGTGTGCCTTTTATTGTCTTTCTGCCCCTCAGGTAACAGGTTCTCCTTGACCTCCTTTGGGGCTCTGTACATCTCAGATGTTCAGAAGGAGGATGCCCTCTCCACCTATAGGTGCATTACCAGACATAAGTACAGTGGCGAGACACGCCAAAGCAACGGAGCCAGGCTCTCTGTGATGGGTAACTATCAATTTACAATAATATAACTCCGTCATTTTACTGAGTTATAACTTAATGTGTATTCTAACATATTTTTTCAGACCCCAATGAGTCGTCTCCCACCATCCTAGACAGTTTTCAAGCAGGAGAAGTCTATGCAGGCCAGAGTATCGAGCTCCCATGCATAGCAGGAGGTTACCCCAGCCCCACAGTGCGTTGGCTAAAAGACGGCCGGCCCCTGCCTTCAGACGCTCGCTGGACACGGCGTTTGACTGGACTGACCATCAGTGACCTGCGGCTGGAGGACAGTGGCAGCTACGCCTGTGAGGTCACCAACAGCTTTGGCTCAAAAGAAGTGTCCGGACAGCTCCATGTTATAGGTGTGTGAGTCCATACACTCACCAAATGAGCTGCCACACTCCCACTCCATCGCCTCTCTGAGACGAGCTGGCAGACAGGGAAAGTCAAGCTCCTCTTTTACTTGAGCTTTGAGGCACACGTATAAGTTGCATCTTGAGTGTGACAAATATGTGTGTGAGTCGTGTGATGCCCTGTCATATCAGCCCTCCAAACCCCAGACAGGGCAGTAATTCACTCAGACTGGATCCTTAACACTGCTGCCAGCACCAGTCATCAGAGAGAGGACTGCGAGGATGACAAAGATAAAGATGAGGGGTCAGAGAGGGGACTATCTCACATCCAAAGACTATTGGAATGACATTGTCTGCCATCTGATAACACAATAATAAAAATGGGTGGAGATAAATGTACATTGTGTGAGCCATTCAATAAAACAGAGAGTGCTACAAGGCTAGACAGAGTGGAAGACGAAGGATTTGCCAGTGGGCACATCATGGCAGCACACTCTGTGACTCTGACAGGGCAAGGGGGGTTTGGGAGGCGCAGCGATGCCCCCCAGCACACACCACCAGCTGCCTTATTGCTCACTGACATTTTGCACATAGACATATATAACATACACACGCTTCACACATAGAAGTGGACAGAGATGTGAAGAGATATCTCCAGCTGCTATTTAATGAGTGTGTCCAACTGATTGTGTCACTGCTGCTGATTGTGCCTTACTCCTTCCATTCTCTCAGACTTATAATGTTCGCTAAATTCATACATCATGCTTTATGGTCCAGTTTAATCTATGTCATACATGCAAAAATGTGTACCACTTTACATCTTTTCATTGGACATTTTTTTAAAATTTATTTTTGGTTAATCTGTTTTGATTTTCACAGTTTTAAAGGACATTCAAATATGACACTAAACAATACTATAAGACGGACACATAAAAACAAATACCTGAATAAAAGATGTAACAACAAAGATCTCTTCCCCTTAAAACCTGCCCCTCCCACCCAAAAAACACCAAACAAGTAACACAAATACATTATAACATATACCACACAAATGGAAAATAAAATATCAATGCAATGAAGCTTTTGTTTCACAAGTAAAGTTTTCTATAATAATTTGTCAAACAAGAGGTTTTAATATTTGCATTTTCTTTATTCAACATCGCCTGCTGTATTTACATGTTTTTCTGTCTTTCCTTTCCAAAGACCCACTGCGTGTGAACTTGTCGCCTAAGAACTTGAAAACAGGCATCAGCAGTACGCTCTTCTTCACCTGCTCCGTGGAAGGCTCCCCAGAATACATGATCAGCTGGTATCGAAACACAGAGATCATTGTCCCAGACCAGCACATGTCCATCCAGGGCCAGCACAACGACACCCTTCAGATCACTGCGGCTCAGAAGTTACACTCCGGCGCGTACCAATGCTTCGCCACCAGGAAGGGCCACACCTCTCAGGACTTCTCCATTATTTTGCTTGAGGGTATGTGTACTGAAACTCTGTATCCAACATCATGTACATGCACATTGACACTTAGAACCCTACCAAAATGTTCTTTTGGTGGTTAGAAATGCTGACATTGTCCTGTAAGGTACAGGACAATGTCAAGTACCGGTAATCATATTACTGTGCCCTCTGTCTGAAATTAACAACTGAATAATATGTGCAGGTGGATATTAGCCACATTAGTTGATAATTTCACGCCAATGAGCATTACAAGTATGACTATAAATACCTTGTGTTTATACCCAACTTTTCTTTTTACCTTTTTTAGATGGTACTCCCCGTATTGTGTCATCCTTCAGCGAGCGTGTGGTCAACCCTGGAGAGCCTTTCTCCCTCATGTGCGGTGCAAAAGGAGCACCACCACCCTCCATCACCTGGACTTTGGACGATGAGCCTGTGGTGCGGGACTCGACCTACAAGACCAGCCAGTACACGCTATCAGATGGCCTGACCGTGTCACATGTGAACGTCAGCAGCCCCCTCATCCGAGATGGAGGAGTATATCGCTGCGTCGCACGCAACTCGGCGGGTAGCGCAGAGTACCAAGCGCGCATAAACGTAAGAGGTGCCTGTCTGTTTTTCAATATAAACGCACTTTACACCTGACTTCACACAATCAACACAGCAGTTTCTTTGCAGGTACTAGTTCCATGGGCCTACTTAGACTTTGAATACGACTTTAAATATTACGGTGCAAGATTATAATTTTCCTGTAGTGAAGTCATATACGTATGTGCCTCTTTTGGGACCCTCAAGCTCTATATTTTTTTACCCAAGATATAGCTTTAGTGTCAAGCTTTATTGAAGGGAAAATATTTGTACTTGGTCCCAGTAATATTACGTTAAGAATACTGTATGAAAAACAGTGACATTCAGATACATCCTCATTTTATGGAGCTTAACTAACCTCCCTCTCCACTTGTCAACTTGACCCAATCACTTTACCCCAACCTGTATCACCTCTTTCTTTGCTGCTGCATCTACCATGACCTCTGACCTCTGCCACACCTCATCTCTCCTACCTCTCTGTCTGTCTCGTCCCTCCATCCCCTCCCTCCCCTCCCCCTGTTCTCAGGTCCGCCCAGAATAAGACCCATGCGGGACATCACAGCAGTGGCAGGCAGAAACACCTATATCACGTGCCGTGTGATTGGCTACCCTTATTATTCCATCAAGTGGCTTAAAGACGGCATGCAGCTGCCCGATAATCATCGCCAAGTGATATTTGAGAACGGCACCCTGCGTTTGACAGACGTACAGAAAGGCTCTGATGAGGGCACCTACTTGTGTAGTGTGCTGATCCAGCCCCAAGTGTCAATCAACCAGACTGTTCATGTCACTGTCAAAGGTATGTATTATGTATTGAGTGTCATTGTAAAGTACCAGTAATTATGTTGTAATGTTTAAATTAAATATGACACTTTGTTACCTTAGTTCCATTTCAGTCCTGTTTTTGTCATCCAAGTAAAGTGCATATAATAGAGCATTTTGGTCAAATGTATGCAGCAGTATGCCTTGGTGTGTTGTTGCATCTGTGAGTGGGGTAATAATGGCTGAGCGGGGCAGCTGCAGAGGTGTTTAAGGGTGTGTGCCTGAGTGTGAGTGTGTCTCTGATTTAATTAGATGAATAATAATGAAGCCTAGATTAAATCCCCCAGATGTCTCAGCTGTAGTGCCCCCACCCCAACCTCCATTACTATGGCAACGGACTGACTTCTTCCAGCCAATTGGACTCTAACCAGAGCGGCTATTATGGGCTGCAGGATGGGGCTGAGAAGAGGCCTTCTCCTTTCTACAGCAGATCTTGACTTGGCTCTGCTCTTCTCTGTCTTATGGTGACTTTATTCTCTCTCTGGCTTGTTTTCTCCCACAGTGCCACCACTCATCCAACCTTTTGACATCCCCTCAACTTCGGTTGGAAAGCTTATATATATCGCTTGTGTGGTGTCATCTGGGGACATGCCCATACGCATCACCTGGCACAAAGATGGCCAGCTCATAATCCCAGGCTCCGCCTCTGGAGTCGCAATAGAGACCAAAGAATTCATGAGCTCATTGCAAATATCTAAGGTGACGTTAAAGCACAATGGAAACTACACCTGCATTGCCAGCAATGCTGCTGCCACTGTCAGTTGGGAGAGGCAGTTGATAGTTACCGGTAAGTGTAAAATTAATACGGTAGGTTAATTGAAATTATAAATGTTGATTTTTATTATACGTCTTACACGCTTTTAACACATTTTTAGTGCCACCACGATTTGTGGTACAACCCAACAACCAGGACTGTATCTATGGGAAGGCGGGTGTCCTTAACTGCTCTGTCGAGGGTTATCCCCCACCAAAAGTCATGTGGAAACACGCTAAAGGTAAAGTTTAAACAATATTTTTACATGATGGATAAATAATTTGAAAGATAAAAAGTTCATCAAGATGTTGTCGTTTCTGCTGAATAGGTCTGGGAAACCCACAGCAGTATCACTCGGTGCCTCTTACAGGCCGAATTCAGATCATGTCCAATGGCTCTCTGCTCATCCGTCATGTTCTGGAGGAAGATCGGGGTTACTACCTCTGCCAGGCGTCCAATGGAGTTGGCTCGGACATCAGTAAAAGCATGATCCTCACTGTCAAAAGTAAGCATCACTCTTTCTATCTAGGACTTGAACATATTATCACCTCCATTAGTCTTCTGGCTTGCAAAATTGTAAAGTCAAAAGTCAAAGCTTTTGTGGAGGATCAGACTCACTCCTGCCCCAGGCAAGGGAGGTTTGTGCAAACCTAACCAAACCTCAACTATTATATTGATTGATATGTCCCGGCTGCCTGTCTTCATGTTCCTGAATGTTTGCTTGAGAAAGACCTGATGAATTAGTTATGAAAACAAAACCACAGGAACCCCTCAAATCAATAACGTGCAAGTAAAAGTGAGATAGACCGAGAACAGAGAAGACGGTGGATCAGGATCAGGCAGGACTAGTGGGGCTTGAAGCGTGAAATAAAAATGCAGGGCCAAGGGAGGAAATAGATATGTCTATACATCTATAATGTATCCCTGATTTGTAATATCACATCCCTGTTCCCTCGTCTCATTGCTCCTTATAATGCGATTCGTCCCAGTGACATGTGTGTGTGCGCTTCTGCTCAGTTCCTGCCATGATCACGAGCCATCCGAACACCACCATGGCACGGAAAGGCCAAACAAAAGATCTGAACTGCACGGCACGAGGCGAGCAACCCATCATCATCCGCTGGGAGAGAGGAGACACTGTCATTGATGCCGAGAGGAATCCTCGCTACTCCATCACCATCAACAAGAAGGGGGACGAAGTCATTTCTACCCTAAAGGTCAGTTATTCAACATAAGAAGCACATTTAATTAAATAGAATAATATGCACTATGTGATGAGCATTTGATCTGCTGGCATTAGCATTTTAAGACTTCTATTGTCATTCTAAACATTATATACATTATCTTGGTATTAGCTTTAAAACTGTTGACAGACCATGTGAATAATCAATCCATCTCTCCTTTTGTATTTTTACAGCTGAATCCAGCAGAGCGAGGAGATTCCGTCTTCTTCTCTTGCCATGCCATTAACTCCTATGGAGAGGGCCGTGGCCTCATCCAACTTACTGTTCAAGGTACATTCGCAACCATCCATAGTTCATAGTATAGTATAAAATCTTAGTATTCTCTCAGTTAGTTATTGCTGCTTTGCTCATTGGTCTAATCATCACTTCCAACAGAACCTCCAGATCCCCCGGAACTAGAGGTTCGTGAGGTCAAAGACAGAAGCATGAATTTACGCTGGATCCAAAGATTTGATGGGAACAGTATCATTACCAGCTACGACATTGAATACAAGAACAAATCAGGTAGGCCAGACCTTTTGACAGCTTTGTATATTACCCAATGACATATCCAAAAATACAAATGTCTCTGTTTGACAGATTCCTGGGATCACATGTACACAACAAGAAACATCTCACCCACCAATAACCAGGCTAACATTGTTGAGCTGCATCCAGCCTGTGTGTACAGTATTCGCATGTACTCTTACAACAAGATCGGTCGCAGCCTTCCCAGCAAAGAGCTCACCATCAGCACAGAGGAAGCACGTGAGTGCACTTTTGAATGGGTTTTCACATGAAGGCAGAAAATAACTTGGACTCTTATTATTAGATTATTATTATATTATTTATTACTACTTCTACTTCTAAACATGTAGTAACATGTCTATTTAATGTATTACATATTTTATTAGCACCTGATGGGCCCCCAGTGGAAGTTATCCTCCAACCAATGACGTCCCAGAGCATACGGGTCACGTGGAAGGTAAATATGTTACTTTTAAATGAGTGCTGCATATGCATCTATTTTTATATACTGTATATTATGAGTTAGAGATAAACGAACTCTCTACAAACTCTCTTGCAAGATTATTCTATTTTATTTTAAGTCATTTACGTCATTTAAGTTTTGAAATTCAAAATAATGTGTTGGTATATTCTGTTATTCCAGGCTCCAAAAAAGGAGTTGCAGAATGGTGTGATCCGTGGTTATCAGATTGGTTACAGAGAGAATGGTCCTGGCAGCAATGGCCAGTACAGTATTGTGGAGATGAAAGCCACTGGAGACAGTGAAGTGTACACACTGGACAATCTAAAGAAGTTTGCTCAGTACGGGGTGGTGGTTCAGGCCTTCAACCGAGCAGGCACAGGACCGTCTAGTACTGAGATCAATGCAACAACTTTGGAAGATGGTAAGAAAGACGTTTATCGGAATTAATATTATAACAAGCTAATTACAATGAAATTAAATAAAAAATGTTCTCTTATCCATATATACGCTCATGAACACAAAGACGACATGGTAGAAATGGATTTGCTGCACATCCCCCATTATTCTTTCTTCTTTAATTAGCTCTCTCATTAGGCTGGTAGAGCGAGAGGAACAGGGATCCATGTTACTCTATAAATGTCTGCCCACTCCGCCTCTGCTTCCTTTATCTGTCATCCTATTACCCAGCCTTATCTCAGCCTTTATCTGGCTCTCTTATCTTTTAACACGACACACATTTTTTTGTTTTATTTTATCCAAGTGGACGGTCATTAATGGTAGACATGGTTGTCATGATAACTGAAAATACTCTTGTAATTGTAAGTGTGAGTTTCGCATCTCAAAATACCGGGTATGTGCCTTGTGCTGTTGGAGGTTTTAGTCTGCCTACTGCAGCTCACTCCACCCACTTCATCTACATTTAACCCCTTGTGCTCATAGCAGTGGGTCTAAACAATCTTAAAGAGGATTGTCCAAACAACATTTTATACTTATGAGTAAAGTATAATTAAAGAAATCAAATACAAACTAATAAAACAAACTAAAATATTACATTAAATCAATATTTCCAGCTGTAATGTCTGATTAATGCATTTCACTTGTGTTAAACTCAGTCGTCGGCTTTTCTCCACAGTGCCCAGTGAGCCTCCTCAAAACGTGCGTGCCATCTCCGTGACGTCGGACGAAGCGGTGATCACATGGGCAGAGCCTCCACGGCTGACGCTGCACGGTGTGCTGAAAGGCTACCGCGTTGTGTTCTGGTCCCTCTTCCCTGACGGAGGTGGGTGCTGTGGGGGCCAAGCCCAGTGGCCAATGCAGAGTAATTATCACCTATCTCATTTTAAACTTCACTAACCTGCCCATCCATGCACTTCCATGTTGTGTGTTGTCAATGTGTCTGTTGTTTTCATTGACAACATCAGAATCTGTCCCTTTTATGTGTAAGCAAATAGTGCTTTACATGTATATTATATATTATTTCTTTATTTTTTTTTCCTTGAATGCACATCTAAAAAATTAAATAATAATGATATCATTCAATTATGGCACGTAACACAAATTGATACGAATAAAATGTAAGCCTACTGTAAAGAAAAATACTGTAGTTGAAGTAGTTATTGAACAATGAGCTAAGCAGTAAACAAATATTCAGCTATACTAAATAAACGTTATTCCTACTGTAGATTTAAATAATAATGTATGTCCGTTGTCAGAGTGGGGAGAGATGCAGAATATCACTACAACTCGGGAACAGGTGGAGCTCAGAGGCCTGGAGAAGTTCACCAACTACAGCGTCCAGGTCCTGGCCTACACACAGGCCGGAGACGGGGTCCGCAGCAACGTCCTTTACATCCAAACTCGAGAAGACCGTAAGTATTTTCATATACATTCACATGGACAGATATAGACAGAATTTTGGGAAGAACATCATATTTCCCCCTTTTGCATGGAAGGGGGAAATAGGAACAAGTGAGGGGGATACATCAAAACACAGGGCTCGGCTGTATCTATCTCAAACCCATGACAAAAGCTCATTTATGCTTGGAAGCTCCATTAGCACTACTAATGAGCATTAAGAGGCTTTGGGTGCATAGCTCAGGCCTGAGGGAGGGCTGCATCCCGAAGTCAGCCAGCCATCAGTAAGACTGCATCCCTTCTACCAGACCCCTTGCCATAGGCATGGGGATTAACTCCTCTTGGATTAGAGAGAATTAATTTTGTGCTTACACCATTGGAGGCGGGATTACAGCAAGATCCATGTCTCTTTGTGAAGTGGAAAGAGGAGGGGCCTCAGGGTTAAAGATGGAAAGATAGAACAACAACAAGAGGAAATAATTTGGACCATTTTCCAAATCACTAACAATACTTTATGTACTTGGGCTTCGTTAAGTTTGCTAACTACAATGTGTATATTTAATAAACAATCTGATATTTATTTGAAGTTTTGTCTTGAGACTCTAGAGTATTGTTGTAACCCATGCTGCTGGTCTGTTATATTGGGTTTGGGCAGCTCTCGGGCACCAGATGGGACTAAGCTACCCCCCCCTCTGCCACTCTTCTTCTGAAATGGACATCCCGTTACAATAATGATGGCTGCCTCTGTACCCTTCCCCTTTAGCCTCATCTCATCACTTCCCAAAGGAAATGCACCTTCTCCCCAGTCACTCGTTCACACCACCCTGATGTGAGCTGCCTATTCTTAACTTTGACTCCTGTTATCCCCACTTGTGAACAGGCCAACTGACTGGATGAAGAGCCTCACTATAAGATTTAGAGGATCCAGTCTTGTTCTTCCTCCCTCAGTAGAGCCCAGAGGAGGCCCATTGTCAAGAAAGACTCACATTTATGGAAGGCACTGAATAGACATGACAGTGTTAACCCCACACTGTAAGGCTGTTGCCACAAAAGCATCATTGTTCGTTCTTTCAGTAAATCCTGCCACTTGATGTGTTTATTGTAAAATGTCGCACCAGTTTAAACATCCTTTGTTCTTTTAGCTTGATTACCTCTATTAAGAGCATTAAGTGGTGTCCAGTGTCGGCTCAAGTGGCTAGCAGCGGATCAGACATGATCTAATCTGTTTGTGAGGCCTGAGACTTAGAAGTGCTGGGTGTCACAGAGTCAGAACTGCTGACAAGAGTCTAAATGAACATATGTCACTGTCCACTGAAAGGGAGTTCCTCAGAGTCCTAGAGCAGCTTAGAGAAGGATAAGGCTGCCAATCTGCAAACAAGTCTGGTTAATTTAATAGGGACCAACGCCCAGTGTGTGTATAATTCTTAAAGTCCTGAATTATCCTACGTTAAGTTTTAAATATTTTTTTAATTACCATAGCATACATGGAGGAGTGTTAGTTGCATTCATGTTTGCTTGCACAATCCTGAATATTAAGACCATTCCAGTGCTCTAAATTGTCCCTCCTTTTTTAAAGTCCATACATCTTCACCAGATGTATTCAAATTGTCCTGCATCCTCGAGGCAACCGTAGGGTTTGGGTTCCCTCAAATCAGTGATAAAATACTTTAACTTATTTTCCCTAATTTACAGTGATATAATTTACGACCTTTAATGCCACAAAGTACATTTTCTGCTTCCTTTTTTTTCTCCAGTCCCTGGTCCACCAGCTGGCATCAAGGCAGTCCCTGCCTCACCTAACAGTGTGGTTGTTTCCTGGCTACCGCCTATCAAACCCAATGGTGTTATCCGCAAATACACCATCTACTGCTCCAGTCCTGGCTCAGGACAGCCGGTAAGTCTATCATATGTGGGAGCATCTCAGCAGTGAAGAGGAATTTGATGAAATTTTTAACCAGCATTATTCATTAAGCCTGCGCTATCCTTACTCTTATCTCTTTCACCGTGTTTGCACCACCATTTTATTTCCTGCCCTTCCAGATGAACAGATGAGGTTGTCTTGGCAACGTGATGAGACGTAGATATGCAAATGAAGCAGCGAACAAGCTCACACATGCACACTGCCGCATCCAAAGCATACAGACACTTTTGGAGGCTTCACAATTGAACATTTCCTATTTATTTGTCTACTGTATTTTGGATTGAGGTTAGATCGTGTGCACACAAGTACAAGTACCTCCTGAAATCTGAAATGAGCCTAGATCTCTCTTATTTTTCCCAAATACTCCTCCCTGTATGTGCATGAGAGCCATGTAAATGAGCCCGGCTGCAGAGAGGAGGGAGAACAGACACACCATTAGCAGCAGGGAGAGGCCGGGGGAGAGAGGGAAGAGAGGGATGAGCTGGAAGAGACGGAGCAGGGGATCGAGTGCTTTTGTTCATCTTTTTATTACCCTCAAATATCACTCACGGATCACTACATCTCCCTACACCATGGCCACGATATAGGAATGTCTGAGCGCACACCTCCTTTCCCTCGGTCGTCTTCACATCCCGCCATCTGCTCCTCTCCACTGAGCTAGACAGAGAGGGATAGAGGGAGTGCGACAATGCGATATGAACATATTAAAGAAACAGAGTAACTGACTTGAGAGAAAACAGTGCTTTGTGTGCCTCAGGTAGTGAACAAATCTACATTTCATTTATGCCCAATTAGTTTGTTTTACAAGCTTTCGTGTTCACAAATTTAGTTTTGGATGAAGCTTTTTATTCTATCACAGTTATAACAGTCTGATAAAATATAAAAAACTATTATATATTACAAGCTATTCTTTAATAAAATTTTTGTTTTAAAGTTTGGTAATACTTTGCCATGTAGTTATTCAACCAAGATATATTGTTATTTTTCAATCAAAAATCTATATTATAATCAAAGACACTTTATATAAAATAACAGTAATAAAATCAGACAACAATAATAAAAAAAACTAAGCAACAATTACTGCAAAAAGATAACAGAGTAACAAGAGTGATTTTAAGGATTAAAAGCAGTTCTGAACAGGTGGGCCTTGAGGGTTTTCTTGAAGGACGGCAGAAGAAAGCAATCAAATAAAAGTACTTTCAGCATAGTAATATTTCATTTGTTCTCCAGCCGTGGTGATGTTTCCGCGTTGTTAACACAATGGTGCATGTCTTCTGTCCCAGGCGCCCAGCGAGTATGAAGCCAATCCTGAGATGCTCTTCTACCGTATCACGCACCTCTCCCGCGGTAAACAGTACCACATCTGGGCTGCCGCCGTGACAACTGCTGGCCGCGGGAACATCAGCTCAAAGGTCAATGTGGAGCCTGCTGGGAAAGGTGGGTCCCCCGGGCGATTGTGTAAAGCACAGGAAGGTTAAAGGGATTTCTATAAAGGTTATGATGTTACCAATATGGCTGTAAAAATTACAACACCGTGATGCTCTCTTCTTTCACTTTCCATGGCAGCTTTATATTGACTGACAGTCCCGGTATTGATTGAGTGGAAAGAAACGCTGTTGTTAATTATGTTGTGATGAACAGAGCCTATCTAGTAAACTGACCCTCAGGGAGTACAATAGCTAGCCAGGATCAATAAAGAGGAGAATCTATGGAGAAAAGATAGACTCAATCCATGATGCCAGGGGAGGGACAGGGTTAAAACACCAGGAGCTTTTTACTTACACAATAATGCAGGGAAGCCTCTTGTCAGAATTAAGCCTCTTAAATAACAATAAAACACTTACAAAAAGAAAACTGGTTGTCATAAATTGGATCGAAAATTAATTGAACATTACTGAACATTCACTTTTTGGTGTTCAGTTCCGGCCAAAATCCTGTCCTTTGGTGGCACAGTGACCACGCCCTGGATGAAGGAAGTGCGTCTGCCCTGTAGCTCAGTGGGGGAACCAACCCCAACAATAAAATGGACCAAAGACAGGTGAGTTTCCAGGATCAAGGTTCTACAACACAAGGATATGTTTTGTGTCGTGTGGGAAATGTTAATAATTTGTGCCTTTCTATAAAGTGACAACTCTGCCATCCCAGTGACGGCCGACGGGCAGAGACAGATTCTATCAAACGGGACTTTGGTTTTACGTTCAGTCAAAGCAGAGGACTCTGGATACTACACCTGCACAGCTACTAACACGCTCGGCTTTGACACCATTATTGTTAATCTAGTGGTTCAAGGTATGGCATAAGATACATTTGAGATAAAGGTTAGCGTTGCTTAATGTAAATCGAGTGGCTGAAGTTGCTTTTTGTGTTTTTTTTTTTTAGTTCCTCCTGACCAGCCTCGCCTGACTGTGTCCACTACCTCCACCTCCTCCATCACTCTTACTTGGATACCTGGGGACAACGGAGGAAGCTCTATCAGAGGTGCACTAAAGCATTTTATACTTTGTTATAACTGATTGTACTTTTCTCAGAATGAGACTATTCAGGTTATTTTGGTTGTATAAGATTATTATCAAATTGATTAAACAGATTAGTGCAGAGACAGGTTACGAGTAAAGACTGCACTGGTCTCTCAAGAGTAAATTATTTGAAATAGGAATTATCAATAATTAGTTAATTAATTATTTGGTATTATAAAATGATTCATTATACAATCTAACCAAAGGTTAAACTAAATTGTTTCTAGGTAGAGTTGAATGAACGCTTCGTCAATTCTAGCTCCATGTCGCCACCTGGTGGTCAGGCAGGCAGTTGCAGTCCTCTACATTCACGATTTTTCCCCCTGAAAAATTCCTGTCAATGATAGCTTGTATGCTTTTGTAGGTTTTGTGCTGCAGTACTCAGTGGACAATACAGAGGAGTGGAGGGATGTGTTCATCAGCTCGAGTGAGAGGTCTTTCCGATTGGACAATCTCCGCTGTGGAACCTGGTACAAGGTCAAGCTGGCGGCCAAGAACAGTGTGGGGTCAGGGCGCATCAGTGAAATCATTGAAGCCAAGACACATGGGAGGGGTAAGCGCTCTTCAAGCATAAATAAATAAACTATCACAGCAGGGTGTAATGTGATAATTTTCTAATTTGTTAATGTTGATGTTTTGCATAATTTCCCTTTTGTCTGTAGAACCTGTTTTCAACAAGGACCAGCCTCTGCTCACACACATCAACTCCACTCATGCTGGGCTCAACCTCCAGGGCTGGACCAGCGGCGGATGCCCCATCACTGATCTCATGCTTGAGTTCAGGCCTAAAGGCACCTGGGCGTGGCAGAGCCTTAAAGCTAACTCTACAACTCAGCTTTTCCTCAGTGAGCTGCGAGAGGCAACCTGGTACGAGCTGAAGATGAAGGCCTGCAACAGTGCTGGCTGTGGCAATCAGAGCTCACAGTTTGCTACAACCGATTATGATGGGAGTAAGTAGAACAACCATAAAACAACAAATGTGTCGGGCGCTGGTGGTTTTAAACACTTATTTCTTTCGTCAGGTACCATCCCTCCTATTAAATCAGCTCGTGGCGAAGGAGACGATGTAAAGAAACTCTTCTCCATTGGTTCACCTGTCATCCTTATCACAATGGGTGTTGCTCTGCTTTTTATCATTCGAAAAAAGCGAAAGGAGAAGAGATTAAAACGACTCAGAGGTGAGACTAGATAAAGTTTTAGAAACCTTAATTGATGACAATCTTTTCATGATTTAATCTCATTTTAAAATTCTTTCTCTATTTAGATGCTAAAAGTCTTGCAGAGATGCTTATCAGGTAAAAAATATTATAAAGTGCATTAGTTGGTAGAATAATTGAATAGTTGAATAATTCAATTTTGAGAGGAGTCTTAATCTTTTTTCGTAATTAATTCGTTTTTTGTTAACAGTAAAAACAATCGCACCATAGACACTCCAGTGAAGGGCCCTCCTCAGGGGCCTCGACTTCACATAGACATCCCTCGGGTTCAGCTTCTTATTGAAGACAAAGAGGGCATCAAACAGATTGGTTGGTATAACTCAAAATATCCTAATATTACGTCCCTGCACAGGACAATGTGATGTAGATGTTTTTTTGTTTAGGAGAAGACAAAGCAGCTGTGCCAGTAACAGATACTGAGTTCAGTCAGTCAGTGAACCCACAGAACTTCTGCACTGGCGTCTCCTTGCACCACCAGGCTCTCATCCAAAACTCAGGACCGCTTATTGACATGTCCGACATTCGTCCAGGAACAAGTGAGTTGCACCTTGTTGCTGCCAGGTATATTCATTATCAAAGACGATTTTGTCTAAATATGATGCATGTACTTTGTCAGATCCAGTGTCCAGGAAAAGTATCAAGTCTGCCCACAGCTCCAGAAACAGATATTCAAGTCAGTGGACTCTGAGTCGGCCAAGCCAGACCCAGTCCACAGCATCAGCACGAACTTTGACCTCTGACTGGAGAACTATGGGTTCTCGTGGCATTACTGCCACAGAGAGTGACAGCTACAGTGCCAGCCTTTCTCAAGACACCGGTAAATACACTACATGAAAATGCTAAAATCAACAAATGTAACTATACTATATCTTTGAACTGAAGCTGAACTGGCTTTCTTTCTTCAGATAAAGGTCGTAACAGCATGGTTTCAACAGAGAGTGCCTCATCCACTTATGAGGAGCTGGCCAGAGCGTATGAACATGCAAAGCTGGAGGAGCACCTGCAGCATGCCAAGTTCACCATCACAGAGTGCTTCATATCTGATAGTTCTTCTGATCAAATGACCACCGGCACAAATGACCCAGCAGACAGTATGACTTCTTTGAGCACTCCGTCAGAGCCGGGCATCTGCCGTTTCACCGCCTCCCCACCCAAACCACAAGACTACGACCGCGGCAAGAATGTGGCTGTGCCTATCCCACACCGCGCCAAAAGTGAGGATAAATATGGTATTTATGCATATTTATGCTCGGAAATTAAAATGTTTACCTAACTGTAGGCCATATCTTTTTGAGTGTGTAAAATGGTTAGCCTCATAATCATCAAAGTTTTTATAACTACTCAAAAGTATCAGCCTCCGCAAACCTCCATCTGATTCATTATAAAACAAAGATTTTCACAAGGTTACATCATTCTTTCTTTTCTTCTTACCTCAGGTGAATTTTGCAATCTTCCCCTATACATGAAAACAGACCCGTTCTTCCGTAAACAAGGGGAGCTGCACGACCCGTGCCCTGCCGTGCCTCCACGGGAAGCTTCAATCCGGAGTCTCACACAAAGAGGCTATCACACCCAGGGACGCCACAAGACTCTAGACTCCAAACAGCTGGGCCACTCGGGGCCGAGCAGCCTGGGTTCAAGTTCAGGCACCTCCACTCTGCCCCAAAGGACCCTGACAATGCCCAGCTCCAACACAGCAGCCACAGCCTCCACCTCCAGCACGAGCAGTAACCCTAACATCAACTCCAAAGGCGGCTCCAGAGACTCACTGCTAGAGAGCAGCTCGTCTGCGCTGGGCCGACTTCAGAAACAGAGCGCAGGCGCCTACTCCAAATCTTACACACTGGTGTAGCCCGCTCATTTGTACTGACTGAACCGTCCAAACCTGGGCCATCCGGGGCAGAGGGCACAAACATCTCTTTAATCCCAGTTATGGAGAGCCCGGTGGCCTGCTCAGCTGCTCTATAACCGCAGGAGTCTGTCGTCCGGCAAAGACCAATTCAACCGGACTTTTTCATGTACTCCTGGGACTCTTGAAAAACTACTAACTCAAACTAACAGATCCAGCAGGCTGGTGCTCGCTCTGCTCATTTTATACTGGGGTTGCACTGCGCAAAGCCTGGATGCAATTCTGTGGTCATTTTGAAAAACTGACTATGATTGAGGAGCTCTGTTCTTACAAGATGAAAACTATGATAGCCAGTGTGAAGCTGTGTGATCATCCCGTCTCTCATACATGCACTGTCCTCCTTACTTTAGTCTTATTATCCATTTGCAGACTTGAAGTTAAGTTTCCTCTTCTAACTGTAACCCCTTCTCATGTCTCTTAATGTCCCGCATTGAGATGGCAAATACACAAAAACATTTCATAGAAATCAGGTAAGCTTTCAGGAAAGATCAAAGTTTTCTCATGTGAAATCGTTCCGTACATCGCTAAATGAATGACACATGCATAATGAATGACATGACTACTCAAATAAGTAGCTTTGATTTCTCACATAAAAATAGAGATTATTTGGTAGTATAAAGAATTTACATATATATTTCTATGTATAGTATTGAAATTTAAGTGAAATTATGACAAAGTATTAATAGTGTGCACCTAAGTACTGGTGAAGTGCACACAGCAATTTATGGTATGGTCCATTCTTCTAAATTTATCAAAAGACAATCGCTCAATCATGTGAAGAGGAATTTAACATGTTGGACTAAGATTAAGTGAATATAGAGTATGTTAAGTATGGTACTGTTGGCTGACTGCGTTAAGAGAAATCTCAAGTAGTTATGAAGTACAAGGGTTCTGGTGAGTCCGAAATAACACACAAATACTATGTAGCATTGTCTTTATTGTGTGTGTTTGGAAAATACCAGGACAAAGACGGAATTTTATGACACCGTTCCTGATTTTGAAGAGGGGGTATGTGTAATCTTCTAATCAATGTTACAATCAGAGTATCTCCTAGTATTGTTGTTTTTGTTAATAACGGCTGCTATAAATCTATTACTAAAATACAGTATTATTATTATTATTATTGCCCAATTACCAATGTCTACACTGTCACAAACTAGACAGAAATCCCATGATGTGAATGAAGCAGAATATACTTACTGTCAGGGAGCTCATTTTAAGATGATATAATGTTCGCTCAATTGAAATATCGTATATAAATGTTTTCCTATTTCTGGGGTACTGTATATGTCCCGTTTGTTTTCTCCCAATGTATATTCACACAAAAAACTTTAAGGAGTGTCTATTTTTGAGATGCCTCCTCAACAGTGTTTTGTGGTTTACATTGATTTACTCATTTGTTTCTTTGTCTATTTGTCTGACTCAAAGAGGTTAAGGAAATAGTTTATAAGTATTTTATGCAATGGAATTGCAAGTTGTTTTTGTTTCAACAGTTCTGGTACATGGCCTAAACCAGTCCAGCCAAGTCAAATCAGGGACCCGTAGCTCTTTTGGTCATTAGTGTAAATAGCGAAGGACATGAGCAGGTCGGATCATGTGATGTGTTCAGGCTCCTGTCCAAGCTCAAAGGATTTCAATTCAAATGTTTTTTCCTAAACATGTCTCCTTGATTTGTCCCTTTGTGCGTGTTGTTTATAGATCAAGTCTTGTACATAAACACAGTTTTGTATGAAGAGCTATTTTCAGCAGAACAAATCAGGGGACACATCAGGGTTGGATGCCCCATGTTCAAAATCAAAAATGAATTATTTTATTTCAAAATGGGCAAAATATTATTTTCCCTATATGTTTTTGATACTAATTTGTTGACTTTTGATTATTTTAAAAGGTCTTTTGATGTTGTCATTTGTCCCATTAACTTTTATATTATTTTGTATTTTATTTTTCATCCTCAAAAGTCATTGCATGCTTGCTTAAAGGGAAAATAGAAGGAAAAATGTATGAAAATCTAAAGCAAAAATCAAAAAAAAGTTGCGGGTATCCCAAACATTTGTTTGAGTTGCTTGTTATAGCAAATGCTTGTGTTCAAAGGTACATTTTCTATGAAAAGAGACAAAAACTAAAAAGATCATTCTAACACCTTGTGCAATAAAGCTATCTTTCATATGTCATGGCTTCTGCTGTCAATCTCAAACACGTTGTCTGGACAAATGGACTTATTACAATTTATGTGTTGTTTATCATTACCATATTGGACTCATTGTGAGGCTTTGAGCTGCAAACGGATGAGCTTGATATACCGGTAGTAACACTAACAAATATAGCCGCAAGCGGCAATGAATGGCTCGCGCCACACTGCTGTCCCCCAACGCAAGGAGGAGGGGCAGCAAAATGTTAGAATTTTAGAAAAAGGAGATATCCAGAATGTAGAGAGGCACGATTTTCCTGACTTTTCGTCAAAGTTCGCTAGGTGAAAAATAGGCGGGTTGGTCCCAAGAAGAAAGAAGAAAGAATAATGTTTTTCACATGACATGTTAATATGCACGGAACGTGCATGAGTTGGAGAATGCGTTGCAACAAAATAATAATAAAAATAATGATTGAAAGATTTACATTAACTATGTACATATATGTACACCATGCACAAACAAAGTCCAGGCCCTCCTCCAGGCAACACAAAAGCAGTAAAACCAATCTTCACAATAGTCACACTGGACCCACGACCCCACGACACCTCCTCTGCCTCATTTGGTAGATCTGGCCTATGGCACCTGCCACACCGCAATTCTTCTGGTTCTGGCTCTAGCTCTGACTCCAGGAAGTATGACAAAACACTTTTTTGAAGAACAAACAAAGCAATAAACATAAGCATCAGTGCGTGCACATAATGATTAAAAAGACCAGTGATCTAACTACAGATACCTTACAGTAATGCTATATTTGAGTTAAACAAAGCTAAAACCTTAAATACGTGATGCCATAATTTAAGGACTTAAATAGTATTATAATGTAAAAAAAAGCTCACTTGATATACACTTGTAAAACAAAAACACCACTATGCTTTCTGTCATTACCGGTTGATGTTGTGGATCCAGTGGACATGAAGAAGGGGCTGCAGGTTGTTGGGGAGACCTTTATTAAAATTAACGATTTAAAGTTAAATAAATACGTAGTGTTTCTGTTACTAACATGACAAGGAAGTGTCACGAACGGCCGAACGGAGCCAATTTATGGAGCTGGAAACAGGCGATGAATTAACAGTCTTTAATGATGAACAGAACAGAAAAATACAAAATCTCTTGGTTAAGAGTTACGACAAACAAAAGATCCTTCCAGCGGTGGGCAGCGCCAGCAACCGCGGTGTCAGAGGGCAGACAAGAGGCGTAGTCAGGTCCGTTCCAGGTTCGGTACACAGGCAAGACAGCGTTGTCAGAGGATAGGCGAAAGGGTCATCATAACGGTCCAAGATCGATGACAGCAACCGGGATCACGAGGAATAGGCAAAATGCAGAGTCAGAGTCCAAAAACAAGAATCACAATAGCAAAACCTCGATAAGGGCTCGATAGCTGGAGCCGACCAAATAGCGCAGACAATCTCGCCCCGAGGCAGAGAAACAAACATCTAATATACCACACCCAGTGATTGACAAGCAGATACAGCAGTGAACCCACTCACAGGTGTGGAAGCCTGGGATGAGAGACAAAGGGGCGGAAACCAGAGGGGAGAACAAGAAGAGAGGGGGGAAACCAAGAGGAGCAGAGAAAGAAACAGCGTGAGTAAAACAAGACAAACTATACATCACCAGACAGATGGTGACCAGGACAGGAAGAGGAGGTCTTTCTACACTTTCTCTGGAGGCCATTGAATGTTGATGGTTCTATTATAGTTAAAAGATATTCAATAAAATCAGCACAAATTAAAAATAAATTTGACGTGTTATGTTTAATTGGATTTTGTTCTTGTGTATTTATCTTAGTTTTGAGTGCAAGCTGTCTGGGGCTCGGAGGCGATGGTGGTGATGGAGGTGGTGGAGGTGGCTGTGGAGGGGAGGGTGCCCTACATTGAGGCCCAGACGGCATGACCCGGGACCAGTCAATAGCCTCTAGATCCAGAGGGTAGGAGCCACACCTCCTGAACCCAGCTACTTCAACCCCACTATTCTTTAACCTCTGATATGAGTGTTTAAAAACAATTTTTTTGAAGAAAACAAAAAAGAGTGGGTCCAAAATAACTCACTTCCAGAGACTGCAGAATGTGGGAGGTGTGTGGCAGTAAGCACAGAAGGATGACCCCCTCCATCTGTGCCACCTGGACCAGCTCTGGACCGAGGTGGGACGGGTAGCCATCCATCACAAGCAGCAGAGGGCGCTTCTTGGTAGCAAACTTATGCGATATAGTCTCTTGTTTCAGAGGCCTGCCTATAAGCATACTTTGTCCCCCGGGGCATGACAACTTTCCTATGAAGGCTGTCCAGCTGAAACCCCGTCTCATCGCAGTTGTATATTTGATTCTCCCTCAGCCCATACTTCTCCATGGTGTTTTTAAGAAGTTTAAAATAGCCTTCAATTGGCCCCCTCTTGGCACAGGACACCCTCCCATGGTCAATGAGGTCTGGGGTCAGATTTGTGAGGCGTTGATAATGTCGCTCTGTGAAATATATCCACCATGTCGGACCAAGCACCACCTTCAGAGCCTCTGGATTGCACTTTTTGTGAATGGCCAGATCATGGGCCAGGACCTGTTGCTTAGTCACAGGAAACGCCTAACTGGCGGAGTGCAGGCAGTACGCCACCAGTGCATTCACAGCTGGAGAGTTGATTCTTAGCACCCATGATGCAAGTTGGGGTCACCTTTCCACTGATTCAGTGACTCAGGCTGGACTTCAGGACCCCAAAGTGAGCAGCTGCCTGCCTGATGCTGAGCCTACCTGCCTGATGCTGAGCCTGCCTTCCTGATGCTGAGCCTGCCTTCCTGATGCTGAGCCTGCCTGCCTGATGCGTAGCCTGCTGCCTGATGCTGAGCCTACCTGCCTGATGCTGAGCCTGCCTGCCTGATGCTGAGCCTGTCTGCCTGATGCTGAGCCTGCCTGCCTGATGCTGAGCCTGCCTGCCTGATGCTGAGCCTACCTGCCTGATGCTGAGCCTGTCTGCCTGATGCTGAGCCTGCCTGCCTGATGCTGAGCCTGCCTGCCTGATGCTGAGCCTGCCTGCCTGCCTGATGCTGAGCCTACCTGCCTAATGCTGAGCCTGCCTTCCTGATGCTGAGCCTGCCTGCCTGATGCTGAGCCTGGCTGCCTGATGCTGAGCCTGCCTGCCTGATGCTGAGCCTGTCTGCCTGATGCTGAGCCTGCCTGCCTGATGCTGAGCCTGCCTGCCTGATGCTGAGCCTGCCTGCCTGATGCTGAGCCTGCCTGCCTGATGCTGAGCCTGGCTGCCTGATGCTGAGCCTGCCTGCCTGATGCTGAGCCTGTCTGCCTGATGCTGAGCCTGCCTGCCTGATGCTGAGCCTGCCTGCCTGATGCTGAGCCTGCCTGCCTGATGCTGAGCCTGGCTGGCTGTTTGACTTCCGTAAGTTAAATTCAAAATAACAACAAGAATTATGAGGAGTAATATCGAGAGAACGTTGCCCTTCTATAGCATTTTTCTTCCAAACGTGTTCTTCCAAGCATTTATATCAGAATTACTCTACTACTAATATAAATAAAAGTACAACATTTTGGCTCGAATCACATTGATGTTTGGAGAGTTGTGTACTTGGACACCATGGAGTTACACAAAACTGCCAGAAATTGTAGTTTGATTTTTAAATAAAAATACAAATTCAATGTCACCAAACATGGGTAGATATTTCTGTTTTCACCTTAATGAAAGCATGAGTTGGGGGACGCACGAGCTGTAAAGTGTAAATGAGCTTTACCTCGTCACCTCCATGTAAAGCGCTCGTTTAGTGCCCACTTCCTACACTTTCGCCCGATTTGAACGATAATGCTTGAATTTCCCACAACTAATATGTCTGCATTACATGTGCTTGAGTGGAGGAGTTTAATTAACAGTTGCCTAATTAACAGTTGCAGTCCGCTGCTTGTAGTGAAGTTACTTGGTCTGAATAATACTAAATACCCTTAATAAACAAACACAAATCATAAGGATTTTGTATATTTCCAACAGGCCAAAAGCAGTGAAATTTGAGATATGTGCCTGATAATATGAAAATAATAACAAATAGGTAAAAATTGACAATTTGGGTTCAGGTAAAAGTTCCTGCTTTACCCCCAAAAGGCCACAAGATGGCAGTGTAGTACCGTTATCCACAGTGGTCCTCAGTGATGCTGACAGAGCCTCTGAGCCGTGGAGCTCTCAGCGGGGGCAGTCGTTCATGACGGAGATGTAGTGAATAATTGATCTCAACAGTCACCTGCACTGGCCCCTGACACCACACCAGCGTCTGACGGGTCCATGCTAGTTCACTTTCAAAAAATTATAGATATTAAAGCCCGACTCCCTGTGTTTGTTTACTGACCTGCCAATCACATTGATCACTCAAACCACCCACTACTACAGAGGAGTGAGTGCAGATCAAAACTTAATTAGACGTGTTGCTTTGAGAGAAGGCGGCGGGTGTGATGGGTCTTTTCAGACGATGTCGGGCCTTTCACAATAACAGTCTTTAACCAGTCAAGACAGTGTGTCAGCTCAGTAGTTTGCAGACAGGTTACTTTATACCATCAGTGAAAAACAACAGGTCCTGAGGACAATTTTACAAGATTTAATTTATTAACTATTATACAGTTCACATAAGGCCTTCATCTTCAAACACTTCAAATTTCATGGTCTGTCCTTGGTGCACAGTACATGTTTCTTCTTTTTCAGTTCTTTAATTTGATCTAATTGTATGTTTTAAAGTGGGGTGAAGCGTTTGTCCTTCCTTTGAGTATTTTAGATCATGCATCAACCGTAAAGCGGCCTTGAACCATTCACAAAAATTGTAAAAATGGACTTTCAATCATTGAAATACACACTAGAAATGTTTTCTACCATTGACTAAAGGGTGGAGCCCCCAACAAACAAATAAACACATTATAGAGTAGTATGCACTTTGCCAATGTTGAGTTCAAATGATTGTGTACACCTTAGTTAGCGGCGGATTGATGACTATCATAGTTTGGAATTACAAACTTGAAACTGCAAACAGCATTGCAATCCAAAAGTACCAGTGAGTTCAGCTCCAAAAATACTCATACGAGAGCTCTACATACAATAAATTTACCAGGACACAGTCACCCAGAGCCTGTGTCTGCTGGTTCAGTTTCTCCAAAGACTTCATTCAAGACAGTGCTTCACTTCCGTTGGATCGTTAAATGACTGTTTCTTCATTCACAATGCTACCATTGAACATGTGTTGCTTGTTTTTCTGTAAAAGGGGAGGGGGTGTAAGCCAGCACTAAACTAACTCACTAAAGCAGCAGATGGGTCTTTCCCAAGTCCCATTCACAATTATATAAAAGTCTACAGGGTTGTGTTTACTGGGACCATTGAAACAGTGAAAGGACTAAACCTTCTGACGTTCTGAGTTACAAGTTCTTAATATTAGATGAAAACAAAGAGGTTGGCTGATAGGCGGCCACAGCAATACATCCCCAACCTTCTAAGGTTTCAAGCTTGTAGTCTCCATAGTCACCAGATGGCAACAGTTGTGTTTTGGTATCACATGTTACACATTACATTTCCCCTTTTCACTTTGTATCCTTCACCTGAATGAAAGCAGGTAATCTCGTTTTAAATGCAGCCTAAAGTTCCCTAAATGTCCATTCAGATCAATCAACATCTAGACAAATGCTTCACGTAAACTAGCGTTCACATGGTTGGGTGAATAAGGAAAATGGTTTGATACAGACTTCCCATCAGTCTAAAATGCAACTTCTGAATTTTCGGGAAACATTTGTTTTTACAAAAAGGATTTTACAAGCCTGTTCTAATGCCACACCTGCCACTAAACATAAAATATGGGCAGTTAGTCAATGTGGCATCTCTTCAGTTAAACACCACACTATGAAAAAGTGCTTGAGATAAGTTAGTGAATACAAAAAGAATATGTCTGATGTAAACAAGGTTTAATCTGCCAACGTTCTGTTTGGGCAGGGGTTATGGCTGCTGAGCTATGAAATAAAAACAGTGATCGATAAAGTGCATCCCTGGATGTGTACCCTTCCTCTGCTCCTGACAGCACCTCTCGAGCAGCTCAATACACAGAACGTACACAGGAACAGCCCAACAATCCAGTGGTAGTACTTCATGAGACAACAAAATTAAAATACAGGATAAAATCATGTCTTCCAGCTTGGCATGGAGGAGGTTTTTTTCTTGTAGTGTAGAATAAGTGGTGTAATCAGAAGGCTTGTAGTGACAGGGCTTTTGATCTATAGACAGAGCATGGCAGTACAAGTTAGTTATCATCCCATATTATACTTTTACAACCAGTGCTTTAACTTATCACATTGGACCAGGATCCAGCCACAAGCATCCAGGGGACGTGTCTGCTGGCTCGTTTTGTCTCTGGTCTAGGAGTTAAAACAATCTTCAATGACAATGCTAACACTAAAAATGTGATGCCCTTAAATTCAGCAAGCACAAATGGATTTTACGAATAAGGGCAGCTCCGTCTCATGTGGATATAGTGAATATGTCTTGAGGGGCTGGAAGTATTCTTCTTTTTTCTGTTGTGAGATAAGGTCCAGCATGGGCACGTGTGGTGGGAGTCTCTTACAGTGTCTCCTGTTCGGCCGGTGAGTGGTGAGGGTGCGGGTGCTGGTGCAGAGGAGGGAGCAGAGACTGTAGAGGCGACTGGGGCGTGGTGGGGGGCGACTGCTGCAGTGGGCTGAAGTGGGCTCCGCTGTGGGGGGGAGAGGAGCGGTAACAGCTGTAGGCTGAGGTCAAGGCGGTGGTGGGAGAGGCGGGAAGTCCTCCGAGCCCAGTGGGGGAGTCAATGAGTGGTTGGTTGTAGAAGAAGAAGGCGCACTGATGGATAAAGGCCTCGATGATTGTCTGGTAGGTGCGTGTGGCGGTCAGAGCGTCCATAGTGGTGAAGTCGGGCCTCATCAGCGTGGGCCAGAAGCAGATGGAGAGATTCTCACTAGTCATCAGGTTCAGCCTACTCAGCTGGCTCACCCTTGGGACACACAAATACTAGTATTAACAAAGGTAGAATATAAAATTAACTCACTAAAAGAATCGCAATCGAATTGAAATTGCACTTTGAGTGCTTGCCCATGGTGCAATGTTAGGGCCCTCGAACATTTGCCAAATGTCTCTCTCGCTCTCCTCATTTCATGCTACAACTGTGATGTCAAATAAAGCCTTCGGGCTAGAAATTGCACTTAACTGAAAAACCAACATCTATAATATTAATCAACAAACATAACACCAAATAAACCACAACTGCCTATTGACCAGATATGCATGTTCTCAATTTTCCAAACCTGGAATTTCTCTGACACATCTAACTTCCACTACTACCTAAAAACACTGTCACAGTAAACACAGGAGAGCAAAATACATACATAGAAACGGCTTGATGTACGCAGTATGTGCAAAACTCACTTGTGTAAGTGGCTCACAACATATTTGAAGACATCATAGTTCTCTCTGGGGAACTTCCTCAGGACATCCTTCATGGTGTAAAGCCTCTGTTCTCGGTCATTAATTTCTGTGAGCAGAGGATGTATAGAAAAAAATGTCATCATCAAACTGATCTAAAGCTTGATGAGTAATATAGAATAACTCTACAAACAAAGGGAGTCCACTAAATCCTCCCCCATACTTCACCCCCTTTCAAAACAATCTTTTTGATTTTTGTATAGAGACCCTCCCAGCACAGTGGTGTTTGCTTACTGAAAGCCTCCAGTAGGTCCACCTGCAGAGCACAAGGCACCACGGGCTCAGGCAGCTCAGAGAAGAAGCTTTTGAGACCTCCGGCAACAGTGTTGATGGCGAAGTCCTTTTCCACCAGATCTAACCCATGGTCTACAAAAAAGGTAAATAGAGTCAGTGATAACAATCAGTATGCCAAAGCGGTTTATGTTTTTGATAAGGCAGCATCATAATTACACATGTGGACACAAATTAACTCACCCTGTTCAAACTGCTTCTGCATACTCTCCATCTCAGACTTGTTCCCGCTCACTCTGTACAATCCTTCTGTGTTGAGGCCTGTGGAAAAATGTGTACATCAGAGAAACAGAGGTGTGGGAGGGGGCCCAGCGGGGAGCAGCACAAACACTGCATTAGTTACACTGCAACAGACACATGCTAGCAACTGTTCTCCTGTTACTCATTTCTAATTAGATGTATATTTTGGATTTAGGAGGGCAAATAAAAAACACATTAACTAGTTAAATTATACAAGGACATAGGTACATAATTATTTGAACATAATTGAAATGGAACCTCACCTGTTGTCTCGATAAACCGGACACATTTCTCAATAAAGAGAGGGATTGGTCTATCTGGAGACACCACATTCACAAGCGGGACCCCGAAGTAGCTGCTCTCCATGGGCTTGGGAACTGCAGGACGTGGCTTTGTTCTTGTTTTCTGTTGAAATTAAAAAGAAAATGACAAAGTTAAAACAGTAGCAATGAGATTAAATGATGTTAATTGTTTTGACTCTCACTTTGGCGGTTCGTCGCAGACTCTTCAGTATGTTCCTCTTTTTGGGATCTTCACTCTCCTCAACAAGAATGTCGCTTTTTAGGGTCCCGTAGTCTTCTTCCTTGGACTTAGTGAGAGCGCCCATCTCATCGTCACTACCAATAAAGCTTGTACGGAAGCTGCTGAACTTGCCGAGCCTCTTGGAGCGGTCGCGGTAGAGGCGTGGCTTAACCCCCACAGCAGAGAACTTTCTCCGTCTCTCCAATGAGCTGCTGTCGGCTTCACTGTCTGACCCATTTCCATTGGAGTGCATCCTGTTCGAGTTTCGGATGGTGATGATTTTACCTTGTGTGCTGTCATGGGGCACAGAGTAGATGATCTCCTCGTTGCTGAGACGAGGCTTTGATACAGCATCCAAAGGTTCAGCGTAGTCAGACGGATCGTAGCCAACATCTCCACCAGGAACCCAAGTGACAGCAGAGGGCAGGGAGCGGCGATGACCAAGGGTGTCGATATAAGGATTTCTGCTCACTTTACGAAAGTCAAATGTCACGCCAGGTTTTACACGAACTTGGGCTGGCACTTTATTGTTGAGTTTGTTCTCAAAGTCCCTAATATCAGAGATGACAGAGATGTCACTTGAATCCAAGTCAGGCATGTTGAAGCCTCCTCCGTGTGAGGTGAGTGTGCCATCGTAGTATGGGGGAGATGGCTCCACATCATCCTCAGAATCCAGGTACATAGTGACAGGGCTTGGAGAGCTGCAGCGCGGGGAATACACGTTTTCCCCAGTGCATGCTTCAGCAACATTGTCGTACATGTGAGTGGCCTCCACAATGTTGCGTTTCTCCACTACCTCCATGAGGAAAGAGTGAAACATCTCTATTCTGTGCAAGCCCCCCACCATGCCCCCAGAGCCACACACCAGACTATTGAAACGGCCCTCGATCTCATGGGCCAGTTCTTCTCCAGCGATGAGCTGCTCACTGACATAGTCGCTGTCGGTGAGCTCTGCCTGGCTATCCCCCACAGCCAGGATTTGTACAGGGATAATGTCCTGAACTTCACAGAGGAACGCACAAAGAGTCTCCAGAGAGGCCTTACGGGAGGCAGAGTACACAGCCATGTACCCATGGACCAATCGGCTTTTTCTCAGAGTGAACGAGGCATGATATGACAGCACTGACATCTCTATGGCCAGCTTGTGTCCACCCACCGTCTGCTCTAGTATGACAGAGGTGCCACTTCCAGACATAGGCCTGCAGTGTTGAGGCATTAGGAAAGGAGACAAGAGCTGTTCTATATCGTAGAAGTCTCCACACATCAAACACATGACAATGCGCAGGTCTACCTCTGGGACAGGCTGAAGAGGAGAGTCTCTGAGGGCAGCGGGTTCAGGGAGGAGGGGCGGGGAGCTGCTACTGAAGGATGTGCTCCGTCTTATGTCCAAAAGACTTCTGAGTACCTGGTTGATCTGGGACTCGCTCAAACTGTGGCCATAACCAACCCCAGGGGAGGCTGGATCTAAGAAGCTACACTGAAGCCTCCGGGCTACTTGTTGTCCCTGTGTTATTAGGGTTAACGCAGTTTCACTACCAATATCTGAATATGACCCCACTCCCCTCTTAGTCACCAAAAGCAGTGACAAAGGCAGCTGGGCTAACTGACTATCCCTTCTGCCTAGTGTCGACTCCCTCAGTCTCTCCAGGCTTTCTACCACATAAGAAAGTGAATCTTTTGAATTGTAAAGACACAGACAACCATGAGGGGTGAAAGTTGGCGTGTGGAAAGAATTTACGGGAAGACGTACATTCCCTTCAATGGGCCGTAAGGTGAGTTCATACATCTTTCCATCTAATACATACCAGTCATCATTTGTGCACAAAGCTCTAATCTCATTGGCAAATTCTCTGGCCAGCCCATCCTTACCGAGTATAACAAGATTAATCCTATCTGCCTTGTTGTCCCCAAAATGACACTTCATGTCATAAAAGGGGTAGTATGTGGGGAAATGAGCCGCTAAAATATGTTCTATTTTAGAGTCTCCACAGTGTGGACTGCTGGGGCATGTCTCCTTTGTGGGGTGATAGACAAAGTGGATATGCTTCAATACTAGAGCATCTCTTTCAGCTGGAAGCTTTTGTAATGCCTTAAAGCGCTGTTCCTCCCCCAGAACCTCCTGAATGGCACCCATCTTTTCTTTGCTTGGTTTAGCATCCACCTCAAGCTCATAGAACAGCTCAGAGTACTCGAGTAGGAGTTCTTGGAAATCTTCCTTGGCGCGGTCAATAATCTCCTTCTGGTGCCGGTTATACAGGTCTAAGTACTCGGGCTCCTCCAGCCACTGGTAGAACTCCTCATTCATGATGAAGCTACGCGCCTCCTCCCATGGTTTCCCAGGTGTAACAAACGGAGATGACACTAATTTATGTTTGAACTCCAGTCTGATCTCTGCTCGCCTGCACTCATTACGCAGGTGCTCCAAGTGGGCGTTAAAGATATCTTCGGCCTCTCCAGTCTCCAGCAGGTCTGAGGGGATCCTCTCATCCTCCATGTTGTCGATGTGGGATGTGTCCTCCCACGGAGAGTCTTCCAACACAACAAACCAATGAGCAAAGTGTGGTTTGGACTCCAGGACCTTCTGTACCCCAGACCAGCTTAGCTGATCAATCTCATCCAAGTCAGGCACTAAAGAACTGAGTGCTAAAGGAAGAGTGCTTAGGTAGATCTTTCGACGTCTCTCAATGTGTTCTTGTTTTAAACGATAGACATGCTGTTGGAAAAGCTTTTTGCATTTTGCCGTTCCCTCCAAGAAAACATACTCTTTGAACTCGGGGGAGTTATTCATACGCCGGCTGGTGTTTAACCAGGTTTCATTATGATTTTTGACAATACGGTTGATAAGCCACTCGTATCGATCCTTGGCTGATGCTATCTGTTGACTCTGCAGCTTTAGTGCCTCAAAATATGGAATTATTTTGGGCTTGCCCCTGCCTTTATCAAGTAGTTGGACTAAAGTGAGAAACGCAAGATCTACATTTATATTTGAGCGGGCTGATGTCTCAACCACTGGTAGATTCTTTTTAGTAATAGCAAAGGTGTGTGCATCTTTGATATAGCGTTCAACTCCTTCATCACATTTGGTGAGAACCAAAACAATTGGTTTCTTAGTCTTGCTCAGCTGACTGTATAGATTAGTGACAAACTTCAGCTGGTCATCAAAGTTCCTGTTCATGCCACGGCTCACATCAACACAAAGAAGGAAGCCATCCACCTGCAGCTTTCCTTCAGGCATTTGTTTCTGCTCAAAGTCCTGCTCCAGGCCCAACTGGTCAGTGCAAAAGTACATGAGCTTCTCTGCTGAGGATAGCTTTGTGGTGGCTGCCCGTTTGATGTAAGGCTGCATCGCAGTGCTACGATGTGGCTGAAATGTCTGGTCATCAATAAATTCAGTCTGCTCCACCACATGCATCCGACATTCAGGCCCCTCCTCCACGATGCGCCCCACCTCCCCCCAAAACAGAAAGTGATCATTGTTCACTACTCTGCCCCCAAAGTCACTGGTGCTCAGGACTGACGTGTGATCCAGGTAGAAGTCGTCAGCACTGGGCCGCACAAACCGATTACACAGGCAGGACTTTCCCACCCCACACTGGCCCTTCTCCTTCTCTGTTCCAGACAGACCCACCACAACCAAGTTGTAGAGGGGCGACCGGGCATCTTGCTTTTTTGCCATCATAATCTCCAGACGCTCATCCTGCTTAAACAGGCACCGTTTAATAATAAAGTTCACTGAAACATGTGTTCACTCAGCCGCTCTGTTCAGATTCTTCTGCTGGGCTTCAATTTGAATAAATAGCAGAGGGGTGATATCAGCAGTCATTAAGCCATTCCTTATTAGTCAGAACCCTGTGAAAAATAAAGAAAAGCATAACAAAAGTTAACCAAAAGAACAAGAACTTATAAATGCTATTGGAATCTCTAGAAGATGACGAATAAAAACAAATGTCACAAATATGTCATTTTAGACAAAGACAAAATCCAGGTACAGCTTTATTGTGAAAATCTTGCCATCTTTGTAATGAAGCAGTCTATCTTCAAATGGTGGATTTTATTTAGACAATTGTTAGTGTGTCCCATTAAATTACAGAGTAAAACAGACTTTCTGCGGTCAGTGACCATATGACTAGTCATTTTGACTCTATTAGAGGAAAATAAGCAGGTTAAGAAATTGTATATACTGTAATATCTATATATGCAACAGTATGTTTGCTAGTTATGTGTAAAAGGATATGGAAGAGGATAGCCTATATAGAGAAACCACTTGCAACATTCAATCACAGAACATGGGCAGTGCTCAGCTGGGCTAGGCCTGCTGTGCCCCAATGAACAAGCAAGTAACACACAGAAAAACACCCTTAAATCTCATTTGTATCGCCAAATAGTCTCCTGAGTTTAAGGTTAAGCTATTGCAGCCTCATAATGAGGTCTCTGCTCTGATAAGATTTGGCGAGGAGGGATCTGTGCCAAAGATTACTAGTTACCACAGAGGGTGCAGAGAGGGGCTGACCACGCCAGGCCCACTGCAAGACCAAACTGCACGGTCTGGACTGTGGGATAGTTTTTTGGGGGGGTTGTTTTAATTATTATTTCTTTACACCGACGATGATTGTTAAGGGAAACGCATATGTGCAGTGGTGCAGGGTGTAGCACTTCAGCAGGAGCCAATAAAGAAGTGAGCGTGAAGCGTACATACCAGGGCATTTCTCCCCTTTCTCCTCTCGCATCTGTCAGGCCGCCTCCTGCCGCAGCTCCTGATGTGCACCAAATGTCCTCCCGAGTTCCACCGACAACAACTACGATCACTTCAGTCCGGGCGAGCTTCATTTAAACACCCCCTGCCCATGCCCGTTTCTGTTTCTCGTGTCCAGACCGACCGCGTTCTCCTTTTGCAATTAAGACCTGCAAAAACGAAGCAAGAAATGTGCAGAAAAATGAAACAATTTGACGTGGTTCCGCGCAGGCTTTTCCCCCTTTTCCAGAAACCCGGCCGATCAGAAGTCTACTTGTCGCGCTTCTGCTCGGATGACCACGCTGCTTTTGCTATAATTATTCTGTCCATTGTTGTGGCCACATAACGCAGGGCCGGTCTCGCACGCGAAACAATGCTGACTTCGTTTGCAATCGCGGCGGGGTTCGTGCGTCAACGGATCGCGGGCGGTTCTGCTCCGGGGGACGCGGCGTGTCCCGGGTGAAATGGTCCGCAGACTGCGCGTGTGAAAGTGGCTGTTTCTGTCAGCTTTGCGATAATGGCGGCGGCGGTGGCGGCCCTCCTCCTCCCGGTGCGGCCCTGGCGTTCTCTTCTTTTCTTTGGGAAAAGGGAGCAGTGGAGACAGAGGCGGACTCGCACCCAGCGGCGCCCTCACACACTGCAGCGACCACCGGGGCCCCGGCTCTGCACGGTTTATTCAGGGTTTATTCTCTCTTCAGGGTTTATTCTCTCTTCAGGGTTTATTCTCTCTGCAGGGTTTATTCTCTCTACAGGGTTTATTCTCTATACAGGGTTTATTCTCTCTACAGGGTTTATTCTCTCTATAGGGTTTATTCTCTCTATAGGGTTTATTCTCTCTACAGGGTTTATTCTCTCTTCAGGGTTTATTCTCTCTGCAGGGTTTATTCTCTCTACAGGGTTTATTCTCTATACAGGGTTTATTCTCTCTACAGGGTTTATTCTCTCTATAGGGTTTATTCTCTCTACAGGGTTTATTCTCTCTATAGGGTTTATTCTCTCTATAGGGTTTATTCTCTCTACAGGGTTTATTCTCTATACAGGGTTTATTCTCTCTACAGGGTTTATTCTCTCTATAGGGTTTATTCTCTCTATAGGGTTTATTCTCTCTACAGGGTTTATTCTCTCTATAGGGTTTATTCTGTCTATAGGGTTTATTCTCTCTACAGGGTTTATTCTCTCTATAGGGTTTATTCTCTCTATAGGGTTTATTCTCTCTACAGGGTTTATTCTCTCTGCAGGGTTTATTCTCTCTTCAGGGTTTATTCTCTCTACAGGGTTTATTCTCTCTATAGGGTTTATTCTCTCTATAGGGTTTATTCTCTCTACAGGGTTTATTCTCTCTACAGGGTTTATTCTCTCTATAGGGTTTATTCTCTATACAGGGTTTATTCTCTCTACAGGGTTTATTCTCTCTATAGGGTTTATTCTCTCTATAGGGTTTATTCTCTCTACAGGGTTTATTCTCTCTGCAGGGTTTATTCTCTCTTCAGGGTTTATTCTCTCTACAGGGTTTATTCTCTCTACAGGGTTTATTCTCTCTGCAGGGTTTATTCTCTCTACAGGGTTTATTCTCTCTGCAGGGTTTATTCTCTCTATAGGGTTTATTCTCTCTACAGGGTTTATTCTCTCTACAGGGTTTATTCTCTCTGCAGGGTTTATTCTCTCTTCAGGGTTTATTCTCTCTGCAGGGTTTATTCTCTCTACAGGGTTTATTCTCTCTGCAGGGTTTATTCTCTCTACAGGGTTTATTCTCTCTGCAGGGTTTATTCTCTCTACAGGGTTTATTCTCTCTTCAGGGTTTATTCTCTCTACAGGGTTTATTCTCTCTACAGGGTTTATTCTCTCTACAGGGTTTATTCTCTCTTCAGGGTTTATTCTCTCTACAGGGTTTATTCTCTCTGCAGGGTTTATTCTCTCTACAGGGTTTATTCTCTCTACAGGGTTTATTCTCTCTATAGGGTTTATTCTCTCTATACAGGGTTTATTCTCTCTATAGGGTTTATTCTCTCTATAGGGTTTGTTCTCTCTACAGGGTTTATTCTCTCTATAGGGTTTATTCTCTATACAGGGTTTATTCTCTACAGGGTTTATTCTCTCTATAGGGTTTATTCTCTCTATAGGGTTTATTCTCTCTATAGGGTTTATTCTCTCTGCAGGGTTTGTTCTCTCTATAGGGTTTATTCTCTCTACAGGGTTTATTCTCTCTGCAGGGTTTATTCTCTCTATAGGGTTTATTCTCTCTATAGGGTTTATTCTCTCTATAGGGTTTATTCTCTATACAGGGTTTATTCTCTCTACAGGGTTTATTCTCTATACAGGGTTTGTTCTCTCTATAGGGTTTGTTCTCTATACAGGGTTTGTTCTCTCTATAGGGTTTATTCTCTATACAGGGTTTGTTCTCTCTACAGGGTTTATTCTCTCTGCAGGGTTTATTCTCTCTGCAGGGTTTATTCTCTCTACAGGGTTTATTCTCTCTATAGGGTTTATTCTCTCTATAGGGTTTATTCTCTCTTCAGGGTTTATTCTCTCTACAGGGTTTATTCTCTCTTCAGGGTTTATTCTCTCTACAGGGTTTATTCTCTCTACAGGGTTTATTCTCTCTACAGGGTTTATTCTCTCTACAGGGTTTATTCTCTCTGCAGGGTTTATTCTCTCTATAGGGTTTATTCTCTCTTCAGGGTTTATTCTCTATACAGGGTTTATTCTCTCTATAGGGTTTGTTCTCTCTATAGGGTTTGTTCTCTCTATAGGGTTTATTCTCTCTACAGGGTTTATTCTCTCTTCAGGGTTTATTCTCTATACAGGGTTTATTCTCTCTATAGGGTTTGTTCTCTCTATAGGGTTTATTCTCTCTGCAGGGTTTATTCTCTCTATAGGGTTTATTCTCTCTGCAGGGTTTATTGTCTCTACATGGTTTATTCTCTCTACATGGTTTATTCTCTCTTCAGGGTTTATTCTCTATACAGGGTTTATTCTCTCTATAGGGTTTGTTCTCTCTATAGGGTTTATTCTCTCTACAGGGTTTATTCTCTCTATAGGGTTTATTCTGTCAATAGGGTTTATTCTCTCTACATGGTTTATTCTCTCTACAGGGTTTATTCTCTCTACATGGTTTATTCTCTCTATAGGGTTTATTCTCTATAGGGTTTATTCTCTCTACAGGGTTTATTCTCTCTATAGGGTTTATTCTCTCTGCAGGGTTTATTCTCTCTATAGGGTTTATTCTCTCTACATGGTTTATTCTCTATAGGGTTTATTCTCTCTATAGGGTTTATTCTCTCTATAGGGTTTATTCTCTCTACAGGGTTTATTCTCTCTATAGGGTTTATTCTCTCTGCAGGGTTTATTCTCTCTATAGGGTTTATTCTCTCTACATGGTTTATTCTCTCTATAGGGTTTATTCTCTCTACAGGGTTTATTCTCTCTATAGGGTTTATTCTCTCTTCAGGGTTTATTCTCTCTACAGGGTTTATTCTCTCTACAGGGTTTATTCTCTCTGCAGGGTTTATTCTCTCTATAGGGTTTATTCTCTCTATAGGGTTTATTCTCTCTACAGGGTTTATTCTCTCTATAGGGTTTATTCTCTCTATAGGGTTTATTCTCTCTGCAGGGTTTATTCTCTCTATAGGGTTTATTCTCTCTACAGGGTTTATTCTCTCTATAGGGTTTATTCTCTCTGCAGGGTTTATTCTCTCTATAGGGTTTATTCTCTCTACAGGGTTTATTCTCTCTATAGGGTTTATTCTCTCTGCAGGGTTTATTCTCTCTATAGGGTTTATTCTCTCTACATGGTTTATTCTCTCTATAGGGTTTATTCTCTATATAGGGTTTATTCTCTCTATAGGGTTTATTCTCTCTACAGGGTTTATTCTCTCTATAGGGTTTATTCTCTCTATAAGGTTTATTCTCTCTACAGGGTTTATTCTCTCTATAGGGTTTATTCTCTCTATAGGGTTTATTCTCTCTACAGGGTTTATTCTCTCTACATGGTTTATTCTCTCTACATGGTTTATTCTCTCTATAGGGTTTATTCTCTCTATAAGGTTTATTCTCTCTACAGGGTTTATTCTCTCTATAGGGTTTATTCTCTCTACATGGTTTATTCTCTCTACAGGGTTTATTCTCTCTACATGGTTTATTCTCTCTACAGGGTTTATTCTCTCTACATGGTTTATTCTCTCTAACCCGTTACGGACACACCTTATATGCATTTAAACTGGAGTCTGACTTCAAATATGTTATCAATAAAACACATGGCGGGTAAGTGAATAAGCGTAAGGCTGTTGTGTGACTTTGTTTGTTTTGTTTACTGTAAGAATAGATCCGTGTCTTGTTTAAAATTGTGTATTCATCATTGGACTTTTAAAGAAACATAATTTTGTCGGGTTTGAGTTATTTCATCCGCGTCGTATTTATCAACGCTTTTACTAAACTGTAGCGTTGCTGCTCCCTAGCGGATATAACTGTCATAGCAGTTCTATTCCATTTGCGTCAGTGTGTTTCACGTTCCCTTTGTGCTCACAGGACGTGAAGTTTGTTTGTTTGTTTTATAGTGCGAAAATGTGGAAATTAATGAATGCTCCAAGAAACAACTAAAATTCCACTGGAGAAGAAGGTGTACCAACTTTAACCTTGGACTCTGTGTGCCATTTTAAAATAAGGTATTTGTCCCAAATATTTAATTTGTAGTGCGTGTACATAACATTGTAATTGTAACATCATAACAGAAACACAAATACAAGGCAGAGCTGTCACATTCAGTTAAGTAATTGACATGTAATTTCATGTCGTGTTTCTCTTAATTGTAGCCTTGGTAGTGGCAATTAAATGTGTGGGTAGAGTGTTTTATCCAGTTTTTACCCCAACCTACAATTATGCATCATATTCAGATTGTATATCAAAACTATAGTAAAATATCGATTTAAATAAGAATATTAACGTGGTTCAAATATAAACTGTGTGTAGCAAATTGTCAGTACAAATGGCACGTTTCTGCTCATGTTTGTATTAGATATTATATATTATGTATATTATAAGTGCCACAGCAGTGTAATCAATATCACTACCACTAGGCTGAGCCCTAAGTTTACACTCAGCATCAGGAGGCACTGACCCATGTTAATCTAGTACAATATGTTTCTGCTTGTGTCCAGTATATGGATAACACTGCCCTCTATTGCGGCTTTTTGCACAACAAATGATATTGCTTTTGTCCATTTACTTCCCTTCAAAACAAGTTAAACATACCAGGCATTAATGCACAATTTGCTTTTCATCTTGCATGTAGTAGACTATGTTCTTTCCAGTGTAATAGGGATATGGGGCACGAGAGGTTAGTGTGGGGTGACGGCCACAGCAGATGGACTGTAGCTGGGAAACACTGCCTCTACCAAAGACATAATAGACAGGAAGGGAGGCCAAGTTAGGTAACTCAAGCAACCTTCTTTTAAAGCCTGTGAAGATATGTATCAGCACTTCCACTGGTTTAAAAAGCGAATGAATATATACTGAATATTGACTCTTTTTTCATCCAAATATGTACGTGGAAGTATCATCACTTGAACTTAGAAGGAGGTGGTTCAAGGATTCTGAGTAGGTATCCTCTCATACACCATCTTTTTAGCTGTTTTATAGTAAGAACATTTCAGATGTTCTGTATGGTAAATGTTCAAGTTTGTGACCACTTTAATGGGAGCCAGGCATGTTGCACAATAGAAATATTTGAGTCAGAGAAGACAATCGTCATAAATCAAAACTATGACCTACTGCTTAATTCATGCTTAGTTAATTTACATGTCAATGTGAAAATGTGACGCTTACACTATATAAGGCTGTGCCAATTCTGATTACATGAAGTCAATTCTCCTGAAGGAAACCATAAGGAAGGAAACTGCCCTTACAGCAGCAGTGAGAAGACAGCGCTGCGGTAATTGGAAAAAGACCTGGTGAAAGAATGCCACTCTACTGAGGTAACAAAGAGTCACTTTCCTTTTTAGGGTGTTTTTAACTTTGATTTGATTCATTTGAGCCAGTGTGAGATCCCAGACTGGGGTCATGTTGTTTTTGCCCTTATGTATTCCACATGATCTTCAACGAAGACTAGCAATACAGCGCTACACAAACTTACAAAGTCTTACAAATCAAGTGAGCACAATTGAACACACTCCTTTACATTTGGTTGCTTGGCACATGGATTTGGAACAATCGTTTTGCATGTATTCAAATGCTTGTCAGAGGAATTCACAACAGCACGTTTCATCCTGGTAAACAATGAATTTCATACATATTTCATCAACACATTGACGGGGAAAACAATGAAACAAACTATCCAGCTTTGATCCAACTTTCTATAGCAAATAACTTAATCGTGATATTGCATTGTCCTGCCTTTCTATTCATTTCTTGCGCAAAATGAGTGTGAGATTTTGTAAGGATAGGCAAATACTATTGGTAAAGAGATAAATAAAACAAATTTAGCCATGGTGGTAGATTTCCAGGGCATATAGACATTTTCAAACCTTTCCTGAGAGTTTGACAAACTGTAGACTTTCTCCATCTGGTTGACATTGTTCAGATTCCTTAGAGTTGGATGTTTGATGATGCTGGCAAGACGTAGAAACAGACTGGGGCAAAATAAAGTGTGTGTGGGGGGAAAAGCAGGGATTCCAGAGGAGGGCACTGTTTTTTGCTTTTTTTTCTTGCTTCTGACAGCACAAATCTCATAGGGTAAAGTATTTCACTGCTCATAGTCATAGTGCATAACATATTATTATGCATAGCCGAATAACTGTTTTTTTTAATGAATTTACTCCGTGTGTGTGTTGTTGAAGCTAGATGTGCAGTCTCATTGGTCAAACATTTCCATAACTTTTATCCCATGTGAATCTGTCTGAGCTTGTGGAAGAGAAAGGGAGGGAACAAGCTTAAAAGGGAGGAGAGCTATAAAAGAATGTGCAGCGATCTCATACTCTTTATATGCCTTTATACCCTCCTCCGTGATTATATGTTTATAGTTTGAGGCTCTTAGCAACATTTTCCAAGCCATTGCTGCAGCGTTTTTTCCCCCTGGATATATTAAGCCTGTGACGTATGTGATGAGTTCCTGCCCTCAGTATTTTGCACTATTTGGTGTTAAAGGAAGGAGAGCTGGACGTTTGCTTGACCTGTCACCGTGTGGATGAGCTTGAGGCGTGAACAAGATATGTATTTTGTGCTCACAGGGATACCAGGCCGAGAAACTAAGTGATTGATCTCTGGGTTAAAGAAAGCTGGAGAGAAGTTTTGCACATGAAAAAGGGAAGATGAATGCATACGTTTGAGAAGTGTGCTGGACCCAGGAGAGAAGTGCCACACCAGAGGCAACCACAACTTCAGTCTTCACACTACAACTAAAGGCGAAGATGAGATACCAAGCCAGGGTAAGAAACTGTTGAGTTTGTGGTGGGAAAATCGACATTAGTGCTTGCATTCCTCTCTGATCCGCTACACAGAGCTCAAAAGGAAAGGGACCAATGACTCATTCAGATATTTTATGTCTTGTGACTCTTTTAATGAAGCACAGCAGCAGCCCTGAGCTATCTACAGTAGATACATTTCCATCAGACTGGCACAGGCCTGGCCAGTGGTAGAGAGCCAGCTGTGATACTGTAGCAGCACAGCCCAGGACAAACCAGCCCAAAGTGTGGGCACGCCTTATAAGGAAGACAATCCACATGTATTTGGCCCAGCAGAGCTTAGTCATGGGGCTCAGGGCCAAGTCCCACCGGCCCAAGTAGAAAGCAGCTCCTCATCGTCTGCGTGTCTCCTGAGGTGAAAGGGAGCACTTCAAAATCTGTGTATGATAAGTGCTGCCTGTAATGGTACGCAGCTTCAGAAAAACTAAACAAATTTTAAAAAAAGAACATTTGTTGGATAATGCTCAAACATTACTGGTATATATTTTGAAAGCTGGGAATTACTTGTCATGAATGACTTTGTTTATTTCTGTTATACACATCAGTTATCTCAGTTCTTTATACTCCCAGATAAAAAAACAAAAGGTGATTTAAAGTGGTGCACTTTGTAACTTTTCTTTTGGAGGGTCCGCCACCTGCTTGTCTCCATGAAGATATTATTGATTGGCCTAGAATGTCCCACTCCCACAGCAGGATATTGTACTTAGCAGTCTTCATGGAGACAAGCTGGTGATGCCACCAGGCAAAGTTACAGGTCAACTTTCAAACTCCTATAATTCAATAAATTTCAAGATGGATATATTTAACACCATACTATGGATCACCCCAGGCAAAGGAATTGTCTCCATGGAGACAGGCAAGTCTCAGGTTATACAATGCACCTTTAATGCCATGTTTTATACATTTTCTCAGCCATATATATCAATGAGATGACCTTTAGTCTGATGCGTAGAGCTATAATCCTGTAGCAGACATTCAACTTAAAGCCTTGAGCATCCACTGACTTGGCCAAAGCCTGACCTTGCATTCCTGAATTGTATCCTTTGGAAAATCTGACTGCGTTCTCTAAGTGTTATGGTCGGAAGCCCACCTGCCTCAGCGAAGAACAATGCAGGAGATGAAGGAGGAGGAGCAGCCCCTGTGGAAATGCTCTGACCTTCCTCTGGTCTACAGTTTTGGCGACATTCCACTGTTGTCCTTTTGTGTTTTTAAAGGATTTCCCTGCATCTAGTGCTCGGAGATAATGACCTATTCCAACATGAAATAGCCAAACGAGACCCTCGAGAGCCTCTACCATTGAACATAAGCAGTAGTACTGAGTTACTTTGTGACAGAGACGGAGAAAAGGCTGCTGTGATTTCAAACTCAAGGCTCGTTGTACTCTGCTTTTATTTGACACATTTCTGTAAGTTAACGAATTTATGTTTTGGATGAGTGATGACTGTGAATGTTCTGTGAAAATTCGAATAATAATGTGAATTTAATTGGAAAGTGACTAACTGCTTCCAAATAGCCTTGCATGATTTACTTGCAAACTTGGTACAGTCAGTTATATTTTATGAAGACAAAAAAGACTAGCATTATAGCTTAAACACACAAAATACAATTTTGGATTAAAATAATAAGTATATGTACATTTTCACAAAAACTACAAATTTCTGTCAGCTGGACAACCTTAGAATTCTTACAATTCGTGTAACATTATTGTGATATTCTGCGACAAGTGGGCCACTGTCCAGGATGTACCCCGCCTAAGGCCCGAAGTCACTGGGATAGGCTCCAGTCATCCGCGACCCCGAAAGGGAACAAGCGGTAGAAAATGGATGGATGGATGGATTATTGTGATATTAATCATTTTGTGATACTATGAACACTTCTTTTTTATCATTCAAGGTTGACACACAAGCTTGTTTAACCCTGTCTGGTGATAAAGCAGTGTGTGCGCGTCTGCCTGTGTGTGTGTGCGCGTCTGCCTGTGTGTGTGCGTGTGTCTGTGTGTGTGCCTGTGTGTGTGCCTGTGTGTGCCTGTGTGTGTGCGTGTGTCTGTGTGTGTGCCTGTGTGTGTGCCTGTGTGTGCCTGTGTGTGTGCGTGTGTGTTTTGTATATACATTTTAAGTCTCTTGAAGGTCATTTTTATGTAACACGAAGTCAGTCCTCTCTGTTTACTGCTGGGATGTTTAAACATCTTCATTGTTTAATCTTGGCATGCCTGAGTGGAACAACAGTGTGATTTTTGGCTTCTCTTAAACTGCACAAAAAACAGCAGTTTGTTGTTATGCATGACTAATGGTAGAGTTTTGTATCCACTCTTAAGATCATGCTTTCTTATGTTATCAAGACAGCTGTGCTATCAAATTAGTCTCTGCTGAAATGTGGCTTGACTGCCCTCTGCCTGCCAAGAAAGTGTCACTACAGCTCCAATTGTAAAAGACAAGATAAGATCCTCTCTCCGAAAGTATAATGCTATATTCTGTATTTTTATTTCTTTAGGAGATTGATGTTGATGGAAGAGTGCGTCTGGTGATGGAGAGTGCATTGACAGCACGGGACAGGGTCGGGGTCCAGGACTTTGTCCTTTTGGAAAATTACAACAGTGAAGCAGCCTTCATAGAGAACCTACGGCGCCGCTTCAGAGAAAACCTCATATATGTAAGTCTAAAACCTGTGCAATACCGTCATATTCATGTGCAATTACTGTCGTACTCACACGCAATAATGTCACATTCATGTGCATATAACTGATGTAAATGGAGAGTTCATTTTACTATTAGTATTATTTTGTCTTATGCTAGCTGTTTTTATTTTATTTCATCTTTATCTTTATTTTTCCCCTCCATTCCTTATTAAGAAATGAGATGTTCTGTCTATAGGAGTTTTTGTTTATAAGAGTTCTTCTATAAGAGTGTTTTTTAAACTCCCTATAAGTTATCTGTCATTTTCCTCTGTATCTACCTGTGTTGCAACAATGAAATTTCCCCATGTGTGGACAATAAAGGAATATCTTCTCTTATCTTAAAACCTCCTCTATGTAAGTCTAAAACCTCCTCTATGTTAGTCTAAAACCTCCTCTATGTAAGTCTAAAACCTCCTCTATGCAAGTCTAAAACCTCCTCTATGTAAGTCTAAAACCTCCTCTATGCAAGTCTAAAACCTCCTCTACGTAAGTCTAAAACCTCCTCTATGTGAGTCTAAAACCTCCTCTATGTAAGTCTAAAACCTCCTCTACGTAAGTCTAAAACCTCTTCTACGTAAGTCTAAAACCTCCTCTATGTGAGTCTAAAACCTCCTCTATGTAAGTCTAAAACCTCTTCTATGTAAGTCTAAAACCTCCTCTATGTAAGTCTAAAACCTACTTAAGTCTAAAACCTCCTCTATGTAAGTCTAAAACCTCCTCTATGTAAGTCTAAAACCTCCTCTATGCAAGTCTAAAACCTCCTCTATGTAAGTCTAAAACCTCCTCTACGCAAGTCTAAAACCTCCTCTACGCAAGTCTAAAACCTCCTCTATGTAAGTCTAAAACCTCCTCTATGTAAGTCTAAAACCTCCTCTATGTAAGTCTAAAACCTCCTCTATGTAAGTCTAAAACCTCCTCTATGCAAGTCTAAAACCTCCTCTATGTAAGTCTAAAACCTACTTAAGTCTAAAACCTCCTCTATGTAAGTCTAAAACCTCCTCTATGTAAGTCTAAAACCTCTATGTAAGTCTAAAACCTCCTCTATGCAAGTCTAAAACCTCCTCTATGCAAGTCTAAAACCTACTTAAGTCTAAAACCTCCTCTATGCAAGTCTAAAACCTCCTCTATGCAAGTCTAAAACCTCCTCTATGCAAGTCTAAAACCTACTTAAGTCTAAAACCTCCTCTATGCAAGTCTAAAATCTCCTCTATGTAAGTCTAAAACCTACTTAAGTCTAAAACCTCCTCTACGCAAGTCTAAAACCTCCTCTATGTAAGTCTAAAACCTCCTCTACGTAAGTCTAAAACCTCCTCTATGTAAGTCTAAAACCTCCTCTATGTAAGTCTAAAACCTCGTCTATGTAAGTCTAAAACCTCCTCTACGCAAGTCTAAAACCTCCTCTATGTGAGTCTAAAACCTCCTCTATGTAAGTCTAAAACCTCCTCTATGTAAGTCTAAAACTTCCTCTATGCAAGTCTAAAACCTCCTCTATGTAAGTCTAAAACCTCCTCTATGCAAGTCTAAAACCTCCTCTATGCAAGTCTAAAACCTCCTCTATGTAAGTCTAAAACCTCCTCTATGCAAGTCTAAAACCTCCTCTACGCAAGTCTAAAACCTCCTCTATGTAAGTCTAAAACCTCCTCTATGTAAGTCTAAAACCTCCTCTATGTAAGTCTAAAACCTCCTCTACGCAAGTCTAAAACCTCCTCTACGCAAGTCTAAAACCTCCTCTATGTAAGTCTAAAACCTCCTCTATGTAAGTCTAAAACCTCCTCTATGTAAGTCTAAAACCTCCTCTATGTAAGTCTAAAACCTCCTCTATGCAAGTCTAAAACCTCCTCTATGTAAGTCTAAAACCTACTTAAGTCTAAAACCTCCTCTATGTAAGTCTAAAACCTACTTAAGTCTAAAACCTCCTCTATGTAAGTCTAAAACCTACTTAAGTCTAAAACCTCCTCTACGCAAGTCTAAAACCTCCTCTATACGTAAGTCTAAAACCTCCTCTATGTAAGTCTAAAACCTCCTCTATGTAAGTCTAAAACCTCCTCTATGTAAGTCTAAAACCTCCTCTACGCAAGTCTAAAACCTCCTCTATGTAAGTCTAAAACCTCCTCTATGTAAGTCTAAAACCTCCTCTATGTAAGTCTAAAACCTCCTCTATGCAAGTCTAAAACCTCCTCTATGTAAGTCTAAAACCTCCTCTATGCAAGTCTAAAACCTCCTCTATGTAAGTCTAAAACCTCCTCTATGCAAGTCTAAAACCTCCTCTACGCAAGTCTAAAACCTCCTCTACGTAAGTCTAAAACCTCCTCTATGTAAGTCTAAAACCTCCTCTATGTAAGTCTAAAACCTCCTCTATGCAAGTCTAAAACCTCCTCTATGCAAGTCTAAAACCTCCTCTATGTAAGTCTAAAACCTCCTCTATGCAAGTCTAAAACCTCCTCTATGCAAGTCTAAAACCTCGTCTATGTAAGTCTAAAACCTCCTCTATGTAAGTCTAAAACCTCCTCTATGTAAGTCTAATACCTCCTCTATGTAAGTCTAAAACCTCCTCTATGTAAGTCTAAAACCTCCTCTATGTAAGTCTAAAACCTCGTCTATGTAAGTCTAAAACCTCCTCTATGTAAGTCTAAAACCTCCTCTATGTAAGTCTAAAACCTCCTCTATTTAAGTCTAAAACCTCCTCTATTTAAGTCTAAAACCTCCTCTATGCAAATCTAAAACCTCCTCTATGTAAGTCTAAAACCTACTTAAGTCTAAAACCTCCTCTACGCAAGTCTAAAACCTCCTCTATGCAAGTCTAAAACCTCCTCTATGTAAGTCTAAAACCTCCTCTATGCAAGTCTAAAACCTCCTCTACGCGAGTCTAAAACCTCCTCTATGTAAGTCTAAAACCTCCTCTATGTAAGTCTAAAACCTCCTCTATGTAAGTCTAAAACCTCCTCTATGCAAGTCTAAAACCTCGTCTATGTAAGTCTAAAACCTCCTTTATGTAAGTCTAAAACCTCCTCTATGTAAGTCTAAAACCTCCTCTATGTAAGTCTAAAACCTCCTCTATGTAAGTCTAAAACCTCGTCTATGTAAGTCTAAAACCTCCTCTATGCAAGTCTAAAACCTCCTCTATTTAAGTCTAAAACCTCCTCTATTTAAGTCTAAAACCTCCTCTATGCAAATCTAAAACCTCCTCTATGTAAGTCTAAAACCTCCTCTATGCAAGTCTAAAACCTCCTCTATGCAAGTCTAAAACCTACTTAAGTCTAAAACCTCCTCTATGCAAGTCTAAAACCTCCTCTATGCAAGTCTAAAACCTCCTCTATGCAAGTCTAAAACCTACTTAAGTCTAAAACCTCCTCTATGCAAGTCTAAAATCTCCTCTATGTAAGTCTAAAACCTACTTAAGTCTAAAACCTCCTCTACGCAAGTCTAAAACCTCCTCTATGTAAGTCTAAAACCTCCTCTACGTAAGTCTAAAACCTCCTCTATGTAAGTCTAAAACCTCCTCTATGTAAGTCTAAAACCTCGTCTATGTAAGTCTAAAACCTCCTCTACGCAAGTCTAAAACCTCCTCTATGTGAGTCTAAAACCTCCTCTATGTAAGTCTAAAACCTCCTCTATGTAAGTCTAAAACTTCCTCTATGCAAGTCTAAAACCTCCTCTATGTAAGTCTAAAACCTCCTCTATGCAAGTCTAAAACCTCCTCTATGCAAGTCTAAAACCTCCTCTATGTAAGTCTAAAACCTCCTCTATGCAAGTCTAAAACCTCCTCTACGCAAGTCTAAAACCTCCTCTATGTAAGTCTAAAACCTCCTCTATGTAAGTCTAAAACCTCCTCTATGTAAGTCTAAAACCTCCTCTATGCAAGTCTAAAACCTCCTCTACGCAAGTCTAAAACCTCCTCTATGTAAGTCTAAAACCTCCTCTATGTAAGTCTAAAACCTCCTCTATGTAAGTCTAAAACCTCCTCTATGCAAGTCTAAAACCTCCTCTATGTAAGTCTAAAACCTCCTCTATGCAAGTCTAAAACCTCCTCTATGTAAGTCTAAAACCTACTTAAGTCTAAAACCTCCTCTATGTAAGTCTAAAACCTACTTAAGTCTAAAACCTCCTCTATGTAAGTCTAAAACCTACTTAAGTCTAAAACCTCCTCTACGCAAGTCTAAAACCTCCTCTATACGTAAGTCTAAAACCTCCTCTATGTAAGTCTAAAACCTCCTCTATGTAAGTCTAAAACCTCCTCTATGTAAGTCTAAAACCTCCTCTACGCAAGTCTAAAACCTCCTCTATGTAAGTCTAAAACCTCCTCTATGTAAGTCTAAAACCTCCTCTATGTAAGTCTAAAACCTCCTCTATGCAAGTCTAAAACCTCCTCTATGTAAGTCTAAAACCTCCTCTATGCAAGTCTAAAACCTCCTCTATGTAAGTCTAAAACCTCCTCTATGCAAGTCTAAAACCTCCTCTACGCAAGTCTAAAACCTCCTCTATGTAAGTGTAAAACCTCCTCTATGTAAGTCTAAAACCTCCTCTATGTAAGTCTAAAACCTCGTCTATGTAAGTCTAAAACCTCCTCTATGTAAGTCTAAAACCTCCTCTATGTAAGTCTAAAACCTCCTCTATGTAAGTCTAAAACCTCGTCTATGTAAGTCTAAAACCTCCTCTATGCAAGTCTAAAACCTCGTCTATGTAAGTCTAAAACCTCCTCTATGTAAGTCTAAAACCTCCTCTATGTAAGTCTAAAACCTCCTCTATGTAAGTCTAAAACCTCCTCTATGTAAGTCTAAAACCTCCTCTATGTAAGTCTAAAACCTCGTCTATGTAAGTCTAAAACCTCCTCTATGTGAGTCTAAAACCTCCTCTATTTAAGTCTAAAACCTCCTCTATTTAAGTCTAAAACCTCCTCTATGCAAATCTAAAACCTCCTCTATGTAAGTCTAAAACCTACTTAAGTCTAAAACCTCCTCTACGCAAGTCTAAAACCTCCTCTATGCAAGTCTAAAACCTCCTCTATGTAAGTCTAAAACCTCCTCTATGTAAGTCTAAAACCTCCTCTATTTAAGTCTAAAACCTCCTCTATGTAAGTCTAAAACCTACTTAAGTCTAAAACCTCCTCTACGCAAGTCTAAAACCTCCTCTATGTAAGTCTAAAACCTCCTCTATGTAAGTCTAAAACCTCCTCTATGTAAGTCTAAAACCTCCTCTATGCAAATCTAAAACCTCCTCTATGTAAGTCTAAAACCTACTTAAGTCTAAAACCTCCTCTACGCAAGTCTAAAACCTCCTCTATGCAAGTCTAAAACCTCCTCTATGTAAGTCTAAAACTTCCTCTACGCGAGTCTAAAACCTCCTCTATGTAAGTCTAAAACCTCCTCTATGTAAGTCTAAAACCTCCTCTATGTAAGTCTAAAACCTCCTCTATGCAAGTCTAAAACCTCGTCTATGTAAGTCTAAAACCTCCTCTATGTAAGTCTAAAACCTCCTCTATGTAAGTCTAAAACCTCCTCTATGTAAGTCTAAAACCTCCTCTATGTAAGTCTAAAACCTCGTCTATGTAAGTCTAAAACCTCCTCTATGCAAGTCTAAAACCTCCTCTATTTAAGTCTAAAACCTCCTCTATTTAAGTCTAAAACCTCCTCTATGCAAATCTAAAACCTCCTCTATGTAAGTCTAAAACCTACTTAAGTCTAAAACCTCCTCTACGCAAGTCTAAAACCTCCTCTATGTAAGTCTAAAACCTCCTCTATGTAAGTCTAAAACCTCCTCTATGTAAGTCTAAAACCTCCTCTATGTAAGTCTAAAACCTCGTCTATGTAAGTCTAAAACCTCCTCTATGTGAGTCTAAAACCTCCTCTACGCAAGTCTAAAACCTCCTCTATGTAAGTCTAAAACCTCCTCTATGTAAGTTTAAAACCTCCTCTATGTAAGTCTAAAACCTCCTCTATGTAAGTCTAAAACCTCCTCTATGTAAGTCTAAAACCTCCTCTATGTAAGTCTAAAACCTCCTCTATGCAAGTCTAAAACCTCCTCTATGTAAGTCTAAAACCTCCTCTATGTAAGTCTAAAACCTCCTCTATGTAAGTCTAAAACCTCCTCTATGTGAGTCTAAAACCTCCTCTACGCAAGTCTAAAACCTCCTCTATGTAAGTCTAAAACCTCCTCTATGTGAGTCTAAAACCTCCTCTACGCAAGTCTAAAACCTCCTCTATGTAAGTCTATGTAAGTTTAGATCCTCATCTATGCAATTGTAAAGTCTAACAAAGTCTGCCGTGTGTTTGAAGTGGCCATATGTGCTTCTCTCACATTTATGTTATGAAGCATCAGAATCAGATACAGAAAAGGTTTATTACCATTGTCAATGAACACAATTCACAAACATGGGTACTACTACTAGGTAGGGCATGCATTGAAGAAAAACTAAATTTACTATAAGATAAAAATATGCTTGCTATGTACACATAATTTACAGGTAAATTTAGATGCAGTACAGAAAGTGAGTGACTGATGCATGTTTTCTCTGATGCCAAATGTTTTTTCTGATGCTTTGGGACAGACATACATTGGCTCTGTGTTGGTGTCAATGAATCCATACAAAGAGCTGGAGATTTACTCCAAACAACAGATGGAGCGCTACCGAGGGGTCAGCTTCTACGAGATATCGCCTCATATGTGAGTCACACCGCTGCGTTTAGTCGTGTTAGTGAATTATCAGAAGAAATACACAACAGTCATGAAAGCCAATGTACATAAACACATTCTGTAAATTATATACATAGCACAGTCATAACACATTTGATGAACTGTACTGTTTTATAGGCACAAACACATTTGGCTATGGATTGGTTATTGTATTGTTTTTATTGCAGCTATGCACTGTCTGACAACACATACCGAGCCATGCGCACTGAGAGGAAAGATCAGTGTATCCTCATATCCGGCGAGAGCGGAGCAGGAAAAACTGAAGCGTCCAAGAAGATCCTGCTGTACTACGCTGTCACCTGTCCCACCAAGGACCACATGGACACTCTGGGGGACAGGCTGCTGCAGTCAAACCCTGTGCTAGAGGTATGTAACCATGTCCAGACTTTGTTTTTGCATGTGTTTGTCATTACTTTAATTTCTTCTATTCCCTTTTGTTTGTTTGCAGGCTTTTGGTAATGCCAAAACACTTCGGAATGACAACTCTAGTCGCTTCGGGAAATATATGGACGTGCAGTTTGATTTTAAGGTCTGTCTTTTTAAATTCTTTGGCTAAGAAGATCTCAAATAAATCTTTTTTTTTTTTTTTAAATAGGGATCCCCTATAGGTGGTCACATATTGAACTACCTTCTGGAGAAGTCCCGTGTTGTTCATCAAAACCACGGGGAGAGAAACTTCCATATCTTCTATCAGCTTTTGGAAGGAGGAGATGACGAGCTGATCAAGAGGCTGAACCTGGACAGGAACCCACAGAGCTACAAGTACTTAGTCAAAGTGAGTTTTAATGTCCGGTAAACATAGTCAATGTTGTTTATTTATTTTCTTATCTAATATCAAGTAATTATTTAGGGTAATTGTCCCAGAGTGAGCTCCGTCAGTGACAAGAACAACTGGAAACTTGTCATGAATGCCCTCCCTGTTATTGGCTTCACTGAGGATGAAGTGCTGGTCTGTATCTCTGTACACTGCGTTTGTCTTAAAATATTGTTTTAAACATTACCATCAATTTTATAAGAACAAAAAACATTGTAATTTGCACTTGCACAAGTTCATAACGTGCTGTTAAATGATGTAATGTGCAACCACAGAATTTACTGGACATAATCGCCAGCATCCTTCATCTGGGGAACACGCAGTTTGGAGAAGGAGAAGACGGGGAAACTCACATCACCACAGAAGAGCAGATAAAGAGTTTGGAGAAGGTCAGAGCAGTCCCTCCGGTATTTACGGATCTCCAAAAATGTACAAATTTCGAGCTGTGAGCAGATGTGTTGTTCTGCAGCTATTGGGAGTTGACGGCTCGGCCCTGAGGGAGGCGCTCACCCACAAGAAACTCACAGCCAAAGGAGAAGAGGTGGCCATTGTTTAGACCTCATTTGTACAGCTCAGTTTGTACTGCACTAATCATTTCATTCCAAATCTTCCAGATGATCAGCCCTTTCAATTTTGAGCAGGCAGTGTCGGCTCGGGATGCCCTGGCCAAGGCTGTTTACGGCCGCACATTTACATGGTTGGTGGAGAAAATCAACCAATCACTCGCCGTCAAGGTAAAGTCAACGATGTTTTGATTGAATTGATGTTTTTGCAGATTTGTTCCAATTTAAATATTTATAACTTTAATAACAGGAGGAAATCTATCAGAGCGGCAGAGCATCCACAGTAATAGGACTACTCGACATCTACGGCTTTGAGGTGTTGCAGAACAATAGGTAGATCCTTTGTGTCATTTACATTAATGTTCTTTTTTCTTGATTTATCTAAATGATTTTTGTTGTTTTTATCTCAGTTTTGAGCAGTTCTGCATCAATTACTGCAACGAGAAGCTGCAGCAGCTGTTTATTGAGCTCACCCTGAGATCTGAACAGGAAGAGTATGAGACAGAGGGGATTGCGGTATGTGTCAGGTTTGAGTGGTAAAAGGTCAAAAGTATTTACACATCGATAAGGTTTTCAAATATGCCTTTTTGTATGTATTTTTAGTGGGAACCAGTGACATATTTTGACAACAAGATCATTTGTGACCTTATAGAAGAAAAGCACAAAGGCATCATTTCCATTTTGGTAGCTACAACTAATTATATGTTTTTATCTTTGTATGATCGTGTCTATTTTCATGCTTGAAGTTTTTCTATTGTTGTCATTTAGGATGAGGAGTGTTTGAGACCTGGGGAAACATGTGACCTTTCGTTTTTGGAGAAACTGGAGGACTCGCTTGGTGGTCATCCACATTTTGTCACGTGAGCATTTTGACATAAGTTAGGTGATACAAAAGTGAATCTTTCTTATAGCTGTCTTACTGATCTACATACAGTCACAAGTTGGCCAATGGGAAAACACGCAGAATAATGAACAGAGAGGAATTTAGACTGTTGCATTACGCAGGAGAGGTCAATTACAATGTTAATGGTATGTTATTCAATCTTGTGATATGCAAAAACTGTGAAGGATATCCATCAAAATAACCTCTTTTTTAAGGTTTTCTGGATAAAAACAATGATTCACTAAACAGGAATTTGAAGGAGGTACATATGTATTTTTCATAAACTGGAAAAATTGAGGCGTGCGTTTTTTGTGCTTGTTGTTTGAATGTGACTTTCTCTCTGCTTTAGGTTTTGTGTCAGTCAGACAATCAGATCCTTTGTCATTGTTTTCGAAGAGAGGAAGTCTTTGACCAGAAACGACCAGAAATGGTGAAATATGTTTCTTTGCAAATCTTATTTTACTGTATACCGAGTCAGCATGTTTTACAGAAATCCCTGAACTTGTGAGCAACACTTTCTCTTTTCTACAGGCCGCAACACAGTTTAAAAATAGCCTGATTAAACTTATGGAGATCCTCATGTCCAAAGAGCCATCCTATGTGCGCTGTATTAAGCCAAATGGCTGCAAGCAGCCAGGTAAAGCCTGTTACAGCAATGCTCATGTCAACAAATAATCTAAGATCGTTTTTAAGTATATATTATTCATTGAGATAAAATAATCAGTGAAAGGCAAATTATACATTTCTGGGTGATTGTGTATTGCAATAATGATTATTTAATTTACCTTTGCAGGTAAATTTGATGAGATCCTGATCCGGCACCAGGTGAAATACCTGGGTTTGATGGAAAACCTGCGCGTCCGGAGAGCTGGCTTTGCCTACAGGCGTCGATTTGAAGCTTACCTTCAGAGGTGAGTCCTTTTCCCGCATTAACCATGTGTACATAAACTATGTTTATATATTATGATACCATATATTATGTGTGTATTATGTACATTATTCATTTAGATATAAGCCGCTCTGTCCAGAGACATGGCCAAACTGGCAAGGTCCTCTTGCAGATGGAGTATCTACACTGGTGAACCACCTGGGCTACAAACAAGAGGAATATAAACTTGGCAGGTACACAATTTACACTTTTTGCTCTCTTTATTCTTTTAAAAGAATAAAAACTTATTTGTGTTTCTGCAGATCAAAAATCTTCATTCGTTTTCCAAAAACTCTTTTCAACACAGAAGATGCTCTAGAAGCAAAGAAGCCTGAGATTGGTGAATAGAATATAAAACAAATAGCAAAACCCTGTTTTATACTGTTTTTGTCATTATTAGTTTTGACCCTGCAAACATCTTGGAGAGGATACAGAGAAAGAGCCAAATACAAACGCATCAGACACGCAGGTTGGCAAAATGACTAACATTTATAAAGGTTACAGAAATCTTCTGAAGTATTGTATGGTAGCTGCATTCTTAAATGAGATCAGATCTAAACAAAACATGTGAATTTGTAGCAATTGTGATCCAGTCTTTCTGGCGAGGCATGAAGGGGCGGAGACGTGCCAAGAGGCGAAGAGAAGCCGCCAACTTGATACGCAGGTAATTCTGTTAAATACACAGTCAATATTTTTGAATTGTCCGAATCATTTTGGCTCCCTCTAAATTTTCACTTTTACCTGCTTTGCCAGACTCATTAAAGGCTTTATCTATCGTCATAATGATTACTGCTCTGAAAATGAGTATTTCATGGATCATGTACGCCGCTCTTTTCTCATGAAGCTGAGCAAAAACCTGCCCAAAAATGTTTTGGACAAAAACTGGCCAACACCTCCACCTTCACTCATAGAGGTAAGACCTGATGACCAACCTGACTATGACTTTACATTCTTTACCTTTGAATGTTTTATGTTATTTATTGCCAGGCTTCTGAACATCTACAAAGGCTCCATCTGTGCAATATGGTGACAAAATACTGCAGAAGCATCCAGCCTGAATGGAAAAAACAGGTAAATATAACATAATTTATTAGGAAATGAATGCTTGTATAAAATGTTTTTTGTGTATTTTTATGCACAGATGACACAGAAAGTTGCAGCAAGTGACATTTTTATGGATCAAAAAGACTGCTATCCTATGAGTGTTCCTAGGCTGTTTTTGGACTCCAGGCTTGGTTAGTGAACAGGTTTTTTGTATCTTACAAACAACAATTTTATTATCATTTTAATCAAAATTTTCTTTCCCCCTATTAGAACGTGAGCAGATCAATCTCAAAGTTGTTCAGACACTTGGTAATGACAAAGTACAGGTGGGTTTTTCACTTCACAAGTAACGGAAACAGAAGCCTAAATGTGTGTCATGTGTAACACTTGTGTGTTCTTCAGTACGGTGTGACCGTGGTTAAATATGACAGAAGAGGGTTCAAGCCTCGCCCTCGACAGCTGCTCCTGACCAACACGTTTGCTGTGCTCGTGGATAGGACCAAAATCAAGCAGAAAATTGACTACAACACACTGAGAGGTGAGAGGCCGACATATATTAAATGAAAGGTCACATGTGGCTGTAGCTTTACAGTGATGAGAGTGCACAACGTAGAAGGGCAACATGATTATTAAATTGTACGCTCACAGTTAAACACATTGTTTTGTCAATTGAAAAAGGCATCTCTGTGAGCGCCCTCACTGATGGGATGATTGTCCTGCACATGCCCAATGAGGACAAGAAACAGAAGGTCAAGTTGGTACATTAAGCTAAAGGTTTTTGGAGTTCTTTGTTTAAAATGTGATGTTTGTGTCTTCAGGGCGATGTAGTGTTGCACTGCACCCACGTGATCGAACTGGTGACAAAACTAGCCTTAATGGCAAACAAGACCAACTACGTGAACATTAGCTCGAGCAGGTGAGGTTCAGACAGTGATATTTAGTAGACATACAATTAAGACAATGGAAACCATTTTCCATGACATTTGCCATAAGATAATGTCTTTTTAGAGTTTAGTTACGCCATCTGTAAAAGCTTTTGCTACTATTTGTAATTTGAGAATGTTATGTCACATTGGGGTCAACATTTAGAATTTGAAATTTCACTTCATTTGACAAAAACACCCAAAGCCATTTGCTATTATTTAACTTTTTTGTTTGATTTTATTTATTTTTTTACAGCATACGGTTTGTCATTGGTCGTGGCAGAGAAGGATTTATTGATTTTACCAGGGGCTCTGAGTTGAGGGTGGTCAAAGGCAAAAGAGGACATCTGCTGGTGGTGAGTCAATCATCATGTAATAAATACAGGTGTTTTTAGAATTATAAAGTGACTGTTTTTAAATCTGTCAACAGACTGCTCCTAGCATCAACACATGAAGGAACACGAGACAGCATTCTGTGTGAAATACCGCTACTCAAAAGGTCCTATTATCACGGAATCGTAAAGAAGATATATTTATCTTTCACAAATGTTTCACAAATACCATTAATAATGAAGTTGCCACAGTTCTAGTGCTTTACGTCTTTATTAACATATAATAACAGTAACTCTCTCTCATGTCAAATTATACAAACAAACAAACAAAAAAAAACACATAAAAGCATATACTTGTTTAATAAATATCTATCAAATAAAGAAATATCTATATTAAAATAAATAGCTTAAATAACATAAACATCCATTTTGGACAGTTTTGTGCGTTTAACACAACAATGTTGGAAATATTCCATATTTCCCTGAACAATAAAATATACAGACAAATATTTGTGTCTCGTGGTATTCCCTATTATCACTTTCTGTTTCTCTGAGTGGGAGTTGTTTTATTTGCCAGGAGGAGAAAATCTCGAGCCAGTTTGATGAGGTACAGGTCTAGATCCCTGAGGATGATGTAGCCCTCCACTCGACTGTCCCATTGTGTTCTGCTGCTGCTCCGGACAATCCCTCCGGGTCCTCTGGTAGTGCGGGGCCTCTCAGTACTGCCAATGTAGTTCTTCTGCAAGAGAGACCATTAGACGTGATTAGACATTGTACCATGTCGTCAAGCTGAGGCTCTGATACTGTTGTACGAGGCGCACGGACGCGTCTGCTAGTCTTTGGCAGTTCTGATTTTGTTTGATTAAAACCTCATTTTATTGTAATTTTAGAGTCTTAAAGTTGAAATTCTTATTTGAACTAACATAATTTTTTGTTAGTCCCTGTTTAGACCTGTGCTGGCTCCCAGATTTGGTTTTGGTTTAGCTCTAGGTTTGTCCATGTTTAGTCAAGTATTAGACTGGCTTTAAACAGTTGAAGTATGCTTGGTTTTATTTTGGGGAAGTCTTGTGATTTTGATGAGTTTCGGTTGTGTTGCACAATGCCAGGAAAGTGAATACATGAGTTCAGATCTTTACTATACTGGACATTTATGAGAATAACCCCTCTCTTTTCAAATTTTTTTTTGGTCATTGTTTTTGAAGAGACGAAGTCTTTGACCAGAAGTGATCAGAAATGGTGAGTGGTGTTTTCCTTAGTAAAGATAATTTGACTGTATACGCTGATTCATCATTTCTCACAGAAATCACTGAGCTTGTGAGTAACACTTTCTTTTTTCCAGAAGCCACAACACAGTTTAAAAATAGCCTGATGAAACTTATGGAGACTCTCGTGTTGTCAGGATGAGGTCCCGATACTGTGCTACGAGAATCAAGGGTGGAGTTTGATTCTTGCTTTCAGAAGTTGAGGTTGGCTTGGTTTTATTATGTTCTTTGGCAGTTCTGATTTTGTTTGATTAAAACCTCATTTTATTGTAATTTTAGAGTCTTAAATTTGAAGTTCTCATTTGAACTAACATCATTCTTTGTTAGTCCCTGTTTAGACCTGTTCTGGCTACTAGATTTGGTTTTGGTTTAGCTCTAGGTTTGTCCATGTTTAGTCAAGTATTAGACTGGCTTTAAACAGTTGAAGTATGCTTGGTTTTATTTATGGGGAAGTCTCATGATTTTGATGAGTTAAGGCTGATAAGAACACATGAAAGAGAGTAGTTAAAATCCCCTCTAGATTGATGCATGTGATTTAATTCAAGCTATGAATCACTCGGTGCTTTTCCATTATTATTTACTGACTTAAAATTCTCCTCTTAACATCATTATCCCATCAACAAGAACCATTTGTACTGGGGTAAATGTACTTTCTTTGTATGTTGAATGTTTTATGCCTGACTCCTGTCGGCTTTAGTTTTGTCTTGGTCGAAGGGATGTTGGGGGCCCTACCTGGTTGTTCACTTGTCTGATCAGATCCCGAAGGTCACACCCGATGTGTTGAAAGCTCCCAGGTAAAGTGCTCTGGGTTTCTGCATAACTGAGCTGTTCCCTCTTCCAATCCAACATGCTCCGAAAGGCCTGCATGTCCGAGAGAGCCGCCCCAAGTCGCTCCTCGTCCTGGAGGCACGCACATAGCAACATGTGGTTTACAAACACTCTCACTATTGTCATATAGACACGCATCTTCTCTTCTACTTATTGTAGTGCATTATTTCACAAATTACATTTGTATTCATTATGTATGATGATTAGGGTTTGCATTTCTGATGCAAATCTGTCCTTTAATCCAGACCTGAGACAAGCACTGGATTTTTCCTTGTGGTCGAATTTTCTAAATTAATGTAATTATAATATAAAGAATAATTACTGGAACATGTATCACAATAAAACATATACTGTATTTCATTAAAGCACTTACTTTAAAGTTTTATTTACTACGAATAATATTGATAATATGCAATATATTAAATATACATTTCACTGACATACAATTGTATTCATGGACTTACTGTCAGTTTTAGCCAGCTGTAGAAATCTGTTGACAGTGATGGCAGGTCTTTCAAATGTTGACTCCTGTCCACATAATCTTTGCCTTCCAACTGTTCTTCCTTCTGTTCAGCATAAAAATGTATTCCCCGATTAGTTTAAACACACAAGGTAATAGATATATTGACCGTTGAGGACTTACATATCTCATTAGCAGTTGCTGGACTCTGCATCTTGTGAATCGTGCAAGGCGATAAGAAGTGATGTATTTGGTGTGGAGTACTGCAGACGGGAGACAATGGACGCAGCTCAGACTGAAGCACAGGAGGATGAGAACCTGCCCCCAAAGAGTCATCTGCCAGGACAACAACATGATTATTTAGTCAATTATAAACAACCGGAAATGTGACATTTTACAATGGAAAATTTGGAAAAAGTTGGAAAAAAAATTACCAAATCAACATAATTTTTAAACGTTTGAAAAGTTTGTCAAATAATTGTATTTGCATAGTCTTTCCTATAAAGCATCTACATTGCATCTAAATGCATCTACAAATATAAATAAAAAAGGCTCAGTTCACAGAACTAAATTAGTTAATTTGCTTTTGGTTCTGTGCTACTACTACTACATCTACAATTACAATTACTACTAATACTCTACTACTACTACTACTACTACTACCATGCGGGGCCAATGTCACAGAAATACAAAATACTGTGCTGCTAAGTAAAGTCTATACTTTGAGGAAACAGAATGAAACTGAATTTAACTGAATTTTTCCTTCTGTGAACTAAACCAAAATGAAAAAAAGTTAAAAAAGACTAATTTTGATTACATTAAAAGTTATAACTCAGCAAACAACACTATCCTAAAATGTAAGTATTTGAAATGTGTGATAACAACCCTGAACAAAAAGTGTCTGTTTCTCAATAAACAGAAGTGCCCTCTCCCAAAACATTCCTAGTCAGACACTGACATCTGTTTATTTTTATGTTGTATTAATTTATGTAACATGACACCATACTGTGTAAAGAAAAAAAGCCTTATTGAAAAATATCCATATGCCATAAGCCAATAATTCATTGAAGATCTGAACTTACCTTGTAGAGAGCAGAGCAGTGTATTAGGCAGCTTCATGTTGCTGTGAGTTGAGTGAAGTGTTTATATATTCAGATTTCCATGGTAGATTTACTGTCTTGCTTTCAGTTTCCAGGTGCTGGAGTTTTTTTCTACTTTCTGTCTTATTCTCTCAGTCCTTATGTAACAACACCCACGTATTAAGTAATGGACCAACTCATCTCAGAAAACACACTCTTGCATAAATGTTATAGTAAGAACATTTGCATTCATTCTAAATGAGCGTGATAAACAAACTTTGTTTGAGGAAGTTTTACACAAAAGTCTTATCTCAACCTACACATACAAAAGCTCATTATGTAAGATGATTGCTCATTATGTAAGTTTGGGTTGAAGACATTTTCAACGTTTTATTGACATAATTTATTTAACACATTTTTATTTTTTATTAGAAAATTTGTGGTTGACATGTCACAAGAGGGCAGGTATCACTTTGAATGGTTTATCAATTTACTTTTAACTTTTAGATATTTTCCTGTTAAATGTTTAAGTGACGGGCGCTGTCCTATCTTGTATTATTTCCATATATTAATATGACAAAAATATTGTTTATGACTATGTGGTCTTTTCTTTCATATAAAACATGTTGAGTTGAGGTGTGGTGTGTTACCTACAGTAAACAGCATCAGCATATATTATTGCTTGAATTACCTATTGATGATATAGAATAATGGAGATATAAGAAGGAAGGAAGATAGGAAGCTTGTTTATGCATAAGCATAAACAAGCTTCCTATAATAAACATATGAGTTCTTAGACTTGATGTGCCGATTGAGAATGACTCTTGGATGAGAGTAGAAGCGTCTGGTTTTTCTAAAAATAAAACTGCGTCCAGATGACTACAACATAATCTTTTTCAACAATACTTCCTATTATGCAATTAAATGGGGCTTGTACAGTGCAGAGGGGAATGCTCAACAGTAATTTATGTTGGGAAGGTGCCCAGTATTTAGAGTTATTGTGGCGCCTTAGAATCTACAAGAATCTGTCTACACTTGTTTGGGGAAGTGTGTTTATTGTGCAGTATACGCCACAGATAATGAAACCTTGAGCAAAAACATAACTATTCATTGAAACTGTTGGCAATTTGACGTAAGTTCTTTTGTACACATTTCAAAACAGTTGAAAATTTGATTAAAGTTGATGTAAATTCCTGTTGGAGTGACACGAGAGAGTAGGAGGGTTTCCACCTACCTCTTTGTGGTCGGACAGTTTCACTTCACGATGTCACCAGATCGCTGGTTATTCACTAGGAAACTGCCTCTTATCAGACACAGGATCGTCTCTGTGAGTTCAACGGTCATGCAGTCACATTGAGAGTGGGTTTACTGCTGTGGGGCTTTAAACCTGTAAAAGTAACATATTTGTGTGTACAGATTTGGACAAAGTTATATTGAGAAAACATAGTTTTCTTCCCGTTTTTGTCAACAAACTAGTCACAAAGTAATTTTTTTGTTTGATTTTTAAGCTGGATGCCCTTCCTGCCACAGCCAGCCATAGTAAGGGCTGACTGTGGCAGCCCTATGCTCCCACCACCTGAACATTTGTTAAGAGTTTTGATAAAAGGAAACTGTTCTTATGATGTTATGAAGTAGTAATGATGAAGAAGTAATGTAATGTAATATAATCTATAGCAACATAAGACAAAACGTGACCATTTTCACTTCACATTCATATTTACCGTAAGTGAAAGTCATGATCAATCTTCCCTTCTTTCAGTTCTTAATTATTGGGGGCAGAGTTTTTTCTTTAAAGCCACAGACACAACTTTGACGTTTACTTCTGAGTGAGTAGGTTTTCCCTTATTTTCAAAACCTCCACCTTCTCCGAATAAGTCCCTACAACACCTCGTGCGCGGTCAACTTTCAGTCACTTGCTGTCTCATTCATGTTTGGTTTCAGACAAACTTCTTGAGTTTCAATTGATTTCAGGAAGGAAATACGTTTTTGCTCTTCAACTTCCTGTTTGAATATGTTCAGTTTCTCCATTCAGTCCAAGTTAAAAAGCACCACATTGGAAAGAAAATACATCCATTCAAAAAAATACAAAATAAATAAACCGTTTTGGAAACGCAAACTACATTAAAAAAAGAAAAAACTTTGAGCAAAAGATAGCACCCTATAAATGTAAAAACAAATGAAAGTGCCTGTTGCAGTTTAAAGTGCATAGCTTAAGGACATCACTGCCTGTGAGAAGAAACTCCTGCTGTGGCAGGATGTAGTGCATTTAATGGCACGATAGAGCTTCCCACATGGATTAATAGCACAACAATTTGGCTAAAGGCCACAGTGAGTCAATAAATAAATCAATACTTTAATTAATTAATTATTGATAAAGTGATACATTAATGAAAAACTGAGCATAAAGGGTTGTATAATTAATTACAATTTGTTTGGCTTAATGGAATGAACATTATCCTTTGAACTTTTTTTTGGTCTCACAATCAGCCATATTAGTGCCTGGCGTTGGCTCATTATGTTTCTTATGCAACTATGGTGGAATTGAACAAGTTTCCATCTGGTTCATAGATGAATGCTTAACAGCACTACACCACTGCCTTCTACACTGGAAAAACAATGAGTGCTGCTGTTCAAAGCCCTGCATGTGTAGAATATACATCTACAGCTTCAATTCAAAAAATAAATTAATACAAAAATAATTTATTAAAACACACAACCAGCTGAATGTTAAATCTATATCCAAATGACTATTAAAACCCCTTAAGCTTAGGGCCTATGTGTCCAAAAATGCTTGAAAAAATGAGCCCCCTTTAAAACTGACTGAAGCCTTTGTGAAGCTGAGACTCTGCAGTTTTGTATTATGATGTCTGTTCTACTCTGATTACAAGTAAATACAAGCACTGCACAGAGGAATTCAAATGTTAAATCCCGACTCGATTTTCTTTGTTAAATATATAAATGAGTAAAGCTGGTTTCTGGAATGGATCGGCTGATTGACAATTCTCTTTTGAAAGCTGAAGGTAAATTCACTAAAAAGGAGTTTTAGGGAATTGTAATAATGCAAAAAGTACAGGAGGAATCCATATAAAAGTCCTGTTCACTTTTAATTTTATTTTAGAGTAAATTTCTAATTGTGGCTTTGGAGTACAAACTGACCCTGATGCTTCCCAGAATTATTGATTTGACTTGAGATAAGAGGGTTACAGCTTTATTCTTATGTACAACATATCAAGCAGCTTGAGAGTTCCCTTTTATAAGATGGTGGACAAAATGGAAAAACTAAAGAAAAAGTCCAACGTCCCACGTGTCCCCAAGCATAAGGAGACAATTTGTGGTCACCCTGAAAGGAAAGATTCTGGTTGTGTTAATAGTTCTGGAAACCATTAATATCAAATATCATTGTTGTTTGCACTTAACAGATGAATTTGAAAAGATGCAGCAGATAAACTTAAAAAACTTAACATAGAAAACCGTGACAGGAGTTGTTTGTTTGCTGTGGCAATGAGCAAAAGCCAGCTGTGTGACCTGCTATGAACTGGATTATTTTACTTGGATGAACAACATCACAGACATCTCAGTTTCAAATATTGTTTATCAGATTAGAAATAATTAAGTATCTATAATCTATCAATATGTATCTATATGCATCTATATTTATGTGATAAAGACTAGTACTAAACATGAGATTTATTTCAGGGACCTCTGGAAGTGTGCGGAGCCAGTAATAATTTAATATAAAATAACATAAAACAACCTTTATTTGTCCCACAATGGGAAAATTCCAGTCTTGCAACACAGATTAGGCACAGAAGTATAATACTAAAAACAGATAACTCGGAAATAATTCATAATCTTAATGATATTAATACTCTTATTTACAGCAGTTATATGGACATTAAATATTGCACAGGGATGATTGACATTATGTCACAGAATTGCACATGAATATAGGAGTATTACACATGAATTATGAAAATCTGAATGACACATGTTCAGGGCTAACAGTGTTTGTTGTAAAGTCTGACAGCAGCAGAAGGAAAGACCTGTGAAATATCTCCTTCACACAGCGAGGGTGGATCAGTGTGTCACTGGAGCTGCTCTATAACAGTGGAACATTATAACCCCAAAACCAAAGTTTAAATAAAAATATGCTCTCTTTTTTTGGCTTTTTACCAACCATGTTCAGAGTAAAAAACGAAATATAATTAATTTTAAAAGACGTATAATATATTTAGCTCTGGATGGCCCTCAGCCGGATGGGTCCTGGCCCAGTGGTTTGGACCCTTGCTATACACCATGTTTTCTCCAAGGTCCAAATAGCAAAACTCATGCCTATAGTATACATTGATTTGGCATTGTTTTGTTGACATTCACATTTAGGATTTGGGATGGCACACAATCTATCTGTACAACCACAGAAATGTACCTGAGTGGCAAGGTCCACTGAGGCTCCAAAGCACAATTAAGGACATCTGAGGAGTCACCAAATCGGTTTATAAAAATATTGTGACTGAGTTTACCTCCAGCTAAGACGAGGGATGCTGTTTACTCAGCTTGGTTTCAAACACAACGGGTTCATTATCATTCAGGGGCCAGTTACACAAGCCCAATGGGCCTATAAAAGTTGGTAACTTAAGCCCAGCCTCCGGGATATTAGGGTCCTGGTCATCTGATGGTCTGGAATCTCCAAATAGGAAACATGTTTGCACCGCTTACACTTGTCTTTTTTGTGTGCTTGACAGCTACCACCAATGCAGATCACCATCACCATCCATGCCGTATGTCACTGCCTAATTCTTTCCAAATCCATTGTGCTGTGTGCAATTAACTTCTCATTTTTGTTCTTACTGTTTTAGATTCACCCAACATGACAGGACAGATGTCAGTGGTAAGTTAGCTTCTTATCAACTACCGCAATACAGAAATGTCATGTTTCTCTGTGTTTTTCTCTGAACCAGATGTCGCTCAAGGGTGAAATAAAAACACATGGGACATTTACCTATGATTCAACAGGAAAGAAACTACGCTTCAGATCCAATGAGAGCCACCCCACAAACAGTTCTCTGGGTTTGGATTTGCTCATGTTTTTTAACAAAGTAAGTTTGATTCTGAACTGTCCAGGGATGTTGTTTTATCACCATTTATAAAGTCATCAACATCTTGTCCAATTTAGCAATGAAGAGTATGGCTGTATATTGGTAACTGGTATATTCCCATATCAGACTTAGCTGGTGGTGTAGGACCCAACAATGTTGAATACAGTTCTAATACAAAGTTTCTGTGCTACTTGATATCGCTTCATACTTCGGATGAATAACATTTTTGTTGAATTGAGTCAGTTGTCCATTGTTGTGTTGAGCACGCAGAATTCAGACTTTGAAGGGATTTCTGTGTTCATTTATTTATTATTTATTTGATAAGGACATAGATTAACATTAATCTGATGAAGGTATCACAGTGTTTATAGCCATGGCTAATTCGCATCACCAGTGTTAAATGTTGTGTTAAATGGCACCAAATAAACTTGTATCTTGTTTAGGTTTGGGTAATTTAAAGCCTTTTATATTCATAACAAACAATAAAATCATAGATCAATACAAAGAAAAAAAAGTAAGTCCTTGTAGTCATGGTTTGGTTTGTTGTGTGTTGTAGGGTGTATTCTATGAAATAGATTCCAAGAACCAGAGCTGTGAAAAGAAGTCACTGCAGTCCATCGATCACCCACTGGATATCCCAGATGATGCAAAGTTTTGTACCACAGTCACCACAGGCAGTGCAAGCATTGAAGGAGATGGTCTAAAAGTGAACATGTGGACAGGATCAATGCATAATGTCAAAGGTGATTGACATAATCACCAGTGTAGAACCACTTTGACAACTGGGTCATAATTGTTCTTTTCTTTTCTTATATCTTCTCTACAGGCACTTTCAGCATGTTCGTCACTATGGGCTGTTTTCCAGTGGCTACTTTGTACACTACAGACTCCACAGCCTTCTTGTTCAGGTTAGTCAGCAATTATCCATAGGTACAGTTGATCATAATGTGTAAAATAACGCCTCCTCTATTATTTGTACGCAGTACCATGGAAGTTGAGAATGAGATAAAGGAGCCAGATCTTCTGATAATACCATCCTATTGTGAACACCAGCCTTTGGAGGAAACACCTGAAGGAACAGTAAACAGCTTCTTCAATGAGTTTGTGTAGATTATACCTCTCCCACAGAAACCACACCCATCTCGCTGCTTCTCATCTGTGATGCTCACATTTTTGTGCACAAAATGTGCCTTCTTGGGAATGGACCACAACCCGAGCTACGATGTAAAGTCTTTATTGGCATACGAAAAACATGAACAACACAAATGTACATAAATAGATGTAATTTTGGGGCTTCTGGCGGTGAGGGCTGCAGGCTCCCGGGCCTCAATACCCCCATCTAGGATACAATACATTAGAATAATTAGAATAATTAAAAGAAGGTGGGAGGGAGGGGCACGAAGTCATGATCACTGATGTGTGTGACCTGGATGCTTAAATAGTGTAGCCACAGGAAAGGCCGTGAAAGGGGTGTGGTCCTGCTCCCTAACTTAAACAATCTTATCTTTATTAAGTACAATATGTGACAAGACAAAAATATATCTATATAAAATTTTACTAACAGTGGTGGCTGTAAAAGTTGGTTCTGCATGCAAAAGATTATCTGATTAATGAAACAATGAAATATCAATGCTGTAATAAGCAATAAGGTTACTGGTTTTGTACCGAAAGTAAATAATATTGACAATCTGAACAATAGCTCAAACTACTCTGAATGCATTACTTGAAATAAATGTTAATAATAACAATGGGTCGGATTTTTGTTGTGCCTTTCTGGTCTGGTGAGCGCTTTTACAGTAACATCATTAAGCCAGCAGGTAGAGTGCGTGTCACATGGGACAATCGCTCCTTGGCACCCTCTTTTAGCCAGTTGGAAAATAAAACTGGTTTAATCCAGGGGCGGATCCAGGATTTTCTGAAGGGGGGTGCACATAGAAAGACAAACTCAATAATTATGAAACAAGAATATTATCTATTAGATTGATTGTCCTCATACAATGTAAAATGTTGTAGATAGACGAGCGAATGCATGAACAGATTCAAATCCTAATCAATATGCCAAATCAATAAAGCAAAATTTAATATATTTCAAATCAGCAATGGAAATGCTAGAACAACCGATTCGCCACATCACGTTGAGAGGAACTCGAGAGACAGTTATCAAATATCTAAAATTTAGTATTGTCTGTCGCCACATCAACAGCGTCATCATTTGCATCACTATCAGGACCATGCCTTCTCCTGTTAGAATCACTGTAACATACCATTTTTAATATAATGAACGCCAACACCTTGTGAGACGATTGAAAAATGATTTATGAATATCAAGAAGGTTGACGTCAATAGATAATTAATGGCTTTTTGAATTAAATGATTGATTGAATGTGTCATATAATTTTCGACTGTTATCTCTTTTTTTCTGGTCCAGAGCAGTGTCAAAATTTTAAATGATATTTCTTATCATATTTTCTTCAATAATACAATATGATTAGGGCCTAATGTTCTCTCTTCAATTGACTTTAATACTTCAGTCACCTTCAGTCAGGCCCGGAAAAACATCAGGAATAATTTCATACAAATAAGTTTGTGGCAGGCCTCGCACTGTTATTGTATATTTTCAGCTTTTGGTAGATCCAATAATTTATCCATCAAATTACGCTTGATTCTGTTATTTTTTGTCGAGTTGACATCTCTCATTATGAAATTTCCCCATTGTGGGACAATAAAGGAATATCTTATATCTTATCTCGGATGATGGCTAAATGAATATTTGAATTGAAATTTAATCCGGTGTATCGCGCACGTTACAACATCCTGGACGACAAACTTTGATATATCCCGCTTGTCAGAGTAATTAACAACATCATTTGACAGTAATGTGCTAAAGAGAATTCTTAACTCTTTTTCTTCTTCTTTGGTGTTTTATGGCGGCTGGTATCCAAGTGTTACATTACCGCTAGACTCTATTCTTTAGACTGTATTCTTCTTGGGGAGGAATGAAGTCTAAATAATCAAGTCTAAATAATCAAGTCCAAAGAATGAAATCTGTAGAATAAAGTCTGAAGACTAACTACAGTAGGTGGCGGTAATTCAACACTTGGATACCAACCGCCATAAAACACCAAAGAAGAAGACAACGCGTAATGTTAATACGTCACATAAACGACACCGAGTTTCAGTTCGAGTAAAAGCCGTGGTAAAAGCGCACCCCCCCTGGATCCGCCACTGTAATCTAATCCTGTTTGTTAACTGTTGGCCTACAAAGTGGACAAGTTTGAGAACCTACACTCTAGATAGGTTTTTGGTTGCAAATCTGATGTGACATGAATCACAGTGGCATTAATAATGAAGGCCTTTGTTTCTTTGGTAACGTAGGTTTAAATCTCCACTTTGCTGCAGTTTTGGATTAGAATATAGTCGGTATATTCCACATATGTTATTATTAATGAATAATGACCACATTATTACTGGGCTAGCCATGGTTGTTTGTCCATGTAAACGCGCAAAGAATGGGCTCATGAGACACCACCACTCAGTAAAGTTATAAGCGTTGACAGCATTGCCAATACAACAAATAACAAACTAAATATTTAGAGACGACATGAGGGACTAAGATAGAGAAACAGTGGCGTTATCTTCATAATCTTGACAACGCCATTGTAGATAGCAAAACACTAGTCGTACGGAGTAGCACTAACAGCAGCTAGCCACATTTGACCCTGTGCGCCGTGATCCAGACACATCCGGGCAGTGTGTTTGGAAGATGGCGACACTTACCCTCCCAGCTGAATGGCTTAAAAACTGGGAAAAATCCGGAAAACATGAGTTGTGAGTGCACATTCAATCCTTATGTTCTGGATTTCCTATAAACTCTAAACTGTATTGAACGTCGACTCTTTTGGCGAAGAATCATACCGAAGAAGCGTGCATTTTCGTGCTAATGGCTGCTACTAGCATAAATAATATAGTATAGACTTTGATATTGTGATCGTCTTGTGCTGGTAATCATATTTTGATGGACTTGCTTAGATGCATGGATAGTGGATCAATTCGTAATAGCCAATCAAAGAAATGCATTCAGCAAAAATCTTATTTTTTTATTAGCGTCGTTAGCTAATTGTGGCAACCTTGTTGCTATTAGCTAGGCGCTAACTAGCTGCTATAGATCTATTAAAGCTAGCTGCCACAGCTTCAAATGTAAACATTGATGTTGAGTGAAGAGCTGTTTTGAGTTATTAATCACTACGATTTAAGTCCCGAACAAATCGGATGTACTAAATATGCTTAATTACTTTCAATAAAGTCAAAGGTGCCTGAATAAACGCATTACGTTCGGCATAACGTGAGCTAACGTTAGCATCCAGCATCTGCGTTGCAGTTACTTTTGTCAAAAGTAACCACTTTTACCTCGGAGGTGGAATTGTCTGTTTTGGTATATAACCCCATTTGTTGGTGATTACTATTGTGTAATGGGTTATTAGATGAAAATAAATGCATCTATATATGCCATAACCTGATCGCTATTTATTTCCTTAGCGTACAACTCTGCAAAGAACTTACAGAGAAAACAAATCATGGAAGTGAAATCAAAGGTATTGTTTAATTTTATTTGATGAATGAATGTTTTGGTTTTCAAGTCACTGAAATACCTTTGCTTGATCTTCTGCAGACATTCAGGCGGCCTTATACGAGATCTGTTCGCAGGTTGTACAGGGCAATCTCAAAGTGGATCTTGTTGTTACTGTTCTTGGCGAAGTGATGGTAAAATTTTGACGAATTTAGTGTATTTATTTTATTTATTGACAGCATGTTTTCCCCCTGACAAATATTCTTCATTTGTATTGATTTTAGGAACTCAGAGATGACATGTCATCAATTTTAGCAGATGTTTTCAGTATATTAGGTAAATTATATTTCAATATGCATATATAATTTGAATAGTGAATTATTACCAGTGCGAATTATAAACTTTTATGTTCTTGTCACAGACTTGGAGACGAGTGCGCTTGAAGAAAAGAATAAACGTGAACACTACACACAACTAGCAGTGGCTTGTTTGGTAAGATATCAGATTATTTCAGAATTGTGTAATATGGCATATTAAAAATATTTCTTGTTACAGATGTTTGTTCCTGAAATCATTCTCAAAGAAAGGCTTGACCCAGAAACTCTTGAGTCTCTTGGACTAATAAAACAGGCCCATCAGTTTAATCAGAAGATTGTAAAAATCAAGACAAAACTTTTGTAAGTTGCTGGTTATTGTTATAATTATGAAAATGCTTGAATTTGCTATAAATTACAGTAAAGACTGACTTTCCATGAACTGATTTATGTTTTTCCAGCTACAAGCAACAGAAATTCAACTTGCTTAGAGAAGAAAATGAGGGATATGCCAAACTGATAACCGAGTTGGGCCAAGACCTTTCAGGCAACATCACAAGCCACATTGTTCTGGAAAGCATCAAGTCCCTTATAGGTTGGTCAAATTATTTTTTGGTGTATTTGGACAAGTACAAATAAGCCTCGCCTCGATGGGTTTGCCACTGTTATTATTATTGTTATTATTATTGGCTTATTTTAGTTCCCACAAAAAGGGTTAACCCTTTAATTATAGTTACTTGTTAATTCTCCCCAATAGTAATGGAGATAGTGACTGTGTTATTGAATGGTGAAAGTAACTACCGTAGTTATCAAGTAAAGTTACTATTAAATTACATTAAAACATATGCTAATTTCTGTCTTCTTTAGCCTGCAAATCATCTTTCTGCAGCAAACCAAACGCAAACAGATATCACAATATAACAAACGTATGCACAGTACCTGACTGCACAACACTTTTTACCTGTTCACCCTTGAACAAGTGCTCTAGAGATCAATGGGTTCTCACCCTGTTAAATAGAGGCTAATAAAGAAAGTAGATCATTGTCTTTTTAGCGATCTGTAAATTCAAAACGCACATAGCAAAGAGATTATTGAATAAGAGAAGGCACAAACTAGGGTGAATACAAGGCAGTAAGAAGCCATAATAAACCTATATTTCCAGTGATGGCAATTTACATGTTGGCTCGACATGCTTATCAAAACATGCAAAAACAAAACTAGCTAGAGGCTAACACACGATGGCAAGAGATGTTTTTTGTTTATTGATGCACAGCACTCTGGTCAGGATTTGAAAATATATTTCCAATGATAATGTAGACAACACTGATGATAAACTTGAAGTTTCTGTTTACTTAAGTTTTACCCTCATCTCACAGCGCCATTACTAAAGCGCAACGACTTTTTGATCTGCCGTATGATTTAAACATATAAATCAGGTCTGATTTAGATTTTGTTTATTAAGGCCCCAAGTCACTGGGATAGGCTCCAGTCACCCGCGACCCCGAAAGGGAACAAGCGGTAGAAAATGGATGGATGGAAGTAAAAACTTAAGATGTTTGGTTGGCATTGGTCAATACGAGTGATCAGGTTTATTCTACTCGCATAAATGTGGTTCAAAAGATTATTTATTTGCACTGAAAAATATATTCCTGGACTAAATTAAAACAACATTGTTATGTGCCAGGTAGTTGAAAATTACTTGCATTGATTTACTGGGAAACTTGGTTTAAAAGACTTAAAATTCAAGATTGTGTGTAGTTGTGTGACTAATGTTTTTTTTTTCCTCTTCTGTAGGTTGCTTTAATTTAGATCCAAATCGTGTTTTGGACATCATTCTTGAGGTTTACGAGAGTCGATCGGACCAAGATGAGTTTTTTCTGTCACTCATCAAGTCATATATGTGTGAGCCTCTCACACTATGCCACATCTTGGGATTTAAGTTTAAATTTTATCAGGTAAGGCTTAATTTTTGAAAATCAACTGACGGCAACTGAACAAAATATCAATGCAAGGAAAAAAAATCTTTCTTTTGATTACATTATATTTCTGCTTCCAGGAGCCTAATGAGGAAACGCCCAAGTCACTTTATCACATTGCTGCTGCTTTACTGAACCATAACCTAATACAGCTTGATGATCTCTACGTACATGTAAGGCTGATATAGACCTGTCACAATAACACATTCTGAAGCATGATATATTGCTACAGAAAATATCTTCAACAATCATTTTGTAACTTTTAAATGCATACAATACAGTATCGCTAAAAGGCTCGAGGTACAACATATAAATTTAATTCATTATGTTTTTTATTATTATTATTAATATATATACCCCTTTTTTGTTACAAAAACATCAATAGATATTGAGCCTCATATGTTCCATCTATCATATATTGAACAATAAGCTTTTATGCATCTAACTGTATTACCTCATTTGTCGTCCTAGCTTATGCCTGTAGATGCTGCAATTTTAGAGGAACATAAACAAGACATCTCAGAAGCAAAGCAGACTGCCCGCAAGCTTGTGATGGTTGTCCTTCCTTCAGAAAAAAATGATGACAAGGATAAGGACAAGGACAAAGATGATGACAAGAATGAAAAGGTTTGTTTTGCACAGAAATACAGAGCTGAATCAACTATATTATTGATGCCCTTTTTGAAATGCCTGCTGTTTTTGTTACTTACGATGGGATTGTTTTGTGCCCACAGCCACCTGACAACCAAAAGCTTGGTCTGTTAGAAGCTTTACTAAAAATTGGAGACTGGCACCATGCCCAGTGTATTATCGACCAGATGCCTTCTTTCTATGCTACTTCTCATAAGGCCATTGCTCTGGCCCTTTGCCAGCTTGTTCACCTAACTGTAGAACCACTTTACAGAAGGTATGTTATTGTAACACCAGACACAATATATACCGATTTTAAACTAGCACTTCATTACTAAAGCTTTTTTCTACCATGACCACATAGAGCGGGTGTTCCTAAAGGAGCCCGCGCCTCTGTGGTGAGGCCATTGCGGAATAAGCGCGCCCCTCGTCCTGCAGAGACCTTTGAGGACTTACGACGGGACACATTCAGCATGCTCGGTTATCTGGGTCCTCACCTGTTGCATGATCCTATTCTCTTTGCAAAAATAGTGCGCTTGGGCAAAGGTTTCATGAAAGAGGTACATTATATTATAAACATCTTTCTGCTGCTTAGAAATTGGTGCACATTAACAAATGTTTTTGTTTTCTTTATATAGTACCAAAGTGATGGGAAATCTGACAAAGACAAGTTGGTGAGATGCGTATTATTTTGCTTTGGGGATGTTGTTGATTGTAGGGCTGCAGCTATCGATTATTTTAGTAATCTATGGATTTTTTCTTCTTCGATTAATCGGTTAATTTTTTTGTATATTCCGTAAACCATTTAAAAGCATATTAAATATATATTTGAATAAACGTATAGTTAATTGTGATAAACAAATAACATTTAGTTTCTGCTTAAAAAAACACATTTTATTCTTAATTTCACATGAGTTTGTCCCCAAAACAGCAACATTTCACTTCCAGTCCAAAGTGTTCTGTTTGTATATAACGAATACATTCATATAAAGGACTTATTAACTTGTCACCAGACTGTTTGTAAACAGTTACAATAGCTATGAATTCATTTGCATTTTTTGTCACAACTTAAAATAAGACACTAGTTTGTAAAACATTTTGGGTGGGACCATTGTTGCCTGGTATTTTGAGCGGTGGCTCTACATTTAGCATTTTGTCACTTTACGGCGTTGGCTCCGTGTGCCGATCAGTCATCGCAGACTTTCTGTTTCACATCAGATTGTTATAACATGGTCACGGTCCTCCTGCTTTTTCCAGAGAGTGTGGCATGTTTGAAACGTACAAGTGTGACTGGGAAGCAGAGTTGGGAGCGCGGGGGACCGCAAGTGTTGAGCGGGGTCCGCGGTGGCAGGGCGAGGACGCGGGGGCTGGGGTGGGCGGCGTGCGGAGCTAGTTGCTGTGGTTAGAGTGGCAGCTCGGGGCACTGTGCTCTTTCACGCAACAAAACTCTTCCCAGTCGCACCTAATAGATCCATGGGTGTTCCACTCATGAGTTTAAAACACACCGCTCTCCCTGTTGTGCTTTAGCTGCTTCAGGAACGAGCTCCATGGGAAACAAAAGCACCACCACCAAGTCGTTCCGTGCGCTCCGCGCGCCACATTCATGTCTTTTTAATTAAATATGTAAATTTAACGAATCATCGAGGCAATGAAATAATCAAAGATTTTGTTATTGAATTACTCGATTTACTCGAGTAATCGTTGCAGCCCTTGTTGATTGTACAATACTGATGACTAAGTGACGGAATATTACTTGGATTAATTGCTTTGTTGTAATTACAGGAAATACTTCTGAGTTGTTTCCTCAGCATTGCAGACCAGGTGCTCTTGCCGTCTCTGTCACTGATGGAATGCAACGCTTGTATGTCAGAAGAACTGTGGGGTCTTTTCAAAATGTTCCCGTACCAGCACAGGTGAGAAGCATTCTTTTAGATGCCTATTGTGACTTCCCATGACTTTGTTGTTGCGTTTTATTGCACATGATATTTTGTGATGTATAAATTAAAAAAAAAATTTTTTAACAACAGTATTCCTTTTTGAGACCACAACCAGCACAAACTTAATATGAAATACCCTGATTTTAACAATCAAAACCGTGAATATGTCCAAGGCATTTGCATAAACAAGTTTCCTTTCTTTAAAAAAATAAAATAAATTGTAGTGCTGTCACAAAATGATTTTGAAAAATATACCTGAAAAATATATGCTGCTGATATATCAATACAGCAAACCACAATATCTTTACTGTGTCACCAATTTTTTATATTGCAATATATCAAATTTAGCGCACCACTTTTTTCTAAACTGCTATAATATATAACCTGTTTTTATCGATTTGTCCAATTTGTGTGTTAATTTCCCGTCCCCATTTCACGCTACAGCTGTGCTGAAAAATAAAGCCTCAGGGCCAGAAAATCTTGAAAATATTTTTTACAAAACCTACATTAAACTGTAATCTTTTGTAAATCTTTCGTAGATACCGATTATATGGACAATGGAAGAATGAGACTTATTTAAGCCATCCACTGTTGGTCAAGGTTAAAGCTCAGACTATCGAAAGGGCCCGATACATAATGAAGTAAGTATGAGCTATCTTTTAGATTTAGGTTGTTTACATATTCATAACAGCACATTCATTTAATATGACAACCAAAATTATACATTTTGCATAATGACATTTGTAGCTTGGTCGAACCAGATTTCTATGGTAAGTCCACACGAACACATATTAAACCACGCAAATAAATGCGACTGCAGCATAAATAATGAACAAACACATTAGGTTAAAAAAGGGAGTTTTATTATAATCAACATTTTGAATGGGTTCAAACAATAGATTCATTTTAGAGTTGTCAGGCTATGACAGTTGCTTGTCCCCCAACCCAGATACGTTTGTCTGATTTAATGTGTTCTTGTGTATTTGCTTTTTCTAGGCGACTGACCAAAGAGAATGTAAAGCAGTCTGGAAGGCAGATTGGCAAATTGAGCCATAGCAATCCCACTATTGTCTTTGATTATGTGAGTAAAATATTTTATGTATTTAGAAAAATCAAGGCGCATCTTTATGTTCCCAGAAATGGCACAGAACAAACATAAATGGATTTTAATATTTTACAGATGCTGTCGCAAATCCAGTGGTACGACAACCTTATTGTCCCTGTGGTCGACTCATTGAAATACCTCACTTCACTCAACTATGACGTCCTGGCTTGTAGGCTATTTTTCTTGTTATATGCTATAAGTGTCATTAAAATGTGTAGTGAGATACACAAAAATATCCCTTATTCTGTTATCAGATTGCATAATAGAGGCTCTTGCCAATCCTGAGAAGGAAAAGATGAAGCATGACGACACCACCATCTCCTCTTGGTTACAGAGTAAGTTACCATACTCTTCTTAGAGCTTAGAGTTTCTTGACGGTATAAAAGTGCTTTGTAAACGTGACCATTTACCATTTAAAATGAATAGATTTAAATTGTACTTTTTATTTATACCTAGGTTTGGCCAGTCTTTGTGGAGCTGTGTTCAGGAAATACCCAATTGAGTTGGCTGGACTTCTTCAGTATGTGACTAACCAGCTCAAAGCAGGAAAAAGGCAAGTTGTATATTATTAAACAACGATTAGAGGTGAGGGATGTATCAACATTTGAATGATATGGCAGTTGTTGTTTTGGAGGAATCAGAATAGCGAGTATATAGCTTATAATTAAACTATTTAAAGGAACAGTACATAAGATTTAACTGGCAAAAACTTGACCAATCTGTGTCCCCAGATTAGAGAAAAATATGTTCATATCAAAAATAACTTTCCATTTATAATTTTGAAAGCAGAATGAGCCTCACATGAGTCTCATTTGAGTTGCCACTTCCTGCAACCTAAACCACCTACAGCCAATCATTAATCAGTGCTTGTGCAGTCTGTGAAACACTTGGATGTGTCTCTACTGCAGGTTGAGGCTCTGGCAACACGGGTTCAGTTGTGACGGTAGGACTTTAGTTAAATCAGTAAAAGCGCAGGCACCATACAATTCCTTTTTAAATGACTATAAAAATGCAGGGAGAAATAAATTGACCAAAATGCCTACTGTAATCTCCCAAACAAAGTGATATTCCTGCCCTTTTAGTGTCCGTTTACATCAACCAAGACACATTCACACATTTTAGTACATTCCTGATGCATTGTGATAATATAATCTGAACATTGTGATAATGAAACAAATGCAAATGTTTGTTGATTTTTGGAAACCCTTTCCTACTGTTGTAGTTTTGACCTGTTGATCCTAAAAGAGGTGGTACAAAAAATGGCTGGGATTGAGATCACAGATGAGATGACGTCAGAGCAGATGGAGGCCATGACAGGAGGAGAGCAACTAAAGGCTGAGGTACAGGCCAAATGTTATTGGTAGTTTTTCTTTTTGATTGTATTTGTCAATAATTTCTTTGTAGTAAGTATAAAACATCCACAGTATGCAAGATATCCACTTATTTTCACTATATTTGTCCACAGGGAGGGTATTTTGGTCAGATCAGAAATACAAAGAAGTCCTCACAGCGTCTAAAGGATGCTCTGCTAGAACATGATTTAGCCTTACCACTGTGTTTACTCATGGCACAACAACGCAACGGTGTAGTTTTCCTTGAAGGGGGAGAGAAGCACTTGAAACTTGTTGGCCATCTCTACGATCAGGTACCTCTATAGGTTTATTGATCAAATTAGTACCTTTTAAAATGGTCTTCTGAACATGACCTTTTTTGCAGTGTCACGACACATTGGTGCAATTTGGTGGCTTTTTGGCCTCCAACCTCAGCACTGAAGACTATATTAAACGTGTTCCTCCTATTGACGTTCTATGCAACCAGTTCCACACCCCACACGATGCTGCGTTTTTTCTTTCTAGGCCCATGTATGCTCATCACATAGTGGTAAGTTTAAAAAAAAAAACATTTTTAACATGTATTTGGCAGATTATTTAATGTTATCTTCTTTATAGTCCAAATATGATGAGCTAAAGAAATCAGAGAAGGGCAACCGCCAGCAGCAAAAGGCACACAAGTATGTGGCGGCCTGTGAACAAGTAATGAACCCAGTTCATGAGGCAGTGGTGTCGCTCCATGCTACTCGAGTGTGGGAAGATATGCGTCCTAATTTCTACGTGACTTTCTGGTCCCTCACTATGTACGACTTGGCTGTGCCACATTCTGCTTATGAGCGTGAAGTCAATAAGCTCAAAGCACAGATTAAAGCCATAGAGGATAACCCTGAAATTGTGAGTTTCAGCGACAGTTTCACTTCAACTTCAGTTTTAATTGGTGCAGTAAGTAACAGGCACTGATTTTGGTTTTACTTTCATATAGCCATTAAATAAGAAAAAGAAGGAGAAGGAACGCTGCACGGCATTACAAGAGAAATTGCAAGAAGAAGAGAAGAAGCAGGCTGAACATGTCCAAAGAGTGCTCCATCGTCTCAAACTGGAGAAGGATAACTGGTTATTGGCAAGTAAGTAATCATGCTATACTGTCCTGTCTACTAAAACCTATGGGCCAAAAAATCCTTAAAAAGGAAATTATCATTGCGTTTTTTTGTTTTTTGTTTTATTAGAATCAACAAAGAATGAGACCATAACAAAGTTCCTGCAACTTTGCCTATTTCCACGTTGTATCTTTTCATCCATTGATGCCGTTTACTGTGCCCACTTTGTTGAGCTGATTCACCAGCAAAAGACACCCAACTTCTGCACCCTCCTTTGCTATGACAGGGTACGTCAAGCACGCACATTAAAACTGATAACACTTAATTGTGATATATTGTCTTGTTTCATCCTAATGTGCAAATGTTTGTGCAGGTTTTTTCAGCCATTATCTACACGGTGGCCAGCTGCACAGAGAATGAGTCTCATCGTTTTGGACGCTTCCTGTGCTGCATGTTGGACACAGTGACCCGCTGGCATAGTGACCGCGCTGTCTATGAAAAGGTTTGCCTTATTATTTATTGATTTTTTTCCCCTTTACTTCATTCGTGGTGGTAAAGAATGTGTCTCTTTTATGTGGATTTAGGAGTGTAGCAGCTATCCTGGCTTTGTAACCATCTTCAGATCAACAGGCTTTGATGGAGGACACAAAGCAGACCAGCTGGACTATGAGAACTTCAGACATGTGGTGCACAAATGGCACTATATGCTGACGAAAGTGAGCAACTTCCTACTTAATTTACATCCAACTTCCAATACAATTTTATTTACATTATATGTTCTCTTCTAGGCTTCAGTTCACTGCTTGGAGACGGGAGACTACACGCACATTAGAAATATTCTTATTGTGCTCACCAAAATCCTCCCTTGCTACCCAAAAGTCCTGAACCTAGGCCAAGCTTTGGAGTGCCGTGTTCACAAGATCTGTCTTGAAGAGAAGGACAAGAGGCCAGACCTTTATGCCTTAGCAATGGGGTAACAGCATTGTGTGCTGACCAGCTCTCTATTTTTTGACATGTTGACTACTTTTTGATTATTCAATACATGAGTATATGAAATGTCTTTTTAAAAATATATTAACATATCTTTTATCATCAGTTTCCTTCTGTAATGCAGGTTATCATAAATTAGATTGAACATGGAATTTTATGTTCTTGAAACTGGTTAAAACTAGGGTAAACACCAAATTTTCAGGTTAGGTCAGTCTTAACAGATTTCTTAACTCTTACATTTACATACAAATTGCTGACAAGCTGGCCTGGTTTCTTAAAATAATCAAAATAATTAATGTAATCATGTTGACATTGTCCCCATTGTTTGCTTTGTATAAACCTTTTGTTGCATCTGACAGTTATTCAGGTCGATTGAAAAGCCAGAAGGTGCACATGGTCCCTGAAAATGAGTTTCATCACAAAGAGCAGCCGGCGCGTTCTACCGGGGGTAGTCAACAGAACGGTCCAGGAGGCTCTGGAAAACCTGCTAGCAGCACAAACAAGGCCGATGATGGGGCATCTGAGGACGGAGGTCAGTTTTTGAGTGTTTGTTTGTCAATGAATGTGTGAAAGTATAATAAATGCATGCTTTGGTTATAAACAGAGCGAGGAAAAGAGAAATCTCAGGGGAGCACAAAACCAGTCAGTAAAGCCAACAATACAGCTGCCAAAGTGACCACCAGCAATGGAAATGGTGCTCTCAATAGGTACATAATTCTGACCCTTCTAAATATAAATGTTGAAATTAAAATCTTTATACTAAAACAGGCTTTATTTTTGTTGCAGCACTAAAGGGGTGAAAGATGACAAAGAGAAGACGGGGAAAGAGAAGAAGGAGAAGAAGGAGAAGACTCCAGCCAGCACTCCGGAGCTGAAGAGTGAGCTGAGGCGAGAGAAGCACAGGGACGAGCGGACAGGGAAAGATGATCGGGCCACACGCGAGGGTAAGGAGAAGACTCCCAAGGCTGAGCGAGTGAAGATCGACGATAAGAGTGCCAAAGATGACAAGACCAAGGCCGGTAACGGAGAGCCTGACGCGCCCAGGGAGTCCAAGAGCAAGGAGAGAGACCGCAGCGCTGCAGCCACATCCCTCAAGACTCCAGTTCCTAGGTCTGAGTCAGCTGAATCTGAAAGGGGTAAGGAACCATTTGTCTTTATTTCTGTATTTATGATTTAGTGTTTTTTCTCAAACATGATTTGTTTGCCTTTTTAAGATCACAAAAGAAGAAAGCTTGACAGCCACTCTCCATCCCACTCCTCGTCTGTTAAGGTTAGTATGGCTTGAGGAAGGCTGTGCCCATTTCTACTCTGTCTGCCGGAGATTCCCTGCCGTTTCGCATTCCAGCAGCTTTGAAGAAAACTAAAAAGGATTTTTTTTTGGTCTGGATCCCCACGTATATCCACAAGAGATTATACCATGGACATCAGCATTAAGTTTCACGGAAAGGGTGGACACCCTTCAGGACTTAGTCAAGCAAATTTTGTAAATATCGAGTATTTTCATATGAAGAAATTTCTATTTTTGTATCAATGAAAGTTTTCAGTGTGCCTTGACGATTTTTTTTTTCCTTTTTTGTTGTTGTTACCCAAATGCGTTCCTGTGGATTTTTTTTCACTGCTAAATTCTCTGATCCACATTATCAGAGTTGGCTTTTTCATTTTTCAAATTTTCGGAAGATCCATTTTTATCTTAATGAAAGGGCCTGTCGTGTTTATTTTATCTGCAAGTTCAAGAGTTCCTGGAGCACTGGATTCCCCCCTCCCCCCATCATCTTCTGAGTCAGGATGTGTCAGGATGTTATCCAATTGTTGCCTGGTTTCCAGAGCATCTATGCTGCTGCTCCTGCTGAGTCATCTCTCCTTTTTTGGCTCGTTGCAAAAGGCCAGCAATCCTCCTTCATCTCACAAGAGTCAGATTTGGTCCCTTGAGCTCGACTTCCCCCCACCTCCTCCTACCATCGGCCGTCGATATCGGCAGCAGTACCTACCTCCAAGGATCTGTGAGAATTGGATTTACAAGCAGAAGAAAGCAGCAGAGAATGTTGCTGTTAAACAATCACCCAATGATCCGAATATCCGACGCTGCGCCAAGGGAGAAAAGGAGTGTGGGCACAGCCTGAATCGTCTGGAGAGGTGCCCAAACCACTGGGAGCATGTGATAGGTCTTATTTTTCCCCTTCCACCAGAGAACTAGGCTCCAAGTGTCTTATCATTCCTAACCTGTAAGTTCCAACAGTCAATTAGTGTATGTAGGGCAGCTGACACTTACATTTGAACTGTAGGTCCTGCACTCACAGGCACACTCTTGTAGTTACACTTAAGCACTTGCACTTTAGATGTGCCGCAGCTTTTTTATCCTAATGTTTGTTGACTGAAACTTCAGTTTATTAACAGTTATTAAAAACGTCTGCCAATGCACAGAGTAGTTTATTATCTCAGGGCAATTTTAGTGAAGACATTCCACATGTTGACCTCTCCTTTTGTAATAACATTGTGAAAACCTCAGTCCTTGAAGGTCAGAGGTCAGGGGAGAGGCTCGCTGCTGATCTGACCAGCACCAACTCCCTCCCCCCCCCTAAACCCTTCAACTCTACTGCTGTCCACCCACCCCACCCCCTCCCAGCTCATGTGTCATCTCCATTCATCCCTACAGGACAATAACACCGAACTCAAGGAGTCAACAACCAAGGTATGGACGACCTTCTACTGTCATCAGAGCTTGATATGACTATTTAATACATTACTATTATTACTTTTAATATGTTACTATTATTACTACTATTGATATTGTAGTATAGTAGTATGCCAGAAGTTCTTTCTTTTTAACACCTTTTTTTCCAAATATATGTCTATTGTAATGCTATGTTCAATAACACCCCGTGCTACATATGTTTATGTATACATTAGTGTGTTTATTTGTGTTGCTTTTGTTATTTCAAATGCAAACGTAGCACCCTGTCAACTACAATTCAGTCGACCGATCCAAGAGCAGAGAGAGGGACCCAGAGAAGAAAGACTCACCTGGACGAATGAAAGAGAAGAAAGAAGAAAAGGATCGTAAAGAGAGAAAAAGAGTCAGTGTTTTTCATTTAAAAATATTTTTTCAAGGATTTTTTGTCCCGTAGCTTTTATTAGGCAGAGAGCCTGGCATAAGGGCTGCTGTTTTAACCACTGGACCACCAGGCAGCACCAGTGTTTCTTTTTAGTAATTAGGAACTGAACCCTATTCATTTACTGTCAGGACCATGTTATCAACGACCATGAGACCAGTCAGGAAGTCAAACGTCGGAAAGATGAGAATGGAACAAGTAAGTTTGTGCTCACTCAGTAATCACTCCTCGGGCATTCTGTGCACAGCTCACTCCAACTCACTGTCTACTCAGATTCCTCTAAGATCAGCAAGAGCACAAGCCCTTTGTGCGACTCTCCAGTTTTAACTGAGAAAGAGAAGAGCAAGAGACCAAAGTCTTCGAGCAAAGAGAAAGGCGACTCTGTGAAAGCAGAAAGGACTTCTACTGGGGGAAAAAAGGTTAAAAATAACGCTTTCAGTCTGTTTCATACTGTACATTGTAAATCAGTTTATCTTGTAGATCTACTTGTATACATCCAAGTAATGAGTTTCCCTTTTCTAGGAGTCCAGACATGACAAAGACAAATCTGAAAAGAAAGACAAGAGGGAGAGTGCAGGTGGAAAAGAAGAAAAAAAGCAATATCCTTTATGTTGAGTTTAATAATTGTTATGTCTTGAGCTTGGTTCAGCCTGTAATAACGAGTCTAATTTTGAAATGGTAATATTACATTCAGACTTTGTACCAACCTTTCTGATACCCTTAAGCACAAGTTTAGTGGTCTTGTCCCCCAATTTTTGTAATTTTTCACTTTATTTGGCACACTTATTTAAGGTATTGGGATGGTAAAATATGGCTACAAACCGTAATATGACCCATATTTTCAAAAGAAAAAAATAAATTTTGTAATGCCCATTATTAAAAGGATTTACAAATCCATATGTGCTGTTGGCGCCCTTTTACTCCACATTTTTTGACCGCGATAAAACTATTTCTTTGCTTTGTTCTGTACATCCACAAAATATGCCCAAGATTGTATCATATTTATAGTAATGTCACAGAGGGGGTGAAAATGTCATTTTTCACATGAAATATGAATATAGGTTGAATTTGGTTTTACCGTTATTAGAGTCTTGGACATTACACATTAGTAACATCGGAATATATATGTATTTATTTAATGTTTTCTCCTACTTGTTAGTACAGTGGCTTGCAAAAATATGTTTTTATTGTCGGGACCATGAACTCAAATACATTTTATTGCCATTTTCTGTAAAAGCAACACAAAGCGGCACAAAATTGGGCTTCTTTTTAACCATGCTTTTAATCCTGCAGCACCATACAATGGTGCGTCTAATTTTTAGATTTTTTACTGGCTAACAGCCACCAGAGGACACTCTTGCTGGAGGCGCAAGCGTTTGACACTCTCAAACGCTTGACACTCACTGTGCAAGAATACGTTCACTGGACACGTCGTTTTCTCTCTTTTAAGCTTCAAAACACTGTGAATATGAGTCCGATTGTACTAAAAACAGAGAAATTTGTCTAATGAGGAACTGAATCTAGCCGTGGTTAAATCTGCATTTTATAACCTGCATTGAAATGAAAATTCACTAGCATGGATCATCTTTGTGTAAATGTTTCATTTTACAACGTGGACCCCTTTCAGAGCGTTGAACATCTCACAGAGCACTGTTCAATCCATCATCTGGAAATGTAAAGCGTATGGCACAACAAAACGTGGCCGTCAATCAAAACGCCAAACAAGGAGAGCTCTGATCAGAGGCCCATGGTAATTCTGGAGGATCCACAGCTCAGGTGGACAGGAAATCTGTCCACAGGACGATAATTGTAATGCACTACACAATTCTGGCCTTTTCTGGAGGAGAGCCTTTATTGAAAAACAGTCATAAGAAGTCCTGTCAAACTGCAAACATGTGAAAGAATATGCTCTGGTCTGTTGAGACCAAAATTAAACTTTTTGGCCTAAAAGAAAAACGCTGTGGAAAACGTAACACCGCACATGACTCTGAACACACACCACAACACACCAGCCCCACTGTCAGGCATGGTGGTGGTGGCAGCATCATGCTTTGGGGCTGATCTTCTTCAGCGACCATTTATGTTTTAAAATGGCCCAGTCAAAGTCTAGACGTAATTTCAATCGAGAATCTGTGGCAAGCTCTCTCAACTGCTGTTCACAAACGCTCTCCATCAGATTTGTAGGTGCGTGGTAGAGACTCACCCAGACTTCAAAAAAGTTGGAAATCATGTATAATTTTTCTTCTACTTGACAATTGTGTGCCGCTTTCTGTTGCTCTTTCATATGAAATGGCAAAATTTTTTAATTAGGTTTGTGGCCGTTACAAAACTTGAAAAAGTTCCAAGGTTATGAATACTTCTGCAAGCCACTGTATAAATATAATTGTAATTCTTGTAGACCTTAACATACGCACTCATAAATCCTCTGAGAAGCATAGATAATGCAGTTATTCATGGAGGTAAGTTGCCATCCTCTTGTTGCCACTTGAGTGAATGAGTCAATTTCATTCATTTTCTCTGGTCTTTGCAGCAGAACTGAAGAAGCGGTGCTTTATCCCCTCAAGATGACTGCGATGTGCTTTTCAGTAATACTTCGAGTTCTGCCTTTTTATAAAGAATCCTGCCCTTACAACCGTTAGCTGTAGTTACAACAGCCCTTTTCCATTTCAAGATTTTACAGTAACCCATTTAAAAAAATGTTTGTCTTTATTATACAGTATGTTATACCATGTGCATTTGATTAAAAATGTCCATTTAGTGAAATGGTTACTGTATGAAATACTTTTTCGTAATATCTTTTCATTGGATTTGGTATAGTTTGCTCAAAAAATTTGTATTTTCTGTGCATTGTCTAGCTCGGCTTAAACCCCATTTTTATTGGCGTTATGCGTTCTATACCCACTTACCTCATCCTTTAAAGATGCATAGATATTTTTATTTATTTATCTTCATCTTTTAATGCAAGAAACATTATCTGTGAGGAATATGATGCAAGGACCAGTGTGTATATTATGTACAATAAAAGGTAACATGAAATCAATATCATGTTATTGTTTTTCCATGTGTATTCACCCTGACAGTGTCCTTTTGTGGATTTATGTTAATCAGGTTTTATATAATTTATAACAATGCCAGTTAAGCTTTCATTCAAATGTAGAATTGTAAAGAGAAATCAAGACAAAAGACCTGCGGCTCTGTACTTTAAAAACAGCTGTTTTGAAATAACTTTTGGAAATTTTATCTGCTGTATTCATTGTACCTTTTTTTTACAAAAAGAAACCCCAATAAATCTAATAGTTTTCCTAGTGTGTCAATCATGGTGATATTTATTTTGCTACAAATACACCTGCATTTTTCATTGTTACATTTACAGTCAATTGTTGAATATTCGTGTGCTCTTCAAGTTAGACTTACCATTGCAGTTAAGACGATTCATTAGTTTTCCACATTGCAAGTCAATGTTTTGACAATTTATTTGGAGGGGATGACGTTTTCGTGTTGGGGCACATTCTCATAATCAGCACTCTCAAAAGATGTGAGGATATGCCTTCTGTAATGACTGCAGCTCTTCACCGTGTTTGTATTGTGCAGTGAATGCAACACTACTCAAAATGGTAATATAAACCTGATTTTATTAAGGAAATGTATTAAAATTGTCTGTACACAACCTCTTCAGAGGTTTATAATGTTCATATACATGCAACTCCCATGGCTGAGGTAATTTTACAAATGAAATGGGCAAATCCATCTATCTGGGTCAGATGCTTGAGATTTGATCAAGGTCCACTCAGAGTTGCATTTTTGTACAACTTTGTCCAAAATCACATGCAATTTGTTTGTTTGGGAATGAAGGTGAAGAACACAGTATTTGTGTGCAGATTTTTCAATTAAACTGAAACAAAGGTATAGCTCTTGCTTCATTATACAGATCCTCATCCGAAGAGATGGCACAATGCAAAGCTCATCACAACCAAAGTTACTATGAATATACTGATTGACTGCTCTACTGTTGATATTGCACTCACTATGGTGTACCCAAGTAACTTAACATAATACTGAAAGGGCCATTGACGATATTCGTTTGAAGATCCCAATAATGAAGTAACCAAGTTAAAAGCTGACCTCATTTGAATAAAATCATGAAAACTATGGCAGTTGAACAGCATTCTTACAAAGTAGCATCCTTTAGAAAACGCAATGATGCCAAACACATTAAAAACACAAGTGCCAAGTTTAAGATGGTGTGTGTGGTGATAATATTTGCTTTAAGGATGATGCTTGCCTTAATATGACAATGAAAATTATGTTTTATATCACTAACAACTATATCTTAAGTAAATATGTCACCACAAAAATATTAGGATCTTCAGGATGAATGGATTGCAAATCATGGCTTTTTTCTTTGAAATATAAAACAAGTTAGCCGCTGTTAACAAATTATCTAAATACATTAGAAAGCAATATTTCCCCTTTTTGATACATCTTTTGGGATTGCATTGCCATGATGCCAAATGCTTCATAAGGCACTACAAGAGGCAAATCCACATGTTTCCAGATGCTGAAAAGTCCTTCTGTACTGGGCCTGCTCCGGTAGTGTGCGGCTGGGGCCTTTTATCTATAGTTCATGGGACGTCCAGGCCTCACTGTCACAAAGAGCAGCACCTCATGTTGACACCGAGTCCGCTCCAAAACCGATGTGTCTTTAAAGTGTGCCAGTGGTAGTGTTCATCTGGACGCATCCGTGAAACATACCAATTTCACCTCTATAACTGAAAGACTGAAAGAAAAAAAGTGGATTAGCTACAGCCGCTACAGTTTTTAGACTTCATACTAAAGAGGTTAAGTCACCCTTTATATTTTAATGCTCTCTGTGCCATAAACGTTGTAGCCTTCTCGGTACGTGGCAAAGTTTTGAGTGTTTGCTAGAGGGGCTGGTTTAAAGTTCTGGGCATTCTTTGCTAATTTCAGTCTTTTTGTTTCTTGGCGTGACTTGTAGCAAAACTCTATCAAGGCCACGGTCATTGCCAGTCCCAGCCCCCCAACCAAAATATAGAAGACCCCTGCCACGTTGCTCAAGCTCAGGGCGCTTGTCTTGTCCTAGGGAAGGTAAAGACCAACATTAAGAAATCTTCTAATGACAGAACATGCAAGAATAATGGAAATGTATGCTTTTGCTTACTACTTTGCTAACTGACTAAGTGTCTCAACAACAACCCCTTTAAGCTAAAAAACAACAACCTTTGACTGTATAGTTGTGTTACTAAGTTAAATTATAAATTAATACATGTACAAAATATTATTATAAAAGGAATACAAAAAGAAGAAGCTTTTTATTAGTTCAAATAAATGGTGAATGTAGAAATGCTAGCAGCTAACTTGGCTAACTTGCTGTAATGCTAATGAGAAGGCGGCCATGGTCGTACAGGTCTGTAAATCTATGAGTAAACTTGTTTGGACTAGATTAACTACTCGACCTTTAAACATTACATTTTACAATCAAATAGCAAGTTGAAGAAGGAATTGAACCATTTTTGCTGCTATTTAGGGCCAAACATTGAAATTCATTTATGTGCATTCTAATCCATTAATCCAACATTGCACTATGCTAGCTCCGTCCTATTTTTAGTATAACATACAAACCACTATTCTGTGATTATTGGCCTTTAAATTCAGGTGCTTTTCAAATTGATATACAAGAATTAAGAACACCAATAAGCTAAATTTCAATAGAGGTTTGGATGTCATAACAGCAGTCTAATGGTTTCAATTCTCTTCAGAAAATGGTATGAAAGTTAACTTTATGTATCATGCTGAGTGGAGTAACAAATTTGTTTGGGTAGAACATTATTCTATGTGTTTATGGATTAAAACCAGTGTTATATTTCAAGTATAGGCAAGCAGTGTTCAGATAATGTGTAATGTCTGGGAGGATGTATGCCATAGATGTTTGCAGATGAAGGAAAGGTCAAAATGCATTTTTGTATAGAAGACCTGCAGCGACTGACCTTACTTCCCGAGTCCTTGGTTCCACATTCACCCTTATCGTACCACCATTTGTTTTTCAGCTTGTCTAAGATGCCTTGTTCACTGAGTTTCAATACGGCAAGGTTTACAGGAGTTCTTCACGTGGGAAATAACATAAATAACATTTATTATGTTATTTTATGTTATTCAACTTTTTAACTACTTTACACTAAGCAAAGCGATATTGTAGGGTCTTGGCCAAAACACATTATAGCAAGCAACATTACAATAAATGTATGGCCTATGATAACCCACAATGACTACCCTAGCATGCCAGACCCCAGCTATATCGCTTTGAGTAATCGGCACACACTGATCACAAGAAGAGAAAATATTTAAATTAATAAGTTAAGCAGCTGCTGCACAGAATGAAAAAAATAACATATGCAGAGGTTGATGTGGTGCTGGATCTAACAGGAACCCTTTCTTGACTTACAGGAAACATGAAGCAGTCCAATTTTCATTCAAGAATCTACAGGAGATGATGTCTCACAAAAACATCAACAAAGACAAAGGCATTTTATAGCAATCAGGTAAGCCTAAAGGGCCAAATAAGCATGATACTGTAAGGTCTGTGTTCACTGGAATAACAAAGCTGATTTTAAATTGATTGCAAGGACTAAATTATGTTCAGGCCTGAGCATTTGATCATGGCAAGTTGACTGCTAGATTTCAAAGTGTTTTTTTCCTTTCAGAAACAAAATCTGTGTTCGTAATTCAAAAAATGGACTACAATGGTTGATTTCACTTATGCAGACAGGATGCTTTTGAAAAAAAAAAAAAAAAAAGAAGAGCGAAGACATGCACAAGGATGTTCTGTCATTCCTTTTCTCCAGTCAGCTCAGTGAAGAATAAAGTTATGATTGGTCCGTCTATATAGTCTATTATACATACGTGTAGGCTGCATTACAGTAGAGTAGACAGAATTATCAATGCTTTATACAACTAGTTAGTTTATCTTGTCTCTGAGATTTGGACATAACTGAGAGAAACACTTCACCCCTGCCATGGTATCCAGCTGGATGCCGTTTATTAAAACTGCGGAGCGCATCATCCAGGCTTAGTCACAAGGGGTCACTACAATAACATGATTGATTTATTTTTGAGGAGTTACAAAAATAAATCTTCAAACCCCCCCATCTATGTAAACGTAGTAGTATAAACTGTATAGGAAATCTAGTGTAATTACTAAGACAAGCCTTTAGATGGAGCCACATACTATTAATTTAGTTTGTTTTCTCCATAGTCAATATAAGTGTAGTAGATTTTCAGTCACCTTTGAGGAAACATTCATACAACCATAATAACCAAACACGGCTTAAACCAAAAATAATTCTTATACGTATCAGCACAGACTTAAACAGAAAAAAATGAATACATATTTCCCCAACACTACTGAATACAATCAGTGACATCTTACTTTTGCAGGAAAGTGACTGTGTTAGGAAAGGGCTTGGGTAGGTTTCCAAGACAAAATGTTTGTGTTGTGTGTACATTTGATTACTTAGTAGTGTGCCCAAGCAAAAACCTCCCTCTAGTCGAGATGCATCATAACTTTATCTTTCAGTCTGTCTGCAAAATAGGAGAAACGTGTTGAAGGCAGACAGGAAATGCATGACAGGACAAGAGAAGGAAACGCACATAAACACATGCGGATGCAGACACTTATAATGGCCACAAACTAAATATAAGGATGTATTTACATTGAATGAAGCATTATGTGAAAGTTACTTCTGCGATTTTAATTTGAAAATCTATGTATTTATGGCAAGTCCAATTTTGGGGCCAAATCCAAAGTTGTACATAAAAACATTTGTTTAGTATAGATACCAGTGATTATGCTCAATTACTCACACTTGTTTTTCTGAAAGTGAAATGAAAACAGAGAAAAATGGCAGTCAGGTTGGACATGAATCGAGTAGTCGTCAGGTGTGGCGCGCTGACAGTGAGAGGAGACAGCAGAGATGCGTTATCTTTTGGGTAGTATCCACTTTCCATTCACTCGTTTGGATGATTTATAACTACAAACTCTGCCTGTCTCTCTTTCCACAGCGCGCCGCAGTCATGAGGCAGGAGCAGAGACACATCGGGGCTCTACTGCGCTGTTCATCCAGGTAACAAATCAGGGGCTGCATTTGGAACGCTTTACCAGAGATTTGAGTTGACATAACCCAAACACACAAGGATGGGGGCCGGCTATTTTTTTGGTGCATAACAGAATTGTTCTTTTAATATTTAGATGACTGTTAAACATTCATTAGTCTTGAGCGACTGTTTAAATATTATAATATATTATGAAGCAAGTCAAATCAAATTCTCTTTTACAAATGGGGCCCCTGGTTACATGGTTTGGCCACAGAGAACTCACTGCTCTGGAGTGTGGAGGAGCCAGTGATGTTGTGACAGTCTCACATTGGGCTTCAATGTTAGGATTTTGGACGGATATGTTTCTGAATCAGATTTCATTAGAATTCTCACGTTTGCCTGCAGATGCTTAGTCCCCTCAAGACAACGCTGTCCCCCGTGCGGGCCCTAACGCACCCAGGAGGTGGATCGGAGAGTGCATTTTTAGTTCAAACATAGAGGTATCTATCTCAAATGGGCTAAGCTTTAATCCAAGTAAAGATATGAAATTGCCCTAAAGCTTTCATGTTGGCATGTAGGGATGAAAAACCGAGGGAAAGATTTCTGATTTCATAACTACAAGCCAAAAACTAGTCTCAGAAGCACTATTATACTGTGAATATTATCTAGATAACTACCCAGTAGCCAAGTAAAGGGTTCCCACTCGATCACATATATCTAATACTGAAAGTGAAGTTTTATACAAAGTCTACAGTGACTCCAGCCTTGCCGATTACTCCATTGTAGGATACCGGACTTTGGTGACATTGAGGCTGACCTTAGAGTCACCTCCCCCGCTGCCGCACTCTCCCTTGTCGTACCACCATTTGTTTTTCAATTTGTCCAAGAGGCCTTGCTCATTCAGTTTTAACACTGCCAGGTTAACAGCATTTCTTGAAACGATAAAACATAGCTTGTAAGAAAATGCACAGGTCCGTGAGAAATCTAATATATTAGAATATTGGAATATTAGTAGAGAAATAGAGGTAATTATCAATGGTTCATATAAGGGGAGAACGGAAGGGACAAATCGGTTGTAGATTTTACTGGTGGGAAAAGGTAAGAATCATTTACAGCAAAGAAATCTTGTAGAGGTGTTATGGAGGATACATCTTTCTAACTGAAGTGTGCGGGGATGGGGACATTGTGTCATTGTTGAGTCAGAGATATACACATCCAGCATGCAGCTTAACATTCATCACAACTGACAGAGCAGCATTTAAGTTGCAGAATAATTAGGGGGATATTTGAGAATAAATATGAGGCAATGCAAAAGGGCACCACAAAACAGTGGGTAGGGAGGGAAAGAGAGAAATATAAATGGTGGGAATGATGAAAATGCACATTTACATTCAAATGGATGAACTCAATATGAATAATATACCATAGCTGTGCTTAAGAAAGAGGAGAAAAGTCATAGACATAGTAAACACAAGACAAAAATGACCAGTGTGCACTTGGAGAGAGAATTGAGGTAGAAATGGTAAAGGAAACATCAGAGTAGGTGGAATGCTATAACAACATGGAGGATATTGTTATGATATCCCACCCACCCTAATGCAGAGCCTTTAGGTGTTGCCACACCGTAGCCCTTAGAGTCCAGGTTTCCGCCCACTTTCATGGTATCACATGGTTTCCGTTGCTCTATGTACTCGTTCATTGTAGACTCAAGTAGAAAGGCAAATTTGCCCTTCGACTTCCGCACTCGGGACACCCCATCTGGAGTGGTCTTGGCAAACACTGAGGGTTCAGCCGATTTCATGTACGACCACATTTTCTCATAAACTGCTATTTTGGAGCGCTGCATTCAGGGAAGAAATAAAACAGAGACATTTCAGTCAAATATTATCAACAGTGACTCAATAAACAATTCACCATAGACCATCATACACCTCAATCAGGCACTCTTAAACACAAAGTATAATGTGACAAAAAAATTGTAATTTCATCAGTAGTACAGTGGTTTTCCCAATAGTTTAACCTCCTGGCAGCAGATTGTATCTGCTACTGCCAGTTTTATACTTTAACTGCAGGGGCCGCTGCAGAGGTAGAGCAGTGGGCTTGGTGCCAGTACCCTGAAGTCTAACAATCTGGTCACACAGCAGATACAAACTGCTGGACATGTGGGAGATCTGGATTAGCATCTGAACAAGTGATCGCTGTTGTTTTCACAAGCTCTAATGTTGTAAGCATTGGAGCAGATCCACATTTAAGCTTTAAGTTTTTTCATAAAGTGTCTGTGTCCTGTCTTAATAGTCTTGATAGAGACCAACACTACGAGCAGCTAAAACTGATGTAGCTGACAGTGGACGTAGAGCCTTATAACTGGAGGCTTGGTGGTTTGATCCAGGTCCACCATACTGCTGTTGTGTCTTAGGGCAAGGCACTTCACTACATTGTGTGAATGATTGGTGGTGGTTGTAGAAGCCATTATCTTTGTTCTAAAGATATCGATGACTGTAATTATGAATGCCTCATTTCTGATTATGTATGTGTTCAGGTCTCAGCCTCTCTAAGCACCACAGTCAGCATGTCTTGCAGGTAAAACTAAAGAGTGCTTCTGAGGGAATTTACAAATGAGCCTGGCGTAATATACAGCCACATAAATAATCTATTTGTGCTGTAATGGACTGGGGCCATGTGAGTGAATCATATTTGACATATGCACAATTCCTGTTCAATGAAGTGTTCACACAAACACTATGGACATGACAATAATGGCCCATGACAGGGCCAGCCATATTGTGAAGATGTGAACATACTTAGAATTAACATAGAATTATTTTAGGGCTGAGCTATTTTGTGTTTTCTTTTATTAATAGTATTTTAGTTTTAATTTCTAACCTCTTTAAAAGCATGTTCTATTTATGTGAAAATTGACATTGAAACTTATAACGAACCAATATCAAGAGACTGATTAATAGCAGTAGTTTGTCCCATTATTCAGCTACAACAAGTGCTTACAAAAGTGGTTCCCCTTCCTGGAAGAATTATAGACAGTATGTCATTCAGGTTAAAAGTCACTGTCACATCCTTTTGGGAGCAACGTTAACAAATCACAGGCTTCACGGCCAACATCAATAAACACATGCTCACTTGAACAAACACAAGAAGCTTCAACATTGGAGAACATTCAGTACGGTAAGTTCTGAGTTCTGTGGTTGCTTCAACTTGTAATAGATTGAAGCCATTTTATTGAGGCTTGATGCTTGGAGTAGTGTGCTGAGCAGAAGTGGGCTGTCAGTTACAAATGACCAGCTCTACTTAAAGCTTTTAGACCCTGGCTCAGCTTGGCACAGTAGAGCCTGTTCTTCTGCCTGAACACCTTTAAAAATGGGCCGGAGAACACACAAAGTGCTGCTCATTACACATGCCACACGCACACACTTGGCTACATTATGAAATCCTGTTACAACAAAATTATGTCCTCTCTATTTTTCCACTTTTAGCTGATGAGCTTGTTTGGCAGATTCAAAGTGTAAAAACTATCACATGTGTCTCAGACTGTGGCCACAAAAGCAATTTGAAACTAAAAATAGATTCAACTCAGAGCTGCACGTTGGAAGTGAGTGACATTTCAATTTCTGTGAAATGGGACAAAAAAATCAGACTTCATTTTGGAGTGGTTGCAAATTGAACTGTGAAGGATTGAATTGAAAACAAGTTCCAACTGGTCTTTGATTCAAAACATGTGAACTGCAAAAAAATATATATATATTCTTCACCAAATGGCAATATAAGCATGTTTGATTGGGGGTTTCTACAATCTTACCTGTATTTTCCTTACATAAATTGCATTTAGTTGAAAAGTGTGTTGATGATGACTCATGAACACTTCATGAACACTTGCCACCGGCAACTTTGCCAATTATTCAAACCAATAACCATTGATTTCACTGATCTTTTTTCTTTTCTTTTTGCACTATTCTGACCAACTGTAGATGTATGATCTATGTGTGTATATATTCAAGCCTATTTCATTTGTAAATTCAAAATTGTATGCGTGCCCTTTTTGATATATAACAATTATTATTCATTGTTTGTTGCACCTTAATGCCAAAGCAAGTTCCTAGTTTGTGAATTCTGTTCACTGACAATGGCAATAAACCCCTTTCTGGTTCTGATTCTGATGTATGGAGAAAACTACATATACATTTGCATTCTAGTGCCTATTTTGGAGAATCGATTTAAAGTGTTGTCTTAGTGTTTGATGTTGACTGAATGTATATAGTTCAGTTTACAGTTTCAAAAAGGCCATTATTAGTGTCAGAAGCAGATCCAAACGAGGCATCCAACTTAAAAAAAAAAAAGTGTTTAATTAAGGTTGATTAAAATGTTACTTTAACTTCAATTTAAGAATAAGCACACACAGATAACAATTGAAACCTTTTCTGCCACCATTGTTACATGTTATGGTTGGCCTTGATTACAAACTGAAGCTTACCCTAAAGAATTCCTTTGTGGAGCCTGAGTCCAAGGTCCCATAAGCGATTTCTGTCTGCTTGGCCAGGTCCTCAGCACTCTCGATGGGAGACACCATCCTCTCCACTGTGAGGAAAGCAGCCAGGTTGGCCGTGTAGGATGAGATGATAATGAGGGTGAAGAACCACCACACCCCTCCCACAATCCGGCCCGAGAGGGACCTGGAGGACCAAGCATAGTGGGCAAAGGTATGACACCACCACCAAACACACTATTTTCACCCATTTTGCCTGGAGACATTTTTCTCTTTTGTCTTTAACTTGTTATGATAATGTTCCTTCATCTTTGCTTGTCATCAACTCACCTTACCTTACCTACAGAACTATTATAGTCTGATCCTAATGTGGCAGGTTACTTTGTGAGTATCCAGTCCGTCCCGGCCACACTTCAGAATTGCACTAACCAGGCTACAGGCACATTCTATCATCTAGTTCATATGATTTACAATGTACAACTTTCCACTTGAGATTTAGACCGGTCAGAAATGAAATTGGTGGGTGACATGAGATGATCAGTGATGAGCCATGCTGTTTCGTCACAAAACAAAACATGTTAACATTCAATATACAGTTGTAAATATAATAATAATAATAAACGAAACAAAAAATAGTATAAGTTTGTTTACAAGTAAAACAAGATAAAAGTACATTTTTATGATAAATGTTATCGGTATATCAGACTGTGTGGGTCTCATAGCAGCGGGGGCGTAATGGGCTTGCTCACTATGGCACTGAGCACTGCAGGCAGTAAATATATTTACCACAGCCTAAAGCATGCGTCTCTCTTTGAGCTGGCACTTAGATGCAGGTTTAAATAAACACTTGCATATGTCAATTTATGGTCAGTATATGATCATGAAAAGGTGAGTTCAATTAAAAGGTATGAACACAATGGATAACAGAAGAAAATAAAATCACACTTGTTTGACACAAAAAATACTTTATATGCACCAAGATGATGACCGTAAAATGAGACATGCAGCAAAAACACGGTAGCCCTCCAAGAATCATGTGAGTTGTGAATGAGATGCAATGGCCTCTTTGCATTTTACAGCCCTCAGCATGGTGGATATAAGTTATTTTGTGGATGCAAGGCGTCTCAGCCAGCATGCAGCTTAACCAAAAATGGATGCAGACTAGAGGAGCAAGGAGAGTGCACTGAAGTGGGACATGAGAGGGACAGCAGCAGAAGCCACAAAACTCAAAGATAACCAATATGCACCATGGCAGGATGAAGTGGTCCGTACAGGACTATAAAATGCAGTGAGATGATGAGGACAGCTGACAAATGGTAGCGAATGGACGCAAAAATAACCAACCTTGGTGAGATATCGCATCCTTGCTGCATGAAGGCGCCCAGGGAGAACCACAGGCTATTAAAAATCCCGAAGTCATTAGGAGGGTCTGGGGGGCTCTGAGGGTCTTTCGCCTCATCATTCTCATCCAGGTGCCACTCATATGGACTGAAGCGGCTGACCAGGAAAAGCACCACGCTCACACCGATATAGGCGAACACTATGCACATCCAAATCTCATAGGCCAGAGGATCAAGGAAGGAAAAGACGCCCGGCTTGGACTTTTGTGGTTTCTTTATCATAATCGAGATGCCAAGACTCATAAAAGGCTTTGAGAAATCTATAACTTCTTCTCGTACCAGCGTTATGGTTAAAGGAGCCACTGCTATATCAGCTCTCTGCAGAAATGAAGACAAGCACAATCTGTGTTAGACTCAACAATATACAAACCTTTGAACATTGATAGGCTAGTCACAATAAATAAATTAACTGTTACAATACAATAGTTTGAATGAGTTGGTTCATATTTTCTTTGACTTAAACTGCCTCATAAAATAAACGAGGAGCTTGTAGTAGATACATTATGTGAGGACAACATTAAAGTCACCTCCAGACAGGTAGCCGTCTGATAAACAGTCTGATAAATGTTTTTGTGCTGTGGAGGGATGTGCTTATGTCATTATCTAAAAACATTCAAATGAAAAGTTATTGCAAAATGCAAAAATGCACATTTAGTTAAACAAGAAAAACAAATGTAGACACTCACCCCATACACCAGTTCACCCACCATCCCATTCCACGTCTTGGTCTCTGGGTCTCGGGCTCCGTACTTCCCGTCTGGCACGATGGACAGTTTATATCTGATCCCAACATGCTTTGCAATTTCAGAAGCTAAATCCACACAGTAGCCTTCATATCTATCATTTCCATCCGCCTGCATGTGGTTTTTCTTGAACATCACATACGGCGCTTCCTGTTAATTAGACAGAGGTGTTGAACTCTGAAATACAATGTACAGAATGTTGCCTTACAAATATGAGGCCTTGTGGCATACAGCATGCATATAGAGGCCAAAGGTCAAAGAGCAAGGGGCACACAGCATGGGACTGTAAGCGGTAAGAGACCCACAAAGCATTAAATAAATTCAAAGACGGGTGAAAAGGCAGGTTGCAGGTAGAGTTAGGACTGGGCTGCTGGAAAAGGAGAAGAAACTAGGCTGTATAGGACCAAGCAAATCTGTCAATGGACCTTTAGGCAACAGGGGGGACTGCGTCAGAGCAGCACACGGGTGGGGCAAGCTGCACGAAGGACCTTTCCAGTTCATAAAGTAAACATCAGTGACTGCTAATTGGATGATTTATGTCAATATTTTAGGACAAGAAAACTAGCAGCTTTAGAAAGGCACTACAATAAATACAGTTCTAACACATGACTGTATGGCTATGCTTCACGTCTATACTATGACCCTATACTCTATACTCTATATATATATGTATATATATATATATATGTGACTAGTGTGCTATTTCTTATAACACTGACTACACTAATCTATTTTTTGTTTCTAGATTCTAGTGAGTGATCTGATGAAATAATGTATTAATCGTCTAACATTATTGCATACATGGAAAATAGAACATCCCTTCCTTATTTTCCTCGATTAATGACCATGTTAATAAATGAAAGTATCATCCCTTTTAAGTTAATATAAGGTTGACCTTTCATCAATTATGACATTTTCTTCAACATTTTCAGAATTCAATATGGATTTAATCCACAGAATGAAATGTGCATCTACAACAGTCACTATCACTTAAATCAAAGACTGACAGTGAGAAAAGGATGTGATGACAGCTCTCCTATAATATTCCCCTACATCTGCTGGGCCTGCTTATGAGGACAATGACTCGGCTGACACTGAAATGGATACATATGATCACATGATTCTGAATTTGCCTAAGATGCGAACATAATAAGCAAAGTCAGAATTAACGAGAGGTCATTATTTTAAATGTAAGATAAGGCGCACCTTATCGTACATTTAAAAATGAGCTATGGATAGATATCTTCTTCTATCTATGTTACATCTATCATCCTGTTTATTCTTAGCCTGTCGCTAACTTAAATATTTTAGAGCTTAATCTCATTAAGAAGAGAGATAAACAGCCAAAGGCTGTCGCCCTTGGCTGTTTATGTCCTCTCTTTATCATGGTGAATTTGATCATCTACAGCAGCACTGACAATTTACTTAACAGAAAGGAAACATTTTTACTTACGTACAGACTTAATGAAAACACGATGATCTAAGTCCCTAGCAGTATCATTATCAAGAGCCGGTATTGTGACGTCACTACTACAACAGCCACCTGATCAGATAAAACTTTAAATGCTTTGGCACCCACACGGATACAGTTGAAACACTCTTGGTGAATCGACTGTTTCAACATGTAGTGAGTGGATGGAAAGCAACACAGACCAAATAATTCTACCGTTCAGGACAGATTGCAACAATGGACACCTTGACCTTGAGTGGCAGAAATCTTAATATTAAACTATTATAACCTGCTTTAAAAGTGTACCATAATAGTAGTGACCACAATTGTTCGGTTTTCCACAGAGGAGGACTCGTTGGTGACCTGCTGATCCATTATATAAACAAACTTTTCAAACTCGTTCCAATAGCCGATCTGGAAAAAACAAGAGATTGACAGTTAGAAAGCACAATACTTTGACATTTTTACAGATACAGCCTTCCAAGTACGTAAGAGTTGGTCGGCTCTATCTGTACAATGCAATATTGAGATCTTGTAGTATTGTACTAGATCCTCTCACTTTTCATGCACTAGAGCAGAGTAGGTGTAATCTATTCCCGGCTCACTTACATAACAAGAAGGCTGCACTAGTGGAGTGCTTGAAAAATTATCAATTTAATAGGAGTAAGGCACACTTCATTGTCTGGTTGTGCCCTTTGTTGCACTGGATTATTATAAATTCCCCAAAATAAACAAAAAAAATATATACATTTTTGTAATTACGGAACATTATGTTTCCTAATCCAATTTTAGGAAATTTAAAAAATATATATTCACAGCTAAACCATCTCGCCTTTTGGGGGGAATCCAGAGTTTTTGCTACCCATTCGTTATTCTTGACAAAACATATTAGTGCAAATGTGTAACTTTAACAACATATGTACTAATTACAGTGTGTTATTTTTCTGGGGCTTCAAAGCCCCTACATTTACTGAGAATATAACCACGATTTCACTTGATTGATGGTGGACCGGAATATTACAAATACTACAAGTTAAATACATACTCACCAAAACTTCACTTTACATTGGGCCATGGGTTCCTGTTAGAGTTTTTAGAAAGTGTCACAAAGTGACAGCTGAGTGCTAATAGTGTCTGCACTAGTAATACTAAGAATACTAAGAAACTGTTATTTCACTGCCATAAAGTTATCATTACAGGTATTTTTCAGAAAGTTCAAAAATTTTAAAGGCAGACTTAAATTCATACATGGTGCATTGACTAAATATAGTGCTAACTACACAAGTTTTAAGAACTGCTATTCTCTATACTTTATTCTTAGTTTAGGCTGATAATGAATAGGAAAATGTTGAGTTTCTCTATGGAAAGTTATCAATTTTGACAACGTTGACTTGTGTTAACAACAACAACAACAACAACAACGTTCCAACAAAGTTGTAGCCTGGCACTGGCGCAGCTTGTCTCTGTGAGCAGATAGTGATTGCCGTGGACATGATCTAATCTCAGAAGGAATGCACGCTCACATGATGAAGACTTCACAAAGCCTGCTACTGGCATTTTTGTACAAATTAGAATTCTATGATTTGTGTTCTGTCTGAAGAGCTTACATCTTCTTTGACTTTTCGGCACAACATACAGTAAATATACACATATTAAAAATCAGTATCTAAAGGGTGTAAAGATATTTTCATTACTGTTACTGCCTGCATTAACATACCCTCCTATGCCCCCCAATCTTCATTTCATACACATCAATGGTGTAGTTAGCCCTTCGCCCAAATGTGTCGAACTGGATGTTTCCGGTCATCCCTTGAACTTGGACCTAAAGAATCAATCAGAAAGAGACGTGTTTCCATGGCAACAACAAAAAGGTATTCTTTTACTTGTCTGTTAGCATACCATTTTAAGCGCTCTCTCGATGTCAATGCCTTGACTCCAGGGCACTGCAGGATTGGCCAGGCAGTCCCCCGCACTGCCCCGCCGGGATACATCCACCCGCTGCCGCCGCAGGTATCGGAAAGCCTCCGAGATCACCATGATGGCATCGTGGGTCAGCGCTGATGTGTACTGAGCCCATGTAAGAAGAAGGAGTCATGTACAGTACACTGCTGTTACATACACCAGAACAGGCACACTTTCAGATCTGGGATAATATGTATTTAAATATACTTTTTAAGAAGGTGGCATTATTTAACCACACCTTCCTTAAGGAAAGTCTTTTTTTTTTAATATCCTTGATGATAAAATGTACGCTGTCGACAGCTACACCTCACTGACCTTCAGTGGAGTGTTTTTTGCTTCTGGAAATTCTCGTTCATCCAAGCGCTCCCAGCGTTGAAGGAACTGCTGCACAACGGGACTGTCCGGGCTGATGATCTGGAAGCCTGTGATGTTGGCTCCACCAGCATAGACCTTATCCAGACTCATGTTGGAAAAGCCCTGAGCGCAAACCAGAGAGAGCAGAGGGCATTTTTAGATGCCATGAGCTCAATTATCGATCGTAAGTAGGGGGATAGGGAGTGTCACTTAAAACATAGATGCTTTACATTTGCAATAAAAACATATAAAATAGGCTCCTTCCCTCTGGGATGAGCACTCCCCTCAAAAAGAGATTCTGAATCTCAGAGGGACTTTCCTGGTTGATTAAAGGTTAACTAATGAATGAATACATTAATATAATCTGACTTACAGCAAAAGACTTGTAGCTTTTAAAATGTTTGACTTAACATTTTGAATGTACATATGTGGGCTTTTTGGGGGTAAATGCCTTTGCACCGTTTGCATCATTTTTGGGATTAAGTTGCTGGATTCTGCTCTTACCAGGTTGGCGAGGATGTAGTGATATCCTCTGCTGTTCTTTCCTGAGGTCACCACCTACAGGAGGAAGGAGGACAGAGTGAGTCACATCAGGGTCCTTCCATTTGTAGCATGAAAACACATCATCAGAGTGTTAGACTTTTTAGGGCCACAGAGATGAACCATGACGACAGTGCTTGTTCCTTTGTATTAACTTCAACTTGTAAAATAAGGTCAAGGTTCCTGCCAGAACTGTGTTTTCGCTGTGCAGTTCTCACTGTTCTTGTTTGTCAGACACTGATTCAGATTTAATTAAACCAAGAATCAGCTCCTGTCCCGGCAGGAAACCACAAAAAGACATTCATCAGCCGCTCTCTATTTGGATTCTCTATTTCACAAGATCAGAATATCAAAGAAACTCCGGACGTGGATACTTATTTTTCCTGTCTTTTCACTTTCTCACTCCTCCACAGTTTAGATAACCAGAACCGGAATAATCTGAAAATCAAATGTCCAGTGTGGAAATAATCTTGGGCAGAAATTGTTCAAGCAAATTAAAAAGTTTTGATATGATAATAGTTTTAATATTTTATTAAAATGTTACTGGCAATTCATTAAAAAGGATTTTTAAAAAATAAGTTACTTTACATTTGACTGCAACATCTCACTCTGAGAATGAGACAACAGCAGCAGCAGCAGAATATGTCTTTATATTTTAACTAGAATTCTAGCAACGGTTGCAATAACATTTTGTATTTGGAAGTGGTTTTCTGCTACAGTCTTCTGAAAGCCATCTGACATGTGTGCCTGATCCACACCTGTGCCCTCCACAGTCTGTTGCAACTGTCTCAGGAGACTAAGTGTCCTTGCTGTGCCAAGGTTGGCCCTGAGTAAACACTCAGAAGAGACGTAGCTAATCCAATTACGTTCTGTGACATGTGATGATTTTACTCATCTGTACAAGTGAACCCAAACTCCAGAGAGAAAAACAGAGTAGCTTTTGCAACCTATTATAATAGTCTTATAACACGTTTCAATTGTGATGTGTGAGGGAGCTGCAGTGAGTGTCTCCAAACACAAGAGCTTAATGAAGCCCTGACGCCTAAAGAGACAACTGGTCATGAGCACCGTTTGTCACGAACACGGTGAGGCAGGAAGCTCACACTTTTCTGTGGACCTTAAATGACTTCTTTGCTCCAGTCAGTCTTGTTTAATGACTGAGGTGCATATTGTTCTTAAACAGACAAACAAACAACTGTAAACTGACAGGCTGTAAACGGGTGGTTTTAACATCTCCCAAGAAGAAGACAGCGATGATCTGGTTTGGGTGTAAGTGTGTGTAAGTGTGTGTAAGTGTGTGTAAGTGTGTGTAAGTGTGTGTAAGTGCCACTTTGCTTCAGAGAGATTTTTTGTGCTGTAAATGAAAATGTTCACCTTGAAAATTCCCTTGACAGCTCACAGTAGTATTTTGTTGGCAGCAGACAAAACACTCACCCGTTTCTGAAGTATAGACAATCTGGTGTAGCATCTATAGCTTCTCTTTGGCGGACTGCAAAATGTGCTACTCAATTCACACAAATATACAGTGAAACAAAACTTGGACCAATCAAGCCATTATTGTCAATAAGTGGACTATTACATATGATGTCATATGAAATGTAACTGTTACATAATTGACATCCATTGACTTCCTATGACTAATGCTAAAGAGCTTTATGCTTCTTGAACCATACTGAAAATGGTGTGCCAATATTTTTAGATTCCTGATGCTCCACTTAGGTGCTCCCCTGAGATTTAGCGCACAAGAAGGCCCCAAGAGGTCAACCATTTTTGACAAGACTAATGTCATATGAGTTGTTTTTTTCAACAAAGCTTTTTCAACAATGCTCAACAAACAACATTTTCTACATTACTGGCAAAAAGAAAAGTAAGTGTAAGTAGTGAATGGTGGACCGTAGTGAGCTGACCAAACAGAATAAAAAGGTCTGTCTATGGGCCAAGCCAGGACTGTAGGAACTGATGCAGAGTAATCTGTAACTAAACATGGAAACTAACCAAACAGGACAACTGGTACCAGGTCAAAATGAAGACTGTAGACAAACAAAAAGTAGGACAAGCAAATCATTACCTATTGCAATATCAAGGATTGCACCTAACAGTTAGTAAGATCACTTTTTAAAATCACAAGATACCATTGTTTTTTTTAATCAGATTCAGAATCAGAATCAGAAAAGGTTTATTGCCATTGTCAATGAACATAATTCACAAACATTGGAACTTGCTTTGGTGATTCGGTGCAACATAAAACAATGAACAATAATACAACAACCTATATAAGTCACAAGCAAAAACATTAAAATCTGCTATAGGATAAAAAATAAAAATAGGCTATGAGATAAAAATAAATAAAATTAGGCTTACTATGTACACAAATTGTTGAATTTACATATGTCGCGTAGACCCTGAAGAACTGCACCATCATCTCCACTGTCAGCTTGGCTTTTCTCAACTGCCACACATCCTCTGCTGGGCCTTCTTGATGAGGGAGCTGATGGTGGGCTCCCACTTCAGGTCCTGGTTGATGGTGGTGCCGAGAAAAGCGGAGGGAGTCCACAGTGGAGATGGGGGAGTCTGAGATGGTGGAGAGGGTGGACTTCAGTGACTTTCCTGGAGCAGAGCAGGGAGGATGGATGGTGTTGAATGCAGAGCTGAAGTCCACAAACAGGATCCTGGCGTAGGTTCCCGGGGAGTCCAGATGCTGCAAGATGAAGTGGAGTGCCAGGTTGATGGCATCGTCCACAGACCTGTTTGCTCTGTAGGAGAACTACAGGGGGTCTAGCCGTGGGGAGGTGTGGGACTCGAGGAGGTTGAGGACCAGGCGCTCAAATGACTTCATGACTACGGACATCAGTGCCACAGGCCTGTAGTCATTAAGTCCAGTGATTCAGGGCTTCTTGGGGACAGGGACGATGATGGACGACTTAAAGCAGGCTGGGACATGGCGTGATTCCAGGGAGGTGTTAGAAATGCCAGTGAAGACGGCATTTTAAAAGGCTAGTAATGGGCTAAATCTTTACCCTTGACGTGACCTTTCTTGTGCTTTTTATGTTTTGGACCACACTGAAGGTTCTTTCAGTTCAGGGGAAAATTGAGTTGAAATCCAGCACACTAAACCCTGATTTGTCCTTGCTGATAAATTAATCTTAACTCATGCAATGTAAAGGCCATTTCTGAGCTGTTAGATGTTGGCCATGAAAGCAGAGTCCACCTTTTGGTCCAAACTGAAAATACTTCCGAACCAATTTGGGACCTATCTGACATTTATGGTCCGCACTGAAAAACTGACAGCCGTTGTGTGTGCTAAATACTGCACTGTACTGAGTTGGGTTTGTCTTTGTTCAGAAACAATCTTTGCTTGACTCAGTTTGTGTAACCAGGAATTCCATTTATTTGGAAATGGGTCAGAAAATAAGTACTTGCTGAACCAGATGCTTTGTGAGAAGCGTCTGGTGTGGGCTTGAGCTTGTAAGCAAAAAGAAGGATCAATAGTGCTTGTGTTGTTATTAAATATATATAATAGCCTGTATTAATTGAGATCTGTCCAACCCTTTGGTGGTTAGTTTTACAGTCCATTCATTTTATGTGATATAGACAACAGCGATTTCTTGTTCGTGAAAGCAAGAAACAAGTGGGGGTCATAGCCAACAGTTCAAAGTCACCCACCTCCCTCTGTTATGGTTTGAAAACAGGAAAAATCAAGCTATGGAGCATTTGATCATGTTATATTTGTTCAAGGTTAATGCACCAAACTAAAGAGTAATATTGCACTTCCAGCTTCCTTAGAATCAAACAAATCAGGAACACAAGACATATAAGCGCGTCACCATCCTCTATATTAGTATTCACCTCTAGCACTAGGCTGCAACAAGAAATATGAGGCCATTTCTGCGGAAAGAAGGCATAAAACAAACTCCATCAGACTTAGCAGAGGCATTGTTCCCTTCATTTGCCGGGGCTCTGGGCTGTGTCTTTCCACCTGTCTGGAAAAAGGAGAAACGGGCCACTATTTGTGAGTAAAACTGCAGTATGAGCGTGGATCCTCTCCAGGGATTTCACTCTAATTAAGCAACCCAAGTCCCTTGCAGAGCTGGCAATGCGCCCAAGTGCCTTCATGAGGATCTGACTGGCCTCCTACTGATGGAGGCGCCTTTCTGTTAGCCAACTGCCAACTTACCCAAATGTGGAGCGAGCGTTCAAATGTTGATAGCTGTCCCCATTCACCATCCTGACTAATTATAGGACAACATGTGAAATATAATACGAGGGAGAAAAGGTAGACCATGAGGATTATAGTTTTAAATAAAAGGCTGAAGCAATAAAAGAGAGAAGCTTTTCATGTTTTTGGTTCTCAAAATATTGCTCTCATTTTAATTTTCTTTTAAATGTCCACACATTACATCAGTTGTATGCTGTCTTTAAGACTTAAGTGGCAACATTTAATGGAATTTTAATTATGAATCCCTTTTTAATTAAAAGTACATATCAAGGTTGTAAATGGTGAAAAATAATTTAAAGAAATATAAATTCAAAAAGCAATTTTGATAGAAAGCTGTATATATTTATTTCATCACATCAGACTACAGTGGTTTCTCTAAATTAGTTCTTGGGGACATTATTTGCACAAAACCACCTTACTATATAAACAACCTGATTATTATTATTTTTTTTTTAATTGATTTGAATAAAATATCGGTGGAACAATAGCACACTCAAACTGAGGACAGACACCGTAGGAAAATTAGAAAACAACAACAAACATGAAACATTAAGACCCTATATTATGAGTTCGACACAACACTGTATTATCCTTGTTAGAGTTGTCATCCTGACAGCATGCTCACTTGTGTTTGTTTGAAGTTGTTTTTCCTTTCAACTTGTTTCTGCTTTGGAGCTAGAATCTACAAAGAAGTCTTTAAACACTTTGATTTAGAAATCCCTCCTTTGCTGTCGACCCTTTTTTCGGCTCACACGCTACTGGTGATTCACTGGTGCTGTAGTTTTGCTACACACTGCAGCTTCTTTGATACATTTTTTTCTACTGTATTTCATTTTTAGTACAGGAAGTCAGTCATACAGTAAGGATTCAGAACTTGAGCAAGAAAATATCAGGCAAACCACCTTCATATTTAACGGCAATGTGAAAATGATGTTTTTTTGTTCCTGTATGGTAGGTAGGTATGACATGAGAGATAATTGACTAAGACAGCAGCATCAAGGACGTTTAAGATCTCAACATTTTTTTGCTGTAGGACTGCTTCTTCATGGATGGACTAAAACCATATTCAATATCGCTGCAGTAAAGACAGTGTAACAGGAAATGCACCTGGTTCTTCCTTTTCAGATGGAAATGGTGCTATTGATACTATTGATACGGAGAATAATTTGTGGGGTCACAGTGGCAAATCAATGATAATAATAATAATTTAATAATAATACATTTTTATTTTTAGGTGCTTTTAAGGACTCTCAATGGCCTTTCAAAAAAATAACATTCAAATTGTAGAAATCAAATTGGGGGGAAAAAATCTAAATACAAAACAATAGTTGGTGATAAAATACAAAACAAATGTTTCTCTGATTCCTGTATGCTACATACAACTGCATCAGGAACACATAAAACATATGAAATATCTTTTTGTACCTAAAATACATAATGCACTGTAAAATAGCCATAACTGATCTCAATAGTCTCTTGTATACACTATAGTTCATATCTCCCTCGAATATCTTCAGTACAAGTTTAATCTGGTCACAAATATAATTTACTGTTTTCTTATGCGTTTTTGTATAAAGGGGAAGCCGACACACATAAAACCTATGAGAAATGTCTAGGCTTTTCATCAAATGATTAATGATAGGCCAAGGAGGCGTTTTATTAACTCTTAGCTGTATACCAATTATGAGACACAGTAGTGCAGTAGATACTACATATTATGTGGTGTATACAGAGGAATCACTGCACTCTCCAGAGAGGATAGTGGTCTGCAGTCGGCTGGTGGAAACTCTACACTCCACATCCCATTAGACGGCCTATTAGGTCTTCTACAGGGATGTTGGGGCAATTCATCATTCACACACACACAAATCTCTTGATAATGTTACCGCTTAAAAATAGGGAACCATGCTACTCTGTATAATCACCCCTTATTTAACTCACAAAAATATCCCCTCTAAGTTTTAATGGCAGCTGGGGAAGCAAACTTATTCCAATTAGTGCATGTTTAAAAGCAAGTGCAGGTGGCTACGCTGGGATTTAACAAGGAGGCCAAGCACCCACGAAACTGGAATTTTCAAGTCTTATCATTACTACTATTACTACAGTCTTTTTCTGTCTTCAATTTCACTGAATTATGCTGGATATAACAGAAGTAGAACTAAATCCTCCTTGGACATACCACTAATAATATATATTATTAGTTTATTATTACTATATTCTTTTCTTGACAGCAAATTGTCTTTGTCTTCTAGAACCACTGTAAAATGTATATTCAATTTCAGCCTAGATAAAAGGAACGGGTTGCATTTCAAATTGCATTGGTTTTGTCTTGCAACTCTACATTATGTTACCATTTCAAATTTACAACTGGATTGGAATTGGAGAATAATCAATTTAATTTTCACTATTCTTCATACTCAAATAACTGTATTACTATATAACAATGTACCTGGCTAAATGTTGCAGTGAAAAGTACTTTATTTGGACCATTACACCGCTTCTAAAGTACCTCTTCCCTTATGATTTCTCTATCTCAGGCCCAGTGTTACGCTGTTTTCTTTTCTTTTCTGGCCGGCAGAAGCTTCCGCCGTGTGTACATAAACCAGGAAATGTCAGAGCCTGCTGTGAATTTACTGTGTGGTGTGCCACAGGACATTGTCCTCGGCCCACTCCTATTTCTCTTATATGTCCTCCTCTTGGCCAGATATTCTAGTAGTTTAGTGACGTTTGCTGATGACCTACAACTGAACGAGCAGTTCAGTCCTTAATCAGCAGTCTGTCCTGAATAAAGCAGTGTCTGAGCGATAATAGCCCCCAGCTAAACTCAGAGACAATAGAAACCCTCATTGTTGCACAAGATAGTGCTATTCCTACCATCAAACAGCACTTGAGTGACCTGAGCTCTTCTGTAAAAGCTAAAATCAGAAATCGTGGAGTGATGTTTGATGGGGATATGTCCCTTCGACATCATTTAAAACAACTCATTAAAAAACATTTTTTTTACTACTGTGTGAAGCACTGTGACTATTTGTCTGTGAAAAGCACTATTCAAATAAAGTTTACTTACTTACTCTATGGCTTCCGATGTAGACATACAGTACTTAATATTAGGCTGTATTCCCACCAGCCCTGTCACTCTGTCTGTCTGTCACTAGGCGCAAGCCTAACACTGGTCCTCCAGCAGCAATAACTAATCCACTTTATTTCTATTATCCACAAGAAGCCTTAGGGTGTTTGTGTGGGTCTTTGCTTTACAGTGAGGGATGAGCTGCCTGACGTCTCCTGAGCCTGAGGGGGAGCAGAGGGCCCAAAAAGACACACTTATTAACAAATCAAACTGAGCTGCTGACAAAAGCTGTTCTACTAATTGATGATGACATGCATGTGAGAAGGCAGCGCTTGAAAGGAAATACAATTTTAATAGATTTGTTACATGTTTGATTAAAAGTGAATTGGCCTTCCTTTTTTTCTTACAGCAAGTCAACTTCCCACACAGTGATTCACCAATGGGTCTTGCAGAACCATTCCCAACTCAACACTATCCGTTTATCCAGGCTTGGGACAGGAACAAATATGACCCTTGGTGAGTGAACATTCAGATAAAATAGGATGAGTACTTTTTGATGCCTGTCTGATGTCACTTTTATTTGCTGCCTTTGTGAAAGATCTTCCCTGAGGCTAGGAGGGTAGGCTATTTATAGCAGGCTCATTGTTGTGCTGTTATGGGACAGTGTGTCCTACTTACACCAGGAGCTGATATTACATTAAAGCAAGTGTTGGTGTCACCGCTCATACAGGAAGCTGGCTCCTTTGGGACCATGTCTTTTCCTTTCAGAGCATCTGAGGAGACTCTTGTCCGCCTGACAGATACTAGAAGGCCACCAATCACATTAAACTAAAGAGAGTATTGTCCTAACACCAACTGACCACCATTATGGGATTGGATAGCTTGAATTTAATAAGGATGAAAATTTGAGAACATTTGCAAAATTAGTGGCATCAAAGTGAACAGTGTGAAAAGGCTGATGCAGTAATTATTTAAAATGGTCAGGGCTACTGCTGCTCATACCCAAAAAAATGTCCCCGCATCAGAGCAGATGAAGACAGAGCAAGCGTGAAGGTCAGGATGAAACTCATAAGGACGCTCATAATGGAGCTCATTACGCAGAGGGCAGATGCGTTTACACACACGTCTGAGCCACAGGAACACAAGGTTAAGATATGCTTGCAATGGAAGGGTCAATTGTGGCTGAATTAACATACACTCACACACACACTTTATTGGTGGATAATGATCATGAACAGACTTTGTGTATTTTCTAAATATATTGTATGACTTTCCATCATTGAGCAAGTGTAATTCAATCTTACTGTCCCTCCCACTCACAGAGTAGAGTCTTTGTACTTTGTGCTTGGATAAACTCACGAAAGTTTTGCTGCTGAGAAGAAAAAGATTCAATCTGCATTATACAGTATAGTGTTGTGATCTTTAGAATTTTAGAGAATCAAGTGTTTCTGGCAGTAATGTAGCACAGCACAATTATATATAGTATAAGAGTGTCTTGTTCTGTTAGTCAGCCTGGTGAGTGCACCTGGCTATTTATTCACGCTCTTCTTCAAACCCTGCATTGTTTGTGAATATAAGCCCAGTGCCAAGCGACAATGATGCAACTGCAAATTTTTGAGGATATAAAGCTGTGTCTATTCTTGAAGCTGAACTAAGTTTATTGAGATACCTGGAAATCTGATTCTCCGTTGTGCAATAAAAAGATAGCCACTTCTTAAATATGCAATCTTATAGCTGTACAAAGTCTGCTCCGAGGCACTGTCAGATTGAGTTGCAGTTTCAGAAGCAAACGCATTACAAAGCTGACGATCACCAAGGAAACAGGGAAGAGGAGGCTGTTTAATTTGTGTGAGTGAATGAAGCCCAGGTGAACTCAGACGACACACAGTAAACACAACAAACAACAAGACCTAATTCCATGTACCCTACGCATGTTCTAATGAGACCTCGAAAGGATGCTGAGGGCCAGCTGCATGAACATTAAATAGCTGTGTTGCACGTTATAATTATTCATTTGTAAATGTTAAATGTGTATTTTAAATATTCAATAAATACAAAAATTGTCTATCTGCAAAAATTGCGGTGATAATAATTGACATAAAGCAGTGTGATTTATGATTTGTGAAACTTCAGAGCAGTACAGATCCAGTGCAGTCTTTGCCCAGTCTGGCTTGGTCTTTGTTAAATACCTGCTCTAAGATGGAGTTGATTCTGTCCACTTCACAGTCGATGAGGAAGCGCTTCTCTTGTCGTCGGTCCATCTCCTCAATGATCCGTCTGTACTCAGTGGGGTCCACGATGTTCCCCACAGAGCGCGCTGTCACCTGCCAGTTATTGGCCACAGCAGACTCCATGATGGACTGCAGGATGGCAAAACCTACAAAGAGGAGGAGAGCGGAGATGAAACAACTGCTTCAAAGAACAATCAGCGTCTGAGACGAGCTACAAGAGGTAAATCAATCACATTACTGAGGCATGAAGTCCACTGTTGTGCAGACACGGATATGTTGTTTGTGCACTGCAGTGTCTGATCTACCCAAAATTAATAGTAACACAGACTACTAGCCGAAATGCTAAATATGTTCATATTTATGCAATATTTAGACTTCTAATGAGGTAAACGATGATGTGCCCCAGATTTGAGCTGCAATCATTCATTAGAAATCACCACAGAATAGCCTTATACAAACCACTTGGCTTTTACATCAAAGTTGTCTCTATAAGAATGTCTCTACCTTAAATGTAATGTTAAAAAGCCTTATCCAAAAAAAACAAAATGTTTCAAGTAACAAACAAATATGAGACATAAAGACCTCAACTCGCCCACCGTTTGAAGGTGCTGCGTGTAGGCCCAGAAAAATGTATATATTCACAACATTGTTTTCATTAGTCTGTAATCACCCACACCAGAAGCAAAATATTAAGTTTGTAGTCATTAAGTCATTAAGTCAATTAATCTGCCCATTGTGTCTTAGTCGTTCAAATGTTTTCGTAGGCGACTAATTATTTCATTAGCTTTAAAAAGCTTTATATTTACCACAGCCGAATGGAGAAGGGATGGAGTGTTTGCTGGAGATTAACAGTTTAATCTACCTTTTCACACATGAAGATTCTGTTTACTAGTACTTCTACTACTATCACTGTAGATTACCCTGTCTCTTTTTTACTCAGTACTCTGCTGATAAAATCAAGTTTGAAGTGCTCCAAGGGTTGTTTCAAAGACTTTTTATGAGCCGTGACGCGCTGCATTTAGTGTGTGTTGACGTGTGTGTCTGATGTGTGTCATTTGTGCCGTGGTGATGGTGCTTTGGTGTGCGTTGGCCTTTAATTTTCTATGTCAAGTGTGAGGATGTCATTTCAGAATAACAGTTCCAATGTTAGAATAGCATGTTCAAAATACCACAGAAAGTCTCCTTACATGTGGAATACTGCAGTCAGTAGCCACGCGCAGCTCAGACAGGCAAATGGAGGTGAATGGGAATGCCATAAAAGGGGTTCAGTGAGCACAATGGTGTGTTCACTGCACTGCTCTCTGTGGTATGGGATGAATGAGTCTCAAAGGAAGACACTGAGCTCAGAGTAAAGCAGACTGCCGATGCAATACAATTTAGACACTACAGACGGCACTACTTCAAATACCATGTACAACTTTTCATTCGTCCAAGAGTGCTCCATCGTAGAAAAAGATTCAGTTATAGTCATCTGGACACTGTTTTTAATTGTTTTGACTCCAAGAGTCATTCTCAATCTGTGGATCTACTCAGAGAACTCAGATATTTATCCTACTCTGGCCTCATAAGGCTTGTCCCCCGGGCAGAACCTCCTGATGAAAGCTTGTCTTGTTTATCCATTTGTTTGCAGTTTTTTAAATCCTATTGTTTGCTGGCTGCAGCTCCCTTATCAGAGATGACAAACTGAATAGCATCAGAATGGCCAGGGCTGATACCCCCCATGGCTTCAAAATTTTTTTGTTTTATATCATCAGTAAATTTAACCACAAACCTCCATTTTTGTTTAAAGAGGGAAAATGGCCTCCTTACTCCTCTTTCAAGCCATTTCTTCTCTCTTCTTAAAATCTTCATCTCCCTGTCTTCAAAAGAACCACTCTTTTTGTGGCTTTAAGATGAGAATGCATGGCCCTCTGTGGTATTGAATATGTGGGCCTTCTGTGTTAATACAGCCATTTGTACAGTGGTCGTTTAGTATCACCTACAACTTTCTTCACTGCATTGGATAGAATACATTGCTCTGTTTTTGTGTTGGCATCTTGTCCTTAGGATAAACCAGTTTTTGTCTTAAGGTGTTGAAAAAAACAGGAATTTTATGCTGTCTAAAAATCCTTTGTAGTTTTTTGAAGACCAATTACATAAGGGATAGAGACGACATTCCTTCATGGTTCTGTTTCCCTTTTGTCCTGTTTTTTGTCTCTCGGAACTTTGTTAAGAGCCCGAGCAGGGCAACCACAGGCTGAGAAAGCATTCCGGACACGCTTTTCCTCCTTCCTCTTAACTCTCTGGGCTGCTTGGCCAAAAAACAGGACAAAAGGGATATACAATTCAATTTTTATATTGTCACCCTTATCTCTATCTTCTTTTTATTTTTCTTAACATGATTAGCATCATCAAAACATGTTAAAGTTCAAAAAGCAAACAATATTGTCCCTGCATTCAAAATGTTTGCTACTATAGTAAGCACCAAGCAAATTACCCCTTTTTTATGAAGGGGAAAAGGAGGAAAGCAAAGCTTGGTTGCTTTATGTCTTACTCATATGATCTTCACAATGTTTAAATAGCTTGCCCTACTTCTTCTCTGTCCTCAAATGTCCTGTGCCCTCTTGTGCAAGACTGTATGGTATTTATGTATTTATTTGTCTATGGGAGTTTTTATTTATTTATAGGAGATCTTCTACTGAAAGTGTTTTTCAGACTTCCTATAAGTGATCTGTTCTTCTGTATCTACCTCTGTATCTACCTGCGTTGCACCAATGAAATTTCCCCATGTGGGACAATAAAGGAATATCTTATCTTATCTTATCTTATAAGCCTTCCAATAATCCCATTTTAATCACTAGTAATAACTCGGCAGAAGTGCTAGAATGGCTAGCCATTTAGCCATTGCTGGCCATTTGCATGTAACATCTAGTGCCTCTAAAACAATACACATCATTTTATGCCACTGACACAATAACCCTTGAGCAGAATAATGCCAGTTAACTCTTTTCTTTAAAAAACAACAACAACAACAACAACAACAACAATATTAATATTCACCTACTTGTGGATATAGATAGGTACATTGATAAATATTCAGTCTAATATATATATTGTTTATCTCTCAATTATTGAACAAATTATACAGAAATTAACAAGCCTACTAGTGCAGCTGATGTGATGATATTGGTTGCGGGTCACAGGTTTTGGATCATTATGTTGGGTTGATTGATTTTAAATGTTAGAAATTAGGTCACGCCTATTGAGTGAACAATGATCAATGTCTCTGTTTGTAGACAGGAAATAAGTCTATATATCAGCCTCATTATTGTTCTCAACTGAAATGATTCCAAAATATTCTATCAGACAAGTAGTGACTACCTAAATATGCAAAGCTACATAATAATAATGATGATAATTACTCCTAACACTTGTAATGCACTTTATTGGCTTGTTGAAGCTTCTCAAAGCGTTACAATGTTGGTGGTAAGCCACCTATGTAGGCTATTACCACCACCACAAATTATACTTGCAACTACTTACAAATGATTTCTATTAGATTTGCAACAACTACACACCCAAAACACTTGAATCTAAGAACTTTTTGTAGGGTATTATACAAGTACTGTAAGGTTATGAATGTCCTCCCTTTTGTGAAGGAGGGGGGCATTCAGGTTTGATAATCGATTAAATAATTGTTCAAGAAATCAAACATGACACACTGCATAAGTGTGGGTAAGTTATATCATATTTTAAGAGTAGAATGGGGCACCAGCCGGATAATCGGCAATTTTAACAATAATCAGATATCTAGATTAATTAATTAATTAATTAGAAATTGATTTGCTCGTTGATCTAAAGGTTTGAGAACGTGCCCGTGACATTGACCTCTTTTCTGGAAATGAAGGAACACTTAACTAAATGTAAATAAATAGATAAATATGTAAAATATGTAGATAAATATGAAACAGGAATATGCAAATGAGTCGATAACAGATGGAATACACTATTGTTCTAGATCTATCTAGGTGTGTGCTAGAGTTAATTCTAAGATGAAATTCAGCCAGCCTGTGAAGTGCATTCATACGAACGGAACCAGAAGCTGTGATCCTGAGGAGACGGGCCTGCGTGGAGTCCAAGGGCCTGTGTGGGATCCAAGAGCCTGCGTGTCGTTCGTGTCGCCTCCAGCTCGGCTCTGACGTTGTCTGGCCAAAGAAGGACTGGATCAGGTTCTGCGATCTGCGTTCTCCTTGGCTCTTAGACGTTCCCAAATGAAAAGGCCGCCGATGTGGCTAGTCTAAAAGGCTGTGGACTTGAAAAGTTGCAAAAGGTCCTTGCTTGATTTTGCATGATGCAGTATCAATCACGTTTTTAAAAACGGGCACAGACTTCTTAGTTCCGGGAGGGAACATTAGCTTCTGCGGGCATGTCTCTTGGAAAAGTCTTTGTCCCGTAGCTTAGCATTGCTCACGCTAAATAGGCCCGAGACCTTCTCCTCCCAAGGCCCGGTGTTATGGACCTTGCTGGTGGGACCCTGAATGGAGGGTCGAGCTTCGAAGGAAACTGACTGTAACTCTTTTGTCTTTCTGACTTACAACCCTGCGGGGGTTTTGGCGCCGTGGCTTCAGCCAATCAGCCGCTGAGTCAGCTTGGTAAGGGGACAAGGTCTGGAGGAAGACCCCCCTTTGTTCGGCTTTACCTTAGGCCACAAAAGTTACACAAACGGTGAAATTATCCACAATACAAGTTATGAAACAGTTGAATTGACATGTAAAACACGATAAGACAATATGTACATGTAAAGTCATCTGGTGGATAAATTCTAAACCGCATAGTCTGTTTAGCGTTTTAGCTTTTGTCTTGGAGAGATCATTACTCTCTGTAATCCAAAAGGAGTCATTTGATGAAAAGTTATTTTCAAAGTTCAAAGCGTCTCTTTTTCGTTCACTTTCACGTCCTCTGCTCTTGAGGGCCGTAAAACTCCACACGGACAGCTGATAACACCTTTAGCCCGTATTCCTGTCACCATCGCAACAGGGGGAGGCATATCCTACATTTTTGTTTTGCTTGTGCAACACACACTTAAAACATATTAAACTATATCTAAAAGTATACTGCTTTATTAAAAATTAGTCTACATGAATGCTTTCAATTGTACACTGTGTGTACGCACATAACTGCATGGTGTAAGATGCTGGCAGGGACAGCATACATGGAGCACCATAACCAGGTGGTTGGCACAGTGTACAGGAACATCTGCGCAGAGTACGGGCTGGAGACAAAGTGGGAAACACCTCCAAAGGTGGTGGAGAACCGAGCCAAGATCCTCTGGGACTTCCAGATACTGACAGACCGAATGGGTCTGACCCTTGTCAAAGCCGAAACCCTTGTCAAAGGACATTGCAGTACCATGGGATGGTAACATCAGGAAAAAGGAACATGAGAAACTAGAAAAATACCAAGGCCTGGAGCGTGAAGGTATCGGTGGTGCCCGTTGTGATCGGAGCATTTGGGGCAGTGACCCCCAAACTGGAGGAATGGCTTGAGCAGATCCCAGGGAAAACATCAGACATCTCAGTCAGTCAGTTTATATTTATATGTATGGGTAAGGTGTCTGTATATATGTATATATGTGCATATATATATATATATATATATATATATATATATATATATATATATATATATATATATATATATATATATATATATATATATATACATATATATATACATACACCTTACCCAGCAGAAAAGAGCAAGTTTAAGAGAGTTGTGGCCCATGATGTTACCACATGATGCTCTTATCTACAGCAGCGAGACCACAGGCTCATTATATGTGTGTCTGTAGTGGATCACATCTAATAAGTGAAGGCTGCTCCCACTGAGTTGAGCTGAACAAATGCTGTGCTGGGTTTTTGTGGCTGCTGTGATAAAACTGCTGATTCTATGAAATAATTTACGGTATATTTTTCTCCCGGCTGAACAAGTCTGGGTGCGATACATTTATGTAAATGTACATCAGTCTCTACACCAGCTGTATTTTCACGGGCTGTGTGCGATGAGTACAATAGGGACGCACAAAACACCAGTCTGCGTTCAGCGTTACGGCTCAACTAGCATCCCATTTTCAAGTGATATTTGTTCACAGTAAACACAGCGCTGATGAGCTGCTCATGTAAAATCCATTTTACACAGTGCTAAGCAGTATACAAACAGCTATTAATCTTTAATAGCCACAAAATCCCAATTCATGTTATTAGACTGTGTAGGCCTACAATACTGCTGTGGCAGAAGAGCAGCTGCTTAGAACATTTAACGTTGTATATGCAAGAAAGCCAAGTTAATACTAATTTCACACATTGTAGTAAAAGCCATAAAGAAACCACAAGACACAAGGTAGAAGATAGTTCCACTGACAACAGAACCAATACAGTATGTCGCACATGCAGTTTATTGTCTAGTGTTTTAAAAAGAAAAACATTATAAACTATATGAATTTCTCAAACATTTTTGCATAGTGATATTATACAAATTTTGTACTTTGAGAACAAATACAACGTTTACAATGTTATTATATTTGTATTTTTGGGGTAAGGATCTTTGTCATTCTGAAAAAAATCTATGGCTAAACAAATCAATGGCAAAAAGCATCAGATATCTTTCTTTCTCACTGGTTTGCTATTCATCTGCTGATAAAATAGTAACCAGTGTTCAGAGCCTGCTTCCTCCGACATATGAGCTGGGGCACTGACAGAGCAGTTTAAGTATTCTGCTCCCGTCCCTCTCTCTCTCCCCCTGGTCCCACTGTTCCCCTGCTGCTGACCTTCACAGTGAAGTGAGGAGCAGACAGCAGTCTGATCAGGTTTGGCCTTTAAAGACAAGTGGCTCTTACCGGGCGCCACACATTAGCCCTTTAGGAGATGTTTAGAGGTGAAGAATTTAGAAGTTCCTCTTCACTGTGCTGACTGATAGCACTGCCCTGTCAATATTACAACATATGTTTATCTGTATCAAAACAAGAGCCACCATGCTATTAGGGGAGACTCAAATATGTTACTTCTCCTCCCGCCTTAGTGTAAGCTGGGATAGTCGTGACATTTCAAATGTGTTAGCAGCTATTTACACAGAAGGACTTGGGGATTTACACATTATTTTCTTTTTTAATTTTAGGTTCTCTCCTGTGCCAAGCTGGATATTCATGATTTTGTCATTTGCATGGTCATCTGTTTAGCTGGTCTGAGTTACTCTGACTGCAGCTACGTCAAATTGAACTTGCTGGGAGTTAAAATTATTTCGTAGTCAGATCACAAAGCCCCAACTCTTGTGGCAGAGTTTCTTGACTTTGTAAACAGATGGTGGGTTTTACTGCAGCCAGAAGGCAGGACAAGCATCAAGGGCATTTTACCCAGTCAATTATTCAGCAGCGTCCTGAAAAGTAATACATATTCAAAAGAATCAGCACGGCTATATATAGGATTTATACCATTTCATCTCTTGTGTAAAAGGCTTTGCGGCTCTGACCCAATATCTTCTCAAGGATAACAACATAGTTGGGTTGATGCAGTTGATGCAGTACTCCAGATTCAAGACCTCTCCAAACTCGTACACTCTTTCTCCTACAGGAGAAAGCTAAATATCTGAGTTCTTAAACTTGATCCGCAGATTGAGAATGACTCTTGGATGAGTGAAACAGTGTCCAGATGACAACAGCTGAAACTTTTTCTACAATAACAAAAGTCACTCACATTGTACTCAGTCTTGCATATTTAATTATTCTTATTTACAAATCCACCCTAATTAAAATGTCTATTTGTTTGTATTTAAAGCTTAAGTGAATGACTTTGTGTAATATTGTTCTTGCTTGATACTTGAACAATTAATTTTGGGTACATGGGTAGACTCACTTCAAGACTAAACTGCAGTCTCTGTGACGGCAGTATTGAAAGGTTTGATACTTCATCATCTCCGTTCTTTGTAGGTGCGTCTCAAGAACACAACTCAGTGGAAAATCCAGCCTAAACAATGGTCAAATTGGAAAGAAAATTTGCTGGTCATAGCATGTACTTTTCACACTGATGCAAGAAAAACGCCTAAAGCCTTCAGCAAAAAGCAGCACAAAGAGTTGGCCTGGATGTGGGCTTCTTTTGAATATATATGAGCTTATAGCCCACACAGCAGTGCCAGGGAGATCAGCACTGTATGGATTTGCCTTAGCTACTCAGTGTTTTATATAGCACAGCAATTTAAATGCAAAAGTACACACATTCAAAGATGGAGTTAAATATATCTACCCCAGCAGTGGCACCTGCCTTTATTTTCTTTATCTTAAGTTATGTTTATAAGTTATGTCTAATTATATATGTTTTTTCACAAAATGCCCATTTAATTGTATTTAATGAGCAATTCATCACAACCAAGACTTTAATCGAACTCTTTTATTTTGTGGGTATATTTTAACTTGTGAAAGCGGGTCAGTGATTTTCAGACAGAGTGAGACTGTTACTGGCACCTGGCCCTTGCTTCAGAGAGTCACGTGACGGGTCTGAGCAAGTCTGAGCAAGTCTGTGCTGCGGGTCTCTGTGAAGAACCTGATCTCTTTAGCAGCATGACTTCAGATACCCTGGTGTGCTGGTGCGGCCAACACTGAGCCTTCGCCCCAAAGACTGGACAAAGCACTTCTGAGACAACAGCAGAGTCCCTCTATGATATACATTTCTGGTTAGCCAGTAAAATAAATCCTGAAATCAAGGAAAAATGAGCACTTCTGAATGCAATTAAGTGCAGAATTAACTTCATTTTTTACTATTATAATTAACTATAAAACATTCACACAAACTTTTTTGCCTTCGCCTGACGTTCCCGGGTCATCCCAACATCTAACAGGTTAGTGGTTAGATTCTGTTTTCTGTGTTATGAGTTTAGTTATCCGGTTATTGTTGCGGCCTATAAGAGCCGAGCTGAAATCTAAAACACATTTTTGAATTTGCCTTCTAATCCTTCAGATGTTGTCACACAAAATAAACTGCCTACTTATGTGCAATAATATGCCTACCATTATTATAATTATTAGAAATATTCTGGCGAGGGAGTAAATCTAGTTGTAACGAAACCCAGAAAATTGCAAAAATCAAGTAGTAAACAAAGACGAACATCCCAATCACTGTTTTCAATAATGAGAACTAAGGGAGCTCTAATTTTCCAGCAAAAAATATCAAAAGAGAAAAATATTAAAAGACAGTAGGACTTCCGGGTATGGCACATACTGACTAGTTGCACTGCCACGCCTGAACTATATCCTCAGGGAAAACAGACGTCCCCACGAGCTAAAAATGTTAATGCTAGCACGCACCATAGGGAGAGCTGGCCGCCGCCCCACCGCCAAGTCCAGTCTCTAGCGGGGATCACTGGACGCCGCAGAGGGTAAGAGGACATCAAAACTTTACAACAGGTGGTCCTTGTGTTGCGTGAAGTGCAGCGTGATGTGGCGTCGTTGAGAGCTGAATTCAGAGCAGTGAACAGCGAGCCCCGATACGCGAAAATGGAGACAGAGATACTAGATCTGAATGTGGCGGGAGGAGGAGGCGGCGCGTGCTTTGCCAAAGTTGAGCAACACAAGTAGCACGTCATGAAGGCTGCAAAAGTTAAAGGAGACCTCCAGTACAAAGGCAAGAGGGTTCCCATGCAAGACGTACTGTATGAGATTCGTCAACAACAAGCAAAGTCGCCATGTCTACGAAGAACTGAGGTAGAGAATACTGATGCATGAATACCAGAAACTCTTCTGGTGACTTTTGAAGATACAAAAATACACGGTCAAAACACCAGCAGAGGCAGAAGTGCAATTTAATATATTTTAAATACAGTGAGGAAATTCTATTTCAAATTGAGCAAGAACATATTGATTTGTTTCTCTCAGGTTATGTGGCTTGTTGGGACTATAAACAGAAGCTGACATCACATCTGTTTCTTCCATAACACAGAAAGACGTGTTTGTAATGGCCTTATGTTTTCCTGAAATAAAGCTGTGGTTAAGACTCAAATCTGAGGCACAACTGCTTTATAGACTTACATCTTTCTACCTGCCTCCTTGTTCTGTCGGTGCAAAGGTTAGGCCAGATTAGATATGACAAGAAGATGAAGCAGAAATAGAAGTGGGTGGGCGAGTGAGATTGGTCCAAGTAAACGCTAGTGTTTTGTGACAGTGGATCTGACAGGACTTGCCCCTTAGAGCATCGAGCTGTTTTGTGATTCAAGACTCTGCTGACTTCTGCATTCCTTTCTGTTTTTATTTACCACACTATTCATCTATATTTCTAACCATCTTCTCTGAATCCCAGAGGCAATAAATACTTACCATCAACACCTAAAATACAATACAATTGTAAGTCATGAATAAGTATACATGTTATTATATATTAGGTTCAATTAATTGTATGTTAAGCTGAAATGTTTAATCTATATTTCCAATCAGTTACATCAACTAATACTACTGTGAAAGAAACAAAAACCTTCATAAAATGCATGCATTTAGATAATTTTATACAAAGGCACATTATGGTTTCATGGATTCAAAGTTTTTGTTTTGTTTTTTCAATTGTGGAAATCAGAATCAGAAAAAGGTTTATTGCCATTGTCGATGAACAGAATTCACAAATATAGGAACTTACTTTGGTGATTTGGTGCAACATAAAACATGATGATGATAAAACAACCTATATAAGTCAAAAAGAGAGACAATTTAAATCAGCTATGGGATAAAATAACACTAGGCTATGAGATGAAAATAAGAATAAAAATAGGCTTACTATGCACACAAATTTACAGTTAAATGAATAGTTAATGGTAATACTGTCATACCCATGTGCAATACTGACATAACTATGTGTAATACTGTCATATTCATGTGCAATACTGACATAACCATGTGCAATACTGTCATATTCATGTGCAATACTGACATAACCATGTGCAATACTGTCATAAACATGTGCATTACTGTGACATAATGTTAATCATCCTGGTGCAATATTCTCTGTCCATATAACAGCTGTAAATAAGAGTGTTACTATTGTTATTATTTTTAAAAGAGTTTTATAAGAGTTTTTCTACAAGAGTGTTTTTTAATAAGTTATTTGTTTTTTATGATTTACTTCTGTACCTACTCTGTGTTTCCCCATTGTGGGACATATAAAGGCGTATCTTATCTTATCTTAATTGTTAATAATGCAGAAAATGAACAGTGCAGTGATTGATTAAGTTATAGTTAAAGTGACGGTGTTTAAGAAGTGTTCATAAGTCTAACGGCAGAGGGAAATAAAGCGTTCTTGTGGCAGGAAGGTTCTGGTCCGGATGGACTGTAGCCTCCTGTCTGAGGGGAGTGGCAGAAATAGTGTCCAGGGTGAGAAGGGTCGGCTGTGATCCGACCTGCAAGTCCCAGAAATGCTGCTGAGACATATGAATATAATACTAAACCAGAGAGAGAGATATTTGTTTTGATTGATTTCTTCTTTTTTTAAGGTTATTTGAGGATGTGGTACTTTTGCATAGATTGCAGAGTAATACATACCCAATGGACATGGATATGTTTTTATCAATATTGACAAGTCTTAGACCTGGTCAGGTTGGGTATCAAAGCAGCAGAATACATTTTTCCTTCTTGTAGTTCACCAAAAATGCAACGTCAGATTGTAACTTACAGTACACAAATGGTGTGGAAAAGTTGAGAGTTCTGTTTTATTTGTCCATTGTGAAGGACGTCTGCATGGTTTCTCATTACCGTGTAAGGTAAAACTGTATGTGTAGGGGCAGGTGTGGCTTCATAATCGGAACCCACCATAAACTGTAAACTATGGTGATTCAAATAAATCTATTAAATCTGGGGCTGCAACAAACAACTATTTTGAATGAATCTATTATTTAGATTATGGAAAGCCAGTGAATATGAGATTTGTTCCTTAATTTACCCCAGATGAAGCTAAAGTGGTGGAAGCCATCAAGCGTATTTACAGCCAAAATATGTTTTTCATCAAACTAAATGTACATACTATCATTTTGGTGTAACTACAAGTCATAAAACCCATGGCATGTTATGTAGTCTATGTATCGACCAGATAATGATTATTTTATTATTCAAATATTTTACAATAATTTAACTAATTTAATTACCAGTATATCAATTAGTTGTGATTAATCAATTTACTTATTTCAGCCCTAGCTATAGCAATAATGTAATAAGGATTATATCAATTTGTATGTTTTAATCTATGAAAAATATTTGAAAAGGTTAGCTGATGACCCGAAGTCAGCTTGGTTTGCATTTGTATTACAGATTGGAGCTAATACAGAAAATCTCATTAATGAAAATGAAGCAGGTTTTTACACTGGAGTCTACATGACATAGAATCTACATGAATCAACCCATCTTCTCTTCATCCTCAACTGTTCCAATAGATTCATCATATCCAACGTTCCACATCCCAGTAATTACTAGCAGGGAACGGCCAATGCATAAAACCTTTTACAATTGTTCCATTTGACACCAATAATCTAAGATGCTTCCCCAAAGCTAATTCACCAACAATCCTACAGTTAATCAGCCCCTCCCAAAAATAAATATCGTCCTTTTATATGTTCGCTTACTGCTGAACGTTATTTGTCAATGATTTTAGATCCCAAACTTGACTGTTTATTTTTAACTGAAACATGGCTGGGTGAAGATGCACCAGTTGTTCTTGCTGAGGCATATGACAGAAAAATACGATATGCTGTATTTAGTTTTGTATATTTATTTCACTTTATTTCTGCGAGTTCTCTCTTTGATGTCTTTAATCCTATTGCCAAGTAGAAGAAATCTCAACTACCTGTGATTGTAGTACTTCACTAATGTTTATTTATCTGTGTACAGAGCACTCAAAGATATGGATAACAGACAGGCAGCTGGTCCAGATAAGTTGGTCCACACTCCCCTGTTCCTGAAATTGGCTGTTGACTTTATCGCTGACCCTCTGTCACAGAATTTTTACTTAAGTAGCCTTAATACTAATAAGATCACTAAAGTGTGGAAAACGGCTTTTGTTTTACCTCTTCTGAAAGGAGGGGACCCTTCAGAGGTTAACAGGTTCACTTTTAAATTATGCATTCTTGCAAAAAACAAAAATCTTTGAAAAACTTGTCACTGATCAATTAAAGGCATTTTTTGATGCTAATGATATTGTGAATACTTTTCAATCTGTTTTTTGAAGGAACCATAGCACTGTGACAACCACGCTGAAAGGGCTAAATTACAAACCCTTACTAACCCTTACAATAACCCTGGGCACTAAGAAATGCTGTGCTCTTCTGATCAAAAGGTAATTAACTCGTTCAGTTCTATTCGTCACATAGTTCACAGTGTACACAAATGTCGGGGACAGCATCTTCTTTTTTAGGGGTCACAAAAGGTGTACCTCAGGGCTCGGTCCAAGGACTAATTTTGTTTTCGATGTATGTGAACGATTTGTCTGAATACCTGTCTAATGCTTCCAATCATCTGTATGCTGAAGAGACATAGTCATTTATTGCTGTTCCAAGTCCCTTGCACAAGCTTTTGAATTGTTACAGTCTATTTTTTTCCATGGTTAAATCTTGTCTGCATTCACTGAAATCAGTTTGAAATCAGAGTCATTCTCAATCTGCGAATCATTCATCATTTTTTAACTGAATCATTACTAGACACTGTATTGTTTTTTTGTTTTTTTAATGTGTTTTCAACATTGTAAAGCACTATGAATTGCACTTCGTACGAATTGTGCTCTATAAACAAATTTGATTGATTGATTAAACTAACTTCTGTGGCGGTCTGTGTTGCTCTCAGACTGAACTGAAATTGTGGGCCTCTGACATATTTTTCCACTGTTAAAAATGCCCTTTACTGAAGTTGTGACTGTGTTTTTGTCTTATGTTCTACTTTGAATATATCTTGTCCCTGCAAGCTAAAAACATGTCCTAAAAAGCCATCATAAGTTAGCAAAGTTGCTAACATGTTTAGCTCCTTGCCATATCCAAGCCATTGTCGCCATGGTAACCAATCTAGATATCCAGAATATTCAGATGCCACATGGATACAGGGATATGAGTATCTTGTTTCTTTGAGCGCATGTAAACGTGCTATCCAAAATACTGTCATAACCAAAATACTGCTCATAACCAGGTTATTTAAGTAAGCGCACAATTTTATGTTCTGGTTCATAGCTTCTTCTTGTGTGACCCACACAGGCGGTTGTGGGTGGGAAATGTGGGATTTGATTTTAATGCACTTTAAAGCATTTTGTGTTGCATTTTATGTATGGAAAGTGCTTTATCCATAAATATGAATTTATTGATTGATTACTTAACTGGATGTCGTTTTTAGGCTGTCTTGCCTCTGAATGTGTGGATGGACAGATCAATGGTGCCATGTTTTATGCCTGGCAGCTCAATCAAAGGGTGGGTTTAGTTAATGCATAATCTCAAATAGCCAAAGCCTGATTTGAAAACTGAAGCGACTGTTAGTCCCTTTTTTATAAAATGTGCATGCGCACACTCACCCCCCACCCTCCAGTTGTTTCCAAGACACCGCCTACCATCAAACCTCGTACGGAAGCATGCAACATGCAACAACTGCTACACGTGCGTTTGTTTATTAGCGCGACAGATTTCCATCCCTCCTGAGCCAGCTCGAACACAGTCTTTCTCTGTCGTCATTCTTGTACATTGAAGGAACTCGCTAAACACACACCGGCATATCAACCACGCATGCGCAGCCAGGGAAACGTGCTGTTATCCTGGGAATGAGCCAGAACGAGGCTGCAGATGTGCAGTATTATGCAAGGAATGATTGACATGTGGGAGAACTACTCGGCTGTCCATGCCACGAGGAAATGAGACTGAGATTGCTTGCCAAAAAACCTCTTATAATTTTAAGAAATTGAAAACAGTGGGGAATGATTGGTAACTTATCTGGAACCTGCCTTTGGTCTAAATATGCTGCTATAGTGATGAGTCTGGAGGAGGCTAGCCTATATGGACCATAAATACGTCCTTGAACCATGGGGGGAAAAGCTGAAATCCTATATGGTACACACCTTTTTCTGGATGAGGACAAAGGAAGGGGACATTGTTTACCTGCTGGACCAGGTTAAGGCCTTATTGATATGTGTCCATCACCGAGAAGGAGAGGAACAGCTGCTTTATGCCAGACTCAATCCATCTCACTCCAGTCCCTTATCCCACTCCGTTAATGAGGCAGCGTGCCTGACTGCTGAGTGCAGCTCTTTAGCGGCGTGCAATTAATCAGAGGTTTCCTGGTGGAGACGAAACCGAGCAGACACTGGGCAACGGGGCACAGTGATTACATACCCATGCAAATGCCTGCACGCTCGGTCCAGCTCATTTGTCAGATCTGCAGCAGGACGCAGGAGGAGCTGCAGTTAATGCTCTTGGATGTCATTCTTTTTGATGACTACGAAATGATATTAGGGCCTAGCCTGCATTTTGCAAAGTCTATGAAACAGAAGAGAACAGTAGAGTTGGAGAGGTTCATATTACACTTAGTGTTGCACATAAGATGTTATTAAAAAGACAAATAAGAAGTGTTTTTGTGTGATCCAGACGTCAGGCATCTGCAGTAGTACTCAATACTATGAGTGCTATATACAGTGACAGATTCATTCATTCATTCATTTTCTACTGCTTTTTCCCGTTAGGGGTCGCGGGTGACTGGAGCCTATCCCAGTGACTATGACACACAGATTCACTCTCACATCCATTCACTAGGGCCAATTTAGAGTTGCCAATTTTTACCTAACACATGCAGGATGGTGGGAGGCAAGAGCACTAACCGCTCTGCCACCATGCACCCAAGTAACAGATTAAAATCTAAAATGTTTAGCAAATTACAACTAAAATATCTTTTTATTTTAAATTGCCCCTTGGGGACAAATAAAAGTTTTTGTATTTCTGACTGATAAATAATTTGAGACTTAAGGCCCGATCATGGCATTTTAATCATACTATGTTAAGAAAGACACCCAGTAAAAATAAAATGAATTACATTTTTGAAACGTTTTTATTATTGAGGATTAGCAAAGATACAGCACAAGTTCAGTTGAGTTATATCTTATATATAAGTGGTGTGAGTTAGACTTCATATTCCCCTTGTCTGTTTTCTTTTTCCTTTTCAACTGCACTGGTTATTGAAGCGAAAAACAGCCATGACCATTGTCCATAATAGTATAGTTTAAGTTCATGTTCAATTATTGTCAAATTAGTTGATAAATTCCTGAATAATTAGCGTGGGCTTTGCTGTAACACGTAGCCCAACCCATAAATAAGCAGGTGCCTGAGCTGGACAGATGCTGAAGCCCAGATGTTCTCAGTTCAAGAAGTCTTTTGTGCCAGCGGCCACTAGAGTGTTTAATGAGGACGTTTCATCTGCAGTGTGTCCTGGATAAATAGGTGATGTTGCACTGCAGTCAGCCGCGTCCTCTTTAATGGTCTTTGTGGAGAAGGCTTTTTCTTGTTGTGCAGTGGTCTGTATTTTTGGAGCCAAGTGACTTTAGTTATTTCTTTCAGATCAGATTTATTTATAAAACAATCATCTCTTTTAATGAGACACAGGCTGTGGAAAACAGAGACATAGCCACTGTTCAGGCTTTGGGCAATAGGCACCAGCATGCCATTTAGGGGAAACATTTAAATTACTTTTTGGGCCGAGCTTTTCTGACATGAAATTCAGGCCAGATCTGGATGGGCACCATTGCTAATCTGAGGCGCATATTGGAAATTAAACCAGAGTTCATGCTCTGGTACAATAAGTGGTGTCTCTGGGTGTTTTACTTTCTATTACAGTCAAAGCCCATCACACTGATCGGGAGTTTTGATGTGAGCTTTGCCTAGGGGCTATTAGAGAAGAGAAATCCTTCTTATGATGTGTGATGAAAAGAAAGACGAGTCCACTACAGTGAGAAGCGCACCAGGAATCGACAGCTCCATGTTAATGTGGCTGACACTGGGTGGACTTCTTCAGCTCTGATGAAGGTCTTGTGTCCATGAGGCAAGCTTCTTGTTAGGGGCCAAAAATGCAGTATAATTTAATAATATTGGCAGCAACACACACACACACACACACAAATCCTCTTACTACTTTTTATGGCTGTGCACATTATGATAATAACAATGCAGAGTTATTAGCACAGTCTTCTTGTTTCTAACATTATAGAGATCCCCTTGTTGCTATTTACATCCAGGTTATATTGTATTATATTTCTTCATATTCCATAACTCAATACAAATAACCCCTCTACGACCAGAACGTAGCAATACTATCTAAAATCAGCACATCTGCCACATCAATGGCAGAGGGCTACAGATTGTGAGGCTTCAGGCCATAGTCATCCCACTGATGGGCCACAACAGGGACCTCTAGTTCGCTCATCGTTCCCCGGAGAGTTCACAAACTATTTTCTGCTTTTTGTTTTCTTCTTTGCTTCCACCAAACCAATTATCTGCTTGTGAAATCCAGCTCTGACACGTAGATCAATGGCACATAGCTCCCAAACAATTTTCAACAACAAAGTCCCTCAAGTGTTTAAATGCACCACAACACAGGGGCTGTATATAAATCACTGTTATTGCTGTAGGGGGTTCCTCCAAGCTGCGAGTTTTACTCAAATTTGCTGCTTGGTGACAGTTGACTAAGTAGTGATGTGAATTAAACTGACTGAAAATGTGACAAAATGGAGTGTATTTTGTGTGTGAGTGTGTTTTAAGCTAGAGCAGCAGTGAGGTGGAGGCAGAGGAGGGGAGGGCTCTTGTCCTAGAAATGCTCAGTTGAAGTTTAAAAATACCCTGGATGCACTGCAGGACACTTCACCTGCAGTGAAAATCTAGACCTACATCTACAAAGTATAAAGCTGATTAAAAAGAGGATACGGACCTCCATAAGAATATAGTTACAGTACACAAGAAAACAGTATAGTCGAAAGTTACCTAAAAGAGTTTAAAATGAGTAGATTCCTTGTCAAAACATTTTAAAAGCAGCGACTAGCTAATTAGTGTCACAGTCTTGCATTTTTTAACTTTTCATTGCAGCTATACTGTCAGAATTTGCTTCTTTGGAGTTTATTAATTTCTTGTAGTAATTACAACGCAACTGGAGATGATAGCTACATTATGCAGTGTGCAGTAAAACACTGTGTTATAAGAAGGACTGGGAAAAGTAAAGTAGAATCTGCTATTTCCATATCACAATTTCGGCCTCTTTTTTGTTTATTTTATTTAATGTTTTTGCTCTCATTATAGCACTGCTTTTTGAGATAATAATAATATTTTCAAGATATTTTCTACATGTGGGCACAAGCTTAATGGTAATGGTAATTTTATCTTGTAAGATCTTGTGGTACAACATTGTGTCCCATCCGTAATAACCTATATAAAGTAGGTCTATACACATTCTATTAAATTAGTTTTTTACCAAAATAATCTACAATGGATTAACTGATTAACTATAATTCCTGCGTCATGCATTTATTTATCTCATAACATTACACCATTTATATTTAGCCTATTGCTGTGAATAAAACAAAGCTGGTTTACATATATATTATATGTAAACCACCCCCACATGAGTGCTATCAGCAGAGTAAGAGTCCATGAAATGCAGCTGAGGAGCATGTTGTTCTCTGTCATTGTGTAATTCAGTTAGGGCTGATTTCTAAACAGCAATTAGTGAGGAGTAGGAACTCTAACATCTTCAGACGTGTACGGCAGCAGCAGCACCTGTGAGTGAGTCACTTCATGGAAGGAAGGAGGCATTGACTGCATCTCTCAGCTGCATTCAACCCCATAGCGAGGCAATTTAGACTCATTAGCAATATAAATTTAAATGCATCTGGCTACTTAGAATGAAGATTGGGGTAAAATCTGATCATGCACATAGTCTAGCAACACATTGGATTTGGAATTGGTTCTGTGAGCGACAACTGGGTCAGAGTTATCGTATTCTTCTGCCTCCATCATATTTCTTTGGGGTTTTTACAGAGTTTCTTTAAATTAATACATTTTTGTCTTGATGCTAATGTTAATTGTGAAGCATAATTCATATTTAAATTAGAAAACTGAAGTAATCTCCTTAAAAACAACCAATATGAATTGCTTGCTTGTTTTATATTTTACGTTTTATACCTTTATAAACAGAAGTGTCACCTCATTTTGTGAAGTTAATGTATTTATTAATTTAGGCCTGACTTAGTTAAAAACTGTTTTGCTGCAGGTTCCAGTTCTGCAGCAATGGACAGGAAGCAATAGCATCCACGTCAAGAGCAGTTAGTGCTCTCGCTTCACAGCAAGAAGGTCCTGATTTCATGCTGGTCTTTTAATTGCCCTAAAGAACCTGGAATGGCACTACAATGGTATGTATCTCAATGGAGAATGTTCCACTCTCGAGTCCATTTCACAATAAGTTATATTTAGTTCAATTAACACTAATTCCAATTGTACATTTTTGTTTTTTTCATGCAATGCTAGGGACTGGGTGTAAGGTGTAGCCCACTTGTTGAAACCCGGTTTAGAACTAGTTCAGTCCCAATTTAGATCTTGGTTCAACTCACTTAAGTGTAGATGACACGCAGTTAGTGAACGCTTCCAGTGGTGATATTTAAGTTTGAGAATTGCTGACCCACACGGTAGATGCCTTTGACAATGCTTACCTCTGTCTGTGTCATACAGATACACAAACTTCTCCCATTTGTAGTGGTCCAGCAGGCTAAGGACAGCCCCCCTCAGACTGGGCCTCATCTGGATCACAAATTGCACATCAGCGTCGGTGGGAAAGCTGGGGGTAATGAAAGAGGTGTGTAGCGCCCCACAGAACGAGGTCAGGGTGTTCATGGACTTTCGGTCGTAAAAGCCGAAGATGGCGTAGACTCCTCGAGAGAACTGGGAGCAAACTGGGAACAAAGAGCATAGCAAGAAGTCAAATGTCAGCAGGGTCAACCTTCATTTTAGTTACAATAATTCATAGCATTTGTATTGTCTATTCTAGCGTTATCTTAATTATGAAGTTGGCAAAAAATGACTTATTTTTCTCCTGTCCCATTATGTTATAATGATGACATTCCACTCATCTGTAGTTTTTCTGAAGACCTCTGATGTACGGTAGCTAAGTTACATTCCTTCATCCATTTCATACTATAGGGAATATAGAAAAGTTCAACAAATGGGTTTTGAATTTTACTGCAGTCAAATCAAAACTTCACAATGATTCTGCAATGAGGCCACATTAATCATGTGAAAGGGGCTGTATCCGTGTGAATGTGGGCCGAATGTGAGCTCCTCACACAGGGCTGCCCACTGCCCTTCACTTCTCCTTGGTCCTAATGCAAGCGCTCTGTGTAATCAGCTGGAAATAATGGGAAAATCAGTGCACTGGCTATAGCTCTTAATGGACAAATAGCCTTAAATATGAGCATGCAAATGTTCAGACGGCTGGCTCTGCTACAGTGTAAAAGATTTATAACAAACCCTATCGGTTACCATCTGCAGGGATACAGAAATGAGTTCGGGCCTACAAAGTCCCTCCTGTAGCGGATACTGGTTCTTACAAGGTGCTAACTGTTTTAATTTATTTGTGCATTTGTATTGTGGTTTATTAAGAGCAATAAAACAGCACAAAGGCCATGACCTGTGACACGTAACAACAGAAATGTGCAACCCAAAAGATGCACTAAATCTAACTTCTAATCATATTCATCACCTGGGCCTGCACATCATTTGTGCCGATTCTGACACGTAGATAGACTTATTTTGGCTCTGGAGAAGACTTTATTCTGTTCTTGCCTAAGCAAATGGAGGAAGAGACATTTTTTTGCTGTAATTATTGGGAAAGCTACTGTACATACATACCCCACTGAGTTAAACAACAATGATTATGGCTTTTGAATGTGTCTGTAACTATAGTAGCCGCTTGTGAAAATCCATATGTGCCTCTAATAGTAATTCAGAAGAATTAAGCCATGTCCAGATGATTCTGATGTTCAATGTTGGCTGAGGAAATATAAATTGAAAAGACGGAGTTGTAGACTAATGTGGCTGCAGTTCAGTGATTTCTAAGAAGAACAGGTCAGAGTTCAGGGACACATTGCAGCATGTGTATCTTCTGTCTCATAGTTTTCATTTGCAGATGTTTGCTTTCTTCATCATTTATATGCAGTAAATATATACTTCTTATCCTATTTGCATTTGATCTTCAACAACAAAATGCTCTGTTGTAACACAGTTATTGTAAAAATATATATAATAACTGATAGTGGTTAACTGATAGTGGTCTTTATAAATAGAACATACAGCAGCATCAGTATCTTTAGGTTTCTTACTGTATTCAGATGTTACGCTTTTTACTGCTACAACTTGTGTCAAAACACTCCTTATTGTATCCAAAAGGAGCAGGATACAACAACACTTTTGTTGTACAATGTCAAAATAGCTGCGACCATTCTTTGATGCTGTTTGATGACAGGTTAGTTTGTATACGCAAAAAGTATATATATATCACAAATATATCACAAAAAATCAACGGATAAAAGGTTGAAGATTGCAGCTTTCCTTGCTATCAAATTTAAAACACAGGGATACTTTGCTCAAGGGAAGTTATATTGATTTGTTCGGTAAAATATGTATTTTAAAATGTAAATGTATTGAACTGACTGACACTTATACTAATCCCACATACTGCTGTGTAGAATTAAAGTAATAGACTTTATCAGCATGACCTCAGTACTGTACAGTAGATGCCCACTTTTACCCTGCTTCTCCCAAGTTGACCACACATGGTGCTCATTGCAGTTTCATCTTTCCTGTACCTACAAAAACATATTTTTTTAGCTTTCTCCTGTTGAGAGAGGAGAATATTTTGCACCCAGATAACACAATTTGCGGATGTCGGGATGAACCTACTGCACTTGGTGTTATAGAATCGGATATTGCTGCCACTGCTGCATAGCACCAAATTTCACAAAATATATTCTTCAAGTTCTACTGAAATGATAAAAGAAAAGCCCTTGTGAAAAAATAGAATGCTTAAATTGTGAGTATAAAACACAAAGGGAGAAGGTGCACTTTTGGCAGAATAATTTGGCTTTGTGATGGTAACAAATAGCCTGCTGATGGGAATTGGGAATTATTTTTGCAGCTGTCATAAAGCAGTGCCTCTAGTTATGCCAGAGGAGAAAAGAGGCGTCTGTTTCCCTCAGGGACAGGTATAAGACCATGTTGGGCCGGTCTCATGGGAGTACACCTGTCCACGCTGTCCTGTCCCGGGGCAGGGTCAAACAATCAGGACAGACACTGGCTGGATACAAAACTTCCATCTCCAAAGTGAATGGAAACTTATTTAAGTCAATTAAGACAGTTGATTTTCAGATTTGTTTTGATTGGTTTGGTCAATGAGCATGTGGAGGAAAAAATGTAAATATTGACCCACATTGTGTTGTCTTTACTTTTTTTAATATCAGCTGCTTTTGTTATTTAGTTTAGTGTAAATAACCATTTTGTTTTTAGTAGATTACAGACATTAGCCTATTGACTTGATTTTAACAATGACAGTTTTTATACATTAATTATATCAAAATTTGGTTCTTATTCTAAAGGAAATGTGCAGCTGAGACTCTTCCATCAATTGCTTCCTGCCTGTGTCTGTCTGCTGTTGACTATGTACTGTCCTTATTAGAGAGAGTCTACACTTGTCAGTGGTGACATTTCATTATGGAAGATGTTCTCAGTCTCAGCAGCTGAAACTGAATATGTTTACCACCAGAAACTCTGCACCTCTCCAGAAGACAGCTGCTGAATCACAACACCAGAACTAGAAATGACGTTGTGCCAGGAAATGTATAAGAGAGTAAAGAGATGCACCATATGCTAATAGCCCACTGCATCTGTGCTGTACTCCACGGACACCACTGCAATCCAAACAACACATACGTCAACAATACTATTATATAGAAAATGCTCCACTAAGAGAAGGAAATGGTCCATGTCTTAATTACAGTAGCTAATACTTATTCCTGCCAAGACCTTCAATATTGACAGACTGTACTGCACTGAAATCATTGGGTCCAACTTAAAATGTAATTAATTAGGTGCATTAGCACTTAATTTGTCTTTGGAATCAAAAAAGTTACTGGAAGCAATTCTCCAAACCAAAAGTAATCAAGTTGTCCTGATGGCCATATGGGGCAGTCTTTCTGAGCGAGAGAGGATGCCAGGAAATCTTGGAAAAGTGCTGACATACTTGTACATTCTTATAGAAGATACTGGGTTGCTGCACAGAGTTTGGCAAGTATCCCACCTAATATTTAAGCAAGAGATAACACATTTTGTTCCTAGAGAGCTATAAAAAGTGACAGGAAAGTTGAACAAGACAGAGGAAGTGAGAGCAGTTTTGTATGTTAGGGCTGGGAAATGCTCTCATTAAGAGGAATGTGGATTACAAAATGCATCAGAAAGACATCTCAGGTTGAACATGCCAGAGAAGGATTATCTAAAAAGTTTTATCTGTGTGAGGGAAACGGAACAACCAAGAAAGCAAGAAGTCCAGTCAATCGCTCAAAACCACAGTGCATGAACAGAACATGCAAATATGGTGTGTGTTTGATGACAACAGACAAATCCTAATAATGAAGAGGGTGGTGGGTGGAGGCCATGCTTGTAAAATGTGAGGCGTGTGATCAGCTAAACAAGAAATGTCACCAAAACAGGAAACTGGGAGATAATCTAAAAAAAACTCCATTAATAGATAATTTAAATGCCCTATATTGTACATTCTGATCCCTTAGCCTTGTTATTTCTTGCAGTGTATCACTTTAGTGCTGCTGTATGTGTCTTGGAACTAATTCAAAGCCTAAGTTACCATGAAATGTGTCTATACAAAACCCTGACACAAAGACAAATGTAGTTTGTATTATAGGTGAGAGTTGCTTAAATAAGTTGGTTGATAATATTAAAATCAATGTTTTGGAGATATGCAAAATCAGAAAATCAATTATATAGTCTACGAATAATAAATAATTTCAAAGGCTGCAAAAGGAGACAATTATAAAAAGGGGATGACATGATATTTCTGTCCTTTTTTATGGCCTGTTCACCTTGTGCGCGTTATTTGAACCATGACATTTATAGGAATGCTGACAATTTTAGATCGTCCTTCTCTAATTAGTGTGACGATAAATACAAAACTAGCTATCATCTAAACAGCTAAACTGCACCATAGAGATATGTAGGCAAAAGTGTAGTAAAACTGTGTCTCCAATTGCCCCATCCCTAAGTTCCAGAGGGTCAAGGGGTTGATGGGCCAAAACCTAGCCAAGAATTGCACCAAAATGGTGTGAGAATTCAATAACAATAACCACATGATTATACTTTGCCAGACAGTTTTTCTATTAGAAGATAACTGGGATAACTGGTCTTAGGATCCAGATCCGGGCAGATTATTATCATAACCTTTATTTATACAGGTTAGTTTATTAAAAAGCCAATGCATTTCAACTTTGATGAGTATTTAAGGTTGAAGTCATGTGACTACATAGTTACATGAGTCACATGATCAAGACACAATAAAGACAAAGACGAGTCACTTATAGTGAATTAAACCAATCTGAATACAAAATATTATCAAACAGGTCTAATTTGTTCACAATGTATGGAATCTGAAGACTCATCCCTGAGTCAAAACGGGTTGGAGTTTTAATAAACAATTTTTTTCCCCATCTATTATTTTATTTTTTAACCCTGCACTTAAATTTGTTGTTGTACTGCTTCTTTATTATCTGCAGCCATCACTGAAGTGCACTTTACATGAAGCATATTACAAAAGGGTAAAAAGCCTTTTCATTCTGCTCCTCTCTGAAGCTAATAGGAGCAGGCGAAGATTTGGAAAGAGCATGTTCAGAGAAACACAACCAGCCACGTGAAAGGGCAGCTCTGACAACAAATGTGATACATCTAAGGTCAATGAAATGTCTCAAATGAAATCATGACAGCAATACACAAGTGATATGAGAATTAATTAATTGTTCCATTTTATTTAGTAAGCAGATGGTCTAAAATAATGACCAGTCGGTTTTGACATTTAGGTGTTTTCCAATTTCACGCATTACTGTCGTTCACGCAATGTTGTTGTGCTGTTTGTCTCGACCACAAATATAACACAAGGCATCACAGGCCAGAGCAGATTACAGAGGGGGAAACGCAGTGCAAATAGAATGTAGTCTAAAATCTAAAATTGGATACCGTAAGTTATTGCTGCGGCATAAAACATATATCAATAAATGATAACTCCTCTGCACTGATAAAGCTATGTAACAGGATCAGTTATGTGTAAATATGGTTCACTGACAAATTAGCACTAACCCAAGATAACTGATCAAACTTTACTTGAAACTAAACACTGTTAATAACAGAACAACACATTTTGATTTCAGATTCAAATTATGGAAGAACTCAATATAATTATTTTTCAGTTCAAGATAATCCACTTGTGATTTTTGGTTTCCTTGTGATTTGAGTGTTACGGTGAATATAATAAATGTGTAATAAGCTGCGTAAGTGTTTGTCCAAAAAGAGAAGAGAAACAGCCATACACTTTAATACTGAGCATTTCACTGAAATATCTCACCTCGTCAGAACAGCATCATTCAAGGACAAACTCAGAATTCCGCTCAGAACAAGGTCAGAGTATTTCAATGAAAACAAAGCAGAAATAATTTGACTTTGATTTAATTTATTTATTTCAGTATGTTCATATAAAAAGAAGAAAAACAACAATAATACTATATATTCTTCCATTAGTACATTTCATCACATCTGAATGAGAAGATGTTATTGAAGATTTATTGAATCTCACCTCTTTTCCATAGATCAAACGATAATTAATGACATCCAGCTTGATTTTTACCATATCTTAACTTTATCTGTATTCACCAGGACTTACATCAATTACATTATTACAACTTATCATTTCAAATAACTTAAAACGTTCCATCATCTTCGTAAGCACACATTCCCTCTAGAAAAGCACACTTACAACAATGAAATACATCCTCTGTTACTGCAGTTTTTGTTTCACTAATTGTAAGTGACAGAATAACAACCCTGTACAGTTTTGTTTTTTTAATTGCTTGATATTTGGACACAACTTAAGTTCTTCTTCAGTCCATTTCATAGCCTCACCTCACATATCGATACACAAGAACTTTGTGGTGAGTAATCTAGCATTTTTAAATGTTCCTCATGTAAACCCCTTTTTTTTCTGTAAATACATTTTGGATATGTTCAGGCAATTGATGATTTCTTGAATATAATAAGCACTGCTAAATATTCTATTAAGATAGTTATTTTTACTTATTTATTAATTTAGTTAAAAAAAAAACGAAAGCATTTGTGTGTTTCCTGAACCCTACATTATGGATAATCCAACAGCTCATTGAAGGATAACTAAAAGATGTGTAATGTTTTATAATTGTTTCCTCAAACGTCTTACAATCACTCAAAAAGGATGAGATCAGAGAAAAGTATAATTGGTGGAGAGATGTCGCATTTAACACTTCAATTTGGGCCTTCTGCTTATGTTTTTCATAGATTTTTCACCCCCAGGAATTTACTTTGCTAAACTTCTCTATATGAATCCCTTCCACCATCGCATTTATTTCTATGTTTATCTTCTTTTTTTCCAAAACGCAGTTTAGTGCTTTTATATATATTTAAAGACAACATATGTTCTTATATTAAAACATAAGAACATATGTTACAAAACACATTTACAATTTACTTGTTTTGAAAGTTATTGTTTACAGTAATTTGTGCTAGTTACCATCAGAGCAAAAACGTGTATCATCTGCAAATAAAACTAGTTTCAAAAGTTTTGATACATTAAAAAGTTCATTGATATACAAAATGAAAAGTGTTGGTCCCAGTACTGTCCCCTATGGGTCACAGCAGAGGACGCTTCACAAACTGTTGCCTGGTTGCTAAAACCTTCCTTTGGAGCCCACACTCCTTTTGAGACCATATTCCATACAATGCTAATTTGCAAATTGAAATTCCAGGGTTTATAGTGTCAAAAGAAGTCAATGAATAATCAAACAGCAACTTTGTTTTCCAAGGAATTAGTAATTTCCTCAATCATGTCGATTAATGCCTGTGAGGGTGAACTTTTGGTTGTAAAACCATATATGTATTACAATCAGAAAGTAATTTGTGTTTTTCTATCAAATATTCCAGTCGGTTGTTAAATAGCTTTTCTTAAATTGAGGCTATATTGAAACAGGTCTATATTTTTTTGTCAGTTATATACAGAGGAATAACCTTTGCCATTTTCATTTTGTAAGAAAAGTACCAATTTGGAATGATTTGGAATATATATATATTTTTTTTTTTTGTATTACAGTCCAGTTCAACCCTCGATAGTCAGTTGATGTTTTGCTCTTACATTTCTTGACTAGATTAATAATCTCCCATTTGTCTTTTTTATTTTTTAAACATTGACTCTGGACTTCTTTAAATAAGATGCATGACTCTGTTATCTTTAATTCCAGTATCAGGTATTTCCCTTGCAAGTGCCCTTCATTTCAGGGACATGTGATCACTGTGGGGTCCGTTCAAACTAGTTGTATCTATTGTCTAACAAAAATGATTGGCAACATTTATCCCATCTTTTTCACACTATGTAATAAAATGACTAAAAGAGATTTTTAGAATTTTCAGGGCAGCTTTTTGAGTGCAGCAAGATTGTGTGCTATGTTTGCAGATCTCACTATAGGTATACATAAAGAATAAGTAAAAATAAGTATGAAAGTTGTCATTTGCAAATGTTTATGCATAACCACGTTTGGGTGTGCACCAAAACTACATTTTCTTCCTTGGGCTACTGCTGACCTTTCCTTAAAATGTCATAACAATCAGCCCCATTACTTTTAGAGTTATCTGGCAAACAAAATAACAAAACAACACTGCCAAAACATCTCCTTCTATGCAGAGAAAAACTCTCAAAGAATTTAAAATAGATGATGGTCCATTCCACAAGCAGAATTAAAAAATACATATTTCATAACCAAACGGCCTCTTCACTCTTTGTTATGCGCATCTTGTCATCCTTTGGCAATTACAGGTAACATTGACTAATTCGTAGCTTTCAAAATCCCTATTCTCTGAAGGACGCTGCAGTCCAACAAATTGCTTCAGCATCAGTGTATCTTGTCAGTAGTGATCAGCATCGCCTGTAACTGGGCTGACATATAAGTACATTCACATCTCCAGTGGCTCGCCCCCCAGCCCATTCACTTCTGCACTCTTTTTACAGCTATGTTAGCTTACTGTGAGACAAGAGTTAGGATGAGTCAACATTTAAAGTGCATATGACAAGTTAGGCTGCTCATTTCTCTCAAATGTGCAAAACATAATTAAAGATTACACTCAAAATCTTACCTAGTTTTTGCCAAGTTTGAAAATTTGCTGAAGATAATAGACACATAATTAGTATATGCTCATGCTATTGATCACTTAGCAACTTGGCTAGTCTGGGAAGATTTGAGGGACTTCTGAGCCAGTCCCCTGTATTTTTTCCCCTATAACCATTAACATTATTCTGTTATAGATTATCCAAAGGGTGGTACCGACCCATCAACAACGTTTTGGTGAAAATTAGGTCAAAGCCTTGTTAAAAGTCATTGTTGAGTGAAAATATTTTGGGGTTTTATTTTAGACTACTAAACATCCTCTTTTCCATGGTATTGGCTACATTCACGTTAAGAAATGTCATGAAAACATTATATTTACAGACATATGTTGACATATAATTTCTTTATTATGGGGACAGGCCCAGGACATTCTAAATTACATAACTCCGCTTTGCATTTGCTGGCCAAATCAAGTTTGAGCAACGATTGAGAATTTTATGCAATACAATGAATTTATATAGATGGGACATACATAGAGGTTATGCCATACCTATAATAAACAATACACAAATGATTACTTGACAAATACATTTATATCACACAATATATACAACTTTTCTTATTTTTTTTAAATAGATGTTTAAACTGTCATAAAAAATAGTTCCTTCTGCATAAATTGTTCCTGCATTTTCCAAACTGACTGACCTTAAACTATGATAAAGTATTATCTCTCCAAATGGAGTAATACTTAGAAAAACATGAAAACGTTATGCCATATGCACTTGAAACACTCAGGTCTAATATGTTAAGCTTGATTTAGATTTTATTTTTGTTTCACCTAAAAAAATAGAAAAGGATGAGCACGCCAAACACACAAAACGAATTATTCAAACTGACAGGATGCTAGCCGTAGAGGCATGGATATTTTTAACGTCACGTTATAACAGTCTTTTTTTGTCTTTTTATCACTGGGCTTACCCAAAACTGAATTGTACACAGAAAGTATTTGGCGCTAATAGTCAAGCGTGAGGCTTCATAACAGAATGGTGGTTATTATTTTTATTATCACTGCCCTTGTGAGTTTTAGGGTCACAATCTGTGCAAATATCACTGCCACAAAAACACATTTATTAGCAAAGACTGAAGATAGAAATGATGGTGCAGAAAGCCTCCCCTCTGGCCCAAACTGTTTGACAAGCTCGTCTCATGCATCATTCATGACTTGTCCCTTTAAATGACTTCAGAACAATGTGACAAAACCAAGGTTGTTACTCTTGCTTAATTACATATTGACATTTTTTTTTAGCAGCAGTAACTAACAGAAACTGACTAGTAAGAAGCTACAATATTGACCTTTAGATTTGGCAGGAGGAAAAGTGATATGAGTCTCTGTTCAACTTGGGGTCAACAAACCCTTAAGACAAGGCAATGCTTATCACCTTGTGTAATTACTGGACTGAATAATTTCAGATTTAAAAGGCCATATGTCTGTGAAAGAAAATCCCTTCTTCCAGTGGATATAGGAATTACAATTGCCTGGAAAATTCAACAATTATTAGTTATAATTATATAAGTCACAATATAATCATCAGAATATTGGGTGACTGAGGCCTGTCCCAGTGACGTTGGGCCTTATGCGGGGTACATGCTATTCACTCTCACATTCATTCACTAGGGGCAATTTAGAGATGCCAATTTACATAACACACGCATATCATACAAATGAGCTCATTGGTCATCTATAATTTAGAACTAAATCAAACTTCTCTATCCTCATATTAACAAAGTTTTGCGCCTCGTTCATTGATACACCAGAAAACTTTATTTTTAATGTTTCTCCTCGTGAGCAGCTACATTTGTTTTGATACAGAGGAAGAGGAAGAGGAGAGGAGCACTCAGACAGGCAGTGTATTTGCAGAGAAATGAGGCTGTGAAAGCCTATTTTAATTACAATGGCACTAAAAATACATCTCATAATTTTTGTTGTAAGTATGTGTACTTTTCTGCCTCTTGGCCAGGACCCCCTTGGAAAAGAGGGACTCTCCTGGTTAAATTAAGGTTGAATAAAATAAATCTTAAATACGTTTATATAGTGAAATGTATTTAATTGTTTTATGCTTTACCAATTATAACATAATATTATAATATTGATATACTCCCAAGGCTGGAAGGGCATGTAATAATTTTTCCTCCCTTAAGGGGGGCGTACCAGAAAAGGTTTCAGAAGCACTATGTTTAACATTATGCAAGTTATTCAGCTTGTATTAAACAAAAGCAATATCTTCAAAGATTTAGTTGGCCCTGACAGTGAAAATGTATTATATTTATTATGACTTGCCATTTCACCAAGAAATAATCCTTCTTTAACCTTTTTAAGCATGGACAGACCGATGCCTGCATACTTACCGTTGATTGTATATTAAAACAGAGCCAGTGACTAACCGCATTATATTATGAAAGAGAACTATGGAGGAGGTGGAGGGGGAGAATATCTGGCCTCATCAAATGTTTGGTGCTGGTGCATTAGTGAAGCCGTCCAGTGCCTACACACTCCAGCACTCTAACATTAGCTTGTGTCTGCGCACACACAAGTGACTCATGGCAGAGGAGGATAGTTAGCGAGAATAAAAGACTTTGTGAAAAATGGACCAAATGTCATCAAAGTTTGTGCCACCCAGCAGCCAGCCTTCACAAGTTAGAATTTACTTCTGCACTGTGATGCAGCATCTGCTTGTACTAAGCTGCATCTACAGTGCCAACTTAAAAACATAAGATTGTTCACCATTCACCAATCACTTAAAAAAATATTGTTATGCGTTCAGACCTTAGCAAAAACCTTTCCCACAATCTGAATCAGATCAGTGATTGTCTAGTAGAGGGGTGAATTCTTTATCCATCCAGTCATGTAATCCTCATATAATAGACCTCTCCAAATGGTAAAACATCAACTGTTTATTTTACTGATTATGTGACTGCAGTTAGTATTTGTTTCTATCTTTCAAAAGCACAGTATCTTTTATGGATACTACGATTCCAGGGTGTCGTGACCCTCAACAAAATCTAATCTTGTCCCACATGAAGTTCACAAAGAGGCTTTTGAGTTGTATTGCAAACAACCCAACAAACAAAACCACCAAAACCTCCTTTGTTTTAGTAGTTAGACCACATGCTTTGATTACACATTACCAATTTTGGTCTGGAGTCATTTCCTGTCTCCCTGATTTCCAAAGGGTGTGATTGACAGGTGCCTTAACCAATCAAAGAAACTCATGGCCCGTTTGTGTCTAAACAAACATGACGATGAAACATGGCATGAAAAAATTAAATTATAAGACTGAGAAACTGTGCCGATTTCTGCAATCAACAAGCAAAGCACTAAACTCTACAGATCTGAGATAAACTAAGTTATATACCGTATTTTCCGGACTATAAGTCGCACCTTTTTTCATAGTTTTGACCAGGGTGCGACTTATACTTATATGTGATATTATTTTCACACTTGCAACCGCATTTCATACTCCAGTGCGACTTATATATGTATTTTTCTTCTCTATTATGTATTTTTTGGCTGGTGCGACTTATAGTCCAAAAAGTGCGGTAGTTTTGTTCTGAATGTCACGAGAATATTCAGAGTCTTCCGCATTTGAGAGACACGTGCTACAAATTAGCGGCTGTGGTTAGACTGTCCCAAGTGTGATCTTTTTTTTTTAAGCCTTATTCCAGCCCCTTCTGCTTTTGTACAAAATGTAGACGGGGCTGCATGGTCAAGAATGAAATGAGATAAACCACTTTACTTTAGCTGTTTCCAAAGTGAGAAACTAGATCTCTCCCCTATTTGACCGCAGACTGGTGATCAGGCTTTGTTCCAGTCTCCCCTCTGCCCCTGACCCCATTTCTTGATGGCTTCTACCTCCCTGTTTCTACATTTATGCACACCATCAGCCATGTCCCGGGGCATTGTGTCACATCAATACATCCCACACGCACAAATCGGTCAAGATAATAAAAACCCAAGTTCCCATTTTGTCGAAAGCAATTCAGAGAAAGTTTGCAGTTCATGCCTTGTGCTGACCTAAACCAGCTGATCAGAGTTCTTCAGCATCAGTCTGCTCATATATTTAAATGGAGAGAATGAGACAGAGAAAATGAAAGCTTGGTGAGAATTGATTTTTCCATACTGAATAAACTAAGCACTCACACACTTACACAACATACACACACACGCACGCAGGCATACACACACACACACACACACACACACGCACACACACACACACACACACACGCATACACGCACACACACACACATACATACACGTACACACACACGCACGCATACACGCACACACACATACACACACACACACACACACACGCATACACGCACACACACACACACACACACGCATACACGCACACACACACACACATACATACACGTACACACACACGCACGCATACACGCACACACACATACGCACGCACGCATACACGCACGCACACAAACGCACGCACAAACGCACACATACACGCACGCATACACACGCACGCATACACACACACAAACGCACACATACACGCACGCATACACACACACGCCCAAAAACACACACACACGCACACACACGCACGCACGCACACACACACACACACCACACACACACACACACACACGCACACACACACACATTTCCGAACTATAGCCTTCCACTCTATTGATCCATGCTGCCAATAACACAGCCATTTGCCATCAAGGATTTGTTACAATCATTATATATTGACCTAACTAGAGGACAGCACAACCTACTAAAATGTACAAAATAAGATGGACGCACTTTATTTGATGTCACCAAAACATAATTGATCTTATTTAATTATGTTTCTTCCAATTCTTAGCCAGATAAATTATTGATGACAGATTAAGTGTATAAATAATGATCAAACTGTTAACAAAGCAAACGCAACAGCTATATTTTCATTAAGCACAGATACAAAAAACAGCGACATTTTTAATATTGCACTACGGGAATGTAATCTGTTTTATTTGCAATGCAAGTCAGTGTCACGAAGAGAATATACTGTACATAAACACATCCTGCCAGAATTGCTTCTTCGTCAAACTAAATCAACACCTGCCAAACGTGTGTGTCATTTACGCAATCTGGGGTCCTAAAATAAGAAGTGTGTGTAATTTTGGGAGGTTTTCAAGTGCTGCCATTTTCTGGCTGCTCCTAATTAGCAGTCATCCACAGTGTAACCAAAGATTAAGCATGTGTCAATCTACTTTTCATTGTCCTTTTACTCTTCTATACTGTAGCTTCTTAAACGAAAATAAAACTTGCTGCCGCTCTTGTCAAGGCTTCCTCAAAGTGAATCTTGGCTCAGGTCTGCATTTTTAATAAGGGCATGATACAACATCACACAGTAAATTGCATTTGTGTTTCAACCTTGTTTCACACTCCCAGGTGAACTCAAAGACATGAGATGAATAGAGAATACGTGAACTCACTTTCAAACCAGCCGTGAATGACACTCAACAAGTATAAACCCTAAATGGAAGACATTTGACAGCCTTTAAATTTTGTCATAAAGAGTTCTGCTTTGTGTAAGTGTGGAGAACAGCTACAATGGGATTACAACCATTATTTAGCCATGCCTGTTTCTAAAAATATAGACCTTGGCTTTTGTGGGAGAAAAGAGCAGCCAAACTGAAATGTTGGCACAGAGATGAGGAGGGAACGATGTTGGTTTGCAAATCAATCTGAACATGATGTATGCTTTGTATCAGTCCAAACCATGGAAAGATTGAGATTGGGCCAAAATAAAGACATCACATAGAATTGTATTGTATTTAGAATTTAGGGCCACTCTTTGCATAACCACATTATTCCATTTTCACCACGCAACATTGCCATTAAGACAAAACAAGATGTCCTTCTAATGTACTTATTATATGCTGTGTCCACCTGTGTGTATAAACCCTCTCTGCTTCTGCGCTTACTAGTACAGTGAATTCAAAATGGCTGAAAAAGAACTGCTTTTACCATTATGCTCTATGCTTACTGATGCACTTTCAATACACGTTTATTCCACTTGAGTAATCTTCAGTAGTGACAGGGTCCGAGATTCACGCTTGTGTTCATCCCTGTAGCTCCGAGTGTGTAATGCTCAGCTTTTCATCACTTGCTACTGCTTGAGTGCCCTTGAGCAAAGTGCTGACCCCACAGTGCAATTACAGCGGTACAAGGCTGAACTGGACACTGCCGATGTGTGACTGTGTGAACGTGAGGGCCTGTTCTCCACAACTTCTCCCCAGGGCTGCAGCGCAAACCACCAGTGACCACGACAACTCAACACTTAGTCTCAACAGAGGGGTGTGCAGTTATTCGTGAACAAATTGGCTTTAAACAGCCAATCCTGTGGCAGTAAAAGCATGTTTGGAGAGTACAGTTTTATTTATCTTTTATTTGTGAGCGTATTGAATGGGAATAAGATAAGATAAGATAATCCTTTATTGTCCCACATGGGGAAATTTCATTGATGCAATGCAGGTAGATACAGAGGTAGATTTAGAAGAAAAGATCAGATCACTTATAGGAAGTTTGAAAAACACTCTCAATAGAAGATCTCTTATAAACAAAAACTCCTATAGACAAAACCTACCATTTCCCAACAAGGGATGGAGGTTGAATGAAGTGGATAGCATGTATTTGTTAAGCTCGGGTTTATTTTAAAGTGGCTTTATCCAATTTTTGTTTTGCCATAGTGCAGATATTATAGATTCTATTGTAAAGGCGGCTCGTAGGGTCAAAATGAGACCTGTGTGTTGTCCGCATCAAATGATAAAGCATTTTATTGTCTGAGAACTAGGGCAGGTGCCGTTAGCATGCTAGTTTTTGTTAGCTTTACCGTGACGACTCTCTGAAATTTCTGAAAAGCGCTCATTGCAGTGAATTATTAAGATGCTAAGAATGTGTTAGGAACGTGGAGAATAAGTATGTACCGCTGCAAAATGTTTAAAATGAACTAGCTCTGTTTTTCATGTTTTAAAAATAGTTAAAATTAGGTACAGCAGTAATAACTCCAACTCAAGTTTTTTTTAAATTTCTGATGGATACGTATTGTAATATAATAATAATTGTAAAAGCAAATTCATCAGGGTAAATCAATTCTGACACTGTATAATAAACCTCTGGCAAGAACATTGCTAATTTGTGGGTGATCTTGTGTGACCTCCTACACACAAGTGCTGATAAAATAAAATTATTATCATATTGTGTTGCTGATTTTTAGTGCATTATTGACTCTGATTCTGTATTCTCTGTAGTGGGGTGCATGTTCTCTTTTTTATTTTTCACACTGTCATACAAGTGCTGCTTATTTTCAGCTTCTCTAGAATTACTGAATTACTGCATTTAGAAAATCACTGTGTTTTGCCCAATTACGGGCCATCACGCTCTATCATCCAGCTGGTAAATCTCTGACAGAATGTGAGACGGCTGCGTGCATTAGCAGGACCCATAACTTGGCAGGTGCTAGAGTAAATGTGTGTGTAGGATGTCAACCATTCAAAGTCTGTCAATTCTGGAAGAGAACAATGGTTTTGCGTAGGTTTCATTTACTCAACAAGTCGGACAGAAAATGTAGTGTGGTTAATGATGGTCTATTTGAGGTTAGTTCTTCTGAAAGTTCTTTTGGTGTTAATCTTTGGCTTTGCTTTTATTTTGATTTATATGACATTCTGTACAGCCAGTTTAAAACTCTTTGGTGCTGGTTTTAATTTAGAGATTCCAACATTCCGATTCCAGAGAGCTGCTTTTACAAAATGAAAATTGCAAAGAGCTACTACTCTAAGCAGTCGCAAGAAGTTGATTCGAGATGTGATACAGTTAAGAGCCCATAAAACATAACTATTATCCATTAAAGTGCACAACATTGGCCTTCTAAAGTATTAATTTACAATTACCATTATAAATGTATACTTGTGATGATTAATATTTGAATTATTCAGTGCCAATGTATAATTCCTAACTTGGAAGGCGTGCAGAGCTTCTCCTGGCCTGTAGGTTGGTATAGGCCGATTCTTTATGTTCATAATACTGTAATTATCAGGTAATAAGATGCACCGTTCAATAACATTACTTTTTTGTGTTTGTTTTTGAGTTTTAACTGTTTTTTGTCCTGATTCAAATAGGGCTACTTAGGGTTGTTCATTTTCTGAGCTTGTCAAAAGTCAATGACTGTTTATTTTCAGCTGATTCAAACTAATAATAACACTAAACGTGCAAACCCAGTAGCATCAGCAGGGGCTGCTGAGATGGAGCAGTGTCAGTAGTACTTACAGGCGTGTGTGACAGAGAAGCTGTTGGATGACTCCAGGTTGTCCACATTGTAATTCAGGTGGAAGGGTTTCTCTGTCACATTTTGGTTGGTGTTGTAGAGCTGGACAGCAAACCTGAAGGCGCTGTGCTCCTGCACCGTGGAGCGCATGAACAGTCCACCTACAGCAGACAAGACAATGTCACACAACAGGCTCATTAGTTCAGTCCAACAGACACTTCCACACAGCCTTATTTCGGTGGTCCTTATGCGCATGATGGATGCCTCTTTGAGCGGCTGTCACACAATTAGCCCTCTCCGGGACGTGATGAGAAGACTTAACTTCACACAAGTCAGGACATGTCACGTTCTCTCTCTCAATAATGCACTGCAGAGAGCGTAAAAAGCCAATTTGGATCAACTCTATTTTTACCCCAACGCCCACAGGATGTTAACGGGGCTGAACTTGACAGAGAAAAGAGAGCCGCTTCAACAAAGAGACGCAGCCCGGTGAAGTGTGTGCCCCGTTCAACTTACCTATGTTGATCTGATTCGGAAAGCCGGCCCGCGTCTCTCCAAACGCACACAGCAGCGCGAAGGTGGCCGCTATTGTTCGAAGCCACATTTTGGTCGGAGAAGTAAAATCAACTCCTGCGTTTGAGGTGAAGCGAGGCAAACCATGTACACACAGGCAAAAGAAATCCACAAGATGCGTCGTCAGGTGCCCCTCTCCCTCCTTCTATCCCTCCTTCTCTCCCTCCTTCTCTCGCTCCCTCGCTCCTTGGCAGAGTGCGCACAAGCGGAGTGAGTGTCTTTGCCGGCGCAACTGCAGCGCACGCTCCTCCGCGCCGCCGCCGCCGGGGATAGAGCCGGTCTTTGAGTTAAAGATGGTGGTGGGACCGTGCGGAGCCGACGCGCATCTCCGTCCCGTGGCTTAGACGGGCTGCATTCAAATGGGCCACGGAGGGACGGAGCGCGAGGGCGGGAGGCAGATGCAGCAGGGGGGCGTTTATCAAACTTGTTCTGACGGGGGATGATAATGAGCGCGGCCTCCTGTCTCTCCTGTCTCTCTTTCCCCGTCACGTAACTGCGGAGTTGAAGCGAGGCGGTCCAAAGACACCCACAGCACTTGTGTACACGGAGCAAGTGAGGGATGCGCAGAGCCGCGGCTCCAGAACATGTCATTGCATAAGCACACACAAGTGCGCTAGAAGTGCTCGCGTCTTGACTGCTCTGGAAAGTGGTATGTGATTCAGGCTGTGGCACTAAACATCCAGATTCATTTATCATCACTGGTGTCGTTTTCTCTCTCCTCCGTCGCCCTTTGCCTTTTCATTCAGCCATTGTCTCCGTGGCTCTTCTTATCAGCGTTGGTCATAAACACGTGCTTATTAAACAATCATATGTGTTAATTGGCTTGCTGGAGTGGGATCTCTCATGGACAATCTTCCTTTTCTCAAGCAGTGACACACGTAGTTTTGTACAAGTAAAGCACTGAACAAACTGTACATTAGGAGGCTTTAGCCTAGGGCCTTTAGCCTTAGAGCCTTTAGTTACTTAGCTGCTGTGCATATTTAATTGTATAGGACATGTTTCCACTTTTAGTTGGTGGTATCAAGTTCTATGTAGGCTTATTTATTGGTCTAAATATAGTCCTCTTGTATGTGAACCGTCCCTATGCTGTTAGGCTGTCCCCTGCAGGTTTCCCTCTGCAAGCTAATGCTGCGATTTATCATTATTTAATCACTAGTTGCCTAGTTGCCTGACTAATGATATATATTAGACTCTTAATTGACTAAGTGCTCCTTGAAAAAAGTGCTGCACACTGAACTTATACAATCAATGCTTTGTACAACATAGAAATATAATTTAAAATATATTAAATATACTTTACAAATTCACTATTGTAATTTATTCATCTGCAGACTCAAAATAAATTGTATTATAACTTTGTGTAGGGACTATATGCACTGACATTCAGAATCATATTTCTGTAATGATCTGACCCTAATGATATTGTTTTTATTGTGATTCAGTGCTTTTCCATTTACAAACTGAAGCATGCCATCTGTCTACAACATCATTTTACTTTTTCATCACCCACAGTTGTGCATTCATGCTGGTCTTAAGTCCTCCTGACAGATGCAGAAAGTTGTTTTATAAAACATTATTAGAAATAAAAGGAAAACTTTGATGAAAAAGAAAACCAAAAGATAAACCACTAAGTGTTTTAATTATATTTAGATCTTTCTGTAATTACACCTTCATGTTACATTTCATTTGGCTCTCTTAGCAAACTGCAGCTGATGAAGAGACTCACTATGCATTACATTAGATTAGCAGTGCAAAACAACATATATTATTCTCCAGGAGCAGGACCTGTTGGACAATGAAGAGCTGGGACTGAGTGTATATGGTGAGTGTTGAGGCAGTAGAAATCATTAGGACTGTTTTGAGACTGCAGCAGAATCCAGCACAGCAGAACAGCCCCAGTCTGTCTATTGATCCAGATCTGATTTAATGTTTGGCATTCAAGTGTAATATTTCACAAGGAGCAAAACAGCAATTCAGGCACCTTTAATTTAAATAATTAGATGTATTTTTGTTAAAAGTATATATTGCAAGAGCCACTTATAACAAGAGTTTGCTTAGTTTGCAATACCATGTGCCTTCATCGTTTCAAGGGGCTCTACTTTGCAAGTGAAATGTAGCCATAAAATTATAACAAGTATTCTTCACACCAATATAGTCAATATAGTCTCTAAAGCTTTATGTGTTTTTTATTTTATTTCCCACCTTATTCTTTGAAGCAAAAGAGAAATAATGGTAATGCAATGGTAATAGGTGTGTTGGCATTGGTCCAAGAAGCTACAATGAACAAGAGCTACTCACAAAACGAATTGAAAAATGCAGATGACTATGGATTGCACTGAACACATCACCAGAGCTCTCCAACACTTTTCAAGCATAACTCTGTTTTCATATGAAGCTTTTGCTGGTTCCAAACCGAGAATTATGCACACAAGTTGTAGGCCTGAGGGAGTAGCATGGCCTAAATTCTTGTAAATGTTAGCACAGAATACAGCTACCAATCACTCATCACACATGCCTTGTAATAAAGTTTTATGTGACGTTTGAATAAATAGTAAATGTAATGGTTTATAATTACACTCAGAGAGAAAATACACGCTTTTAATGGTATTTCAAAGGTATTAATCAATCGGACTGTTTTGAGTCAAGTCAGTGATTGTTTTGTTTCTGTTTGTATTACCTTTTCTTTCCATTAAGAGCTCAATTAAAACCACAAAAAACAACTAAATGAATTGTCCAGTAAAGCCCACAACCGGACTTTAAATAAAAGTGTATAGTTTATAGTACATTCTGCCATTGCTTGAAACATGCGCAATAGATAAATCCTCCAGCAAAGGTAGTTCTGACCAAGCCAAGCACAAGATCTGGAGATGGGTTCCTGGGATGGCTTTGCAATCAAAATCTGTAGTAATCTGTTCAGTAAAATGACCAAAGACAATTATCAGGCCCGAGCCAAAGGACGAGAATTGTCCTGGCGAGGGACAAATTGTAATGTCTATTTACATGGGGTCAGCGCGGAAAAACAAGGCACAGTAAAAATATGACAAAATAGTTAATGTGAGGACATTATATAAAATTATATTCTGACCCCGCCCTAAACCCTACAGGAAGTTGTCATATTGGATCAAATGGGACCCAATCGTACTTTTGACACCTCCAATAGTTTTTGAAAACATTTGACCAAAAGACACAAAACCCATGTGCAATCCAACTTTATTATTAACATTTTTATACAACTTTAGAGGTGGTCATGGTGAATTTTCAGCTAAATCTAAATTTTTCTAAAATATATTTCAAACATTATTTTTGGCAAGGTCTTAATAGAGTGCAGATTTGAAGCTGAACACAACAAAATTCAAGTCAAGCGGCCATCTAGTAAAATGGCTCTCTAGTGCCCTCTTGTAATGTTTTCTTTAGTTTTTTGTGATAGGGCATAATGTGACAAAGTCACATGACTAGCTATTGTCCTTATAATGGGGGGAAAAAATATTGCTCGAATAATATCGCCACCTCAAAACCTTATTACGGCAATGACAGGCCTTTTTATTGTAGACTTTATTGTATTAAGTGAAACTTGGTACGAATATTCCTCATACCGTAAAAAATATATATTAACGTATTTACCGCACCTTTTATCATAGTTTGGCCGGTGCGACTTATACTCCAGAGCAACTTGATATTTTTCTTTATTTTCACACTGGCAACAACCTTTCACATGAAAACCGCAAGAGGGCGCTCTAGGCTCTAAGCGACGTAGGAGAAGAATCTGCACTTCCTCTTCCTCCGGAGTTTGCAGAGTTGTTTAGAAGTGACTCAGAGGAAGAAGAATTCAATGGATTTAGTGATTTGGGGTAATACTGATGCGTTGGTAAACTTGTTAGCATGTTCTTTATGCTATAGTTATGTGAATAACTGTTAGTATGTTACATTGACATACCAGAGACTATAGTCACATTTATTTAGTGCTTTTCTACCGTCAAGGCACTCAAAGCGCTTTGCATCAAGGAACCACTCACCCATTCACACACACAATCACACACCAGTGTTCGCAGACACTGGGGGCGAGTCGGGTTAAGTGTCTTGCCCAAGGACACAACGGCAGTATTCACCTGAGGCAGCTGCGATCGCACAACCAACAGTCTTTCTGAAGATGTGAGAAAGGCCTCTACTCTGGCAATGTACAAATCTAGGCTAGAAATTGTGTATGACTGAAATTAATTTTGTTGCCCTCTTCTCTTTTATGTCTTAACCTGTTTTGTGATCCTGTCATGTCTTGGTGATTTTAATGCATTTTTTTCCTGTTGTGTGAAGCACTTTGAATGATAGGCCTCCTTCTTCAGCCTGACGGCATCCCTTACTTCCAGTGTCCGCCATTGGGTTCAGGGGTTGATGCTATGACAGGCACCTGAGATCTTGCGACCACAGCTCCGAGCAACCGCATTGACAATAGAGGTTGAGAACATGATCCACTCGGACTCAGTGTCACAGCCTCCCCCAGGAGGTGTGAGTTGAATATCCTGCTGACAGAGGGCTCCGCAAGATGTTCCCAACAGCCCCTCACGATACGCTTGGGCCTGCCTTGTCTGTCTGACTTCCTCCTCCGCCAGCGGAACCAACTCACCACCAGGTGGTCATCAGTTGACAGCTCTGCACCTCTCTTCACCCGAGTGTCCAAGACACACGGCCGGAAGTCAGATGACATGACAACAAAGTCGATCATTGACCTCCGGGAGTTCTGGTGCCAGGTTCACTGATGGACACCCTTGTGCTTGAACATGGTGTTTGTTATGGACAATCCGTGTCTTGAACTGAAGTCCAATAACTGAACACAATTCAGGCTCAGATCGGGGAGTCTGTTCTTCCCGATCACCCCTCTCCAGGTCTCAGACAGTTGACTGCACATGTGGGCGTTGATGTCCCACAGTAAAACAACCCGCTCTCTGCGGTGGCATGCACCCCACGGTCTCAAGGGGGGTGAGGGCCTGCTTTATTTATTTATTTTTGTTTATGTGAAAAAAAGTTTTGAAAGGAAACATGCTTTCAAATTATAATTCTATTATAATAGACAAGAATGGATTAGATAAATTCCACTCCTGTTTCTTGTTTGAGTTTAGTCTGAACATTACAATCTTTGAGAAATAATGCCTTGCTGGAGGTCTATATTTCTATCACTGTGACTGTTCTACAACAATTGTGGGCTGAAACCACATACTCCTGCACATCTCTATTAAAGTGACATTAGGGCTGGGCCCAAAGGGAGAGATTGAAGAGCTTTGATGTATATGTCGCCTCATTTCCTTGGGCACATAATTAAATGAGTGTTGGTGCAGGATAATTAGTGGTTAAAAACACAAGTAAACAATGTTTTCTAAAGCAAACATTGTGTAGAGTCATTATTTATTCTCGGTCAGGGATCAAGAGAGAAAATAACATGGTAAGATATGGTCTAAGTGAGCTGTAGAATTGTGTCTTTAATCACCATCTTCATGCATGTAAGTGCACAGTGAGAACCTGGTGGAATATCAAGCATGAGATTAAAGGGAATTAATGATGATTTGAATATGCAACACTGGATACTTATCATATTGTTACAGAAATGAGCTGCTGCAGTGTTTCTCAATTTATGGTGCAGGTTACAATGGCGGTGACTCCTTTACTTTGCTTCATGATGTCAAGGTCAGGTTTCTGCTCAACAGAAAAGTCAGCAGATAAAACACGTCGACAACATTCATCTCATATAAATTCTCTTTCATGTTTGAGTCTCTAAAGATCTTGAGCTCAATTAAAGGCTCTGAGGTTTTCCATATGCCACATTGGTCAATGAAACCTGTCACTTCTCAGCCGCTTTGGGCTTTGGCCTTCGAGTAAGGAGCAAGGTTACACAAATCTCCTCATCGGGCTTCAAGCTGCAGTGGTTACTAACTTGCATTGTTTGCATACATTATAATAATAATAATAATTATTATTATTATTAGTATTAGTATTAGTATTAGTATTATTGTTAAACAATTAACTGGTGATAAACAATCACCAGTTAATACATGGCTCAAATGTAAACAATGTAAACTTATTAAAAGTACAGTTATTCCTGTATTGCTTATCTACATGTTTGCTATCTATGAAATAGAAAGGCCAAAAACAAGTACACATTATAGCTACTGTACATTTAAATGCATACGACTTTATCAATGTCGATGTCAAAGTTGATCAGAATCTTTGTATTTTTTAATTCTATTGTATTGTATAGGAAATATCTTACTCTTCTTCACAAAGAAAAAAATTAAAAGACTTGTTTCATTTCCTATGGTGTATTGGGCAGACCACTTGTACACAGTAGGTCCACCCACCCTTGTCGGCTGAGTGGACAAAAGTGGAGTGTGTTGTTGTTGTGTGACGTGACACTGATTGTATCTGACATCTCTGAGTAATCACTCCATTACAGCCAGTGCATCTGTGTGTTTGACCTGTGGGTGATAAGTACTGGAGCTCCAGGCCACCAAGAACTGAGCAGCAGATTTATGTCAGGAACAAGCAGAAAAACGACAGACCTCGCAGTGAGTTTTTATTTTATCTAGAAGAAATTGGCCTTGACCAAGCATTTTTGGATGGAGTTTTAATTCATAGGAAGCCTGCTGTAGACATTACACTAAAAGAGTGACATTTGAGGTGAAATTCTACTATTACTACTACTAAGTAGAACATTTTATATCATGACACCCCAAAAATGGCTTTCAGTTATTTTGACAATTAAATACATTACTCCCCACACACTCAACCCTTTATCAAACCCTATCCGCTGCATCCTCCTCTCTTTCATTCTCTCTCTCTTCTGGTCTTCATCGACTGGCCTTCACCCACAAACTCTCCCCTAAACACCTCTCTGCCAATCCATCCACTGTCCTTTCAGTCTTAATATGGCAACAAACATTAGAACCTAAGGTGACAGTAGGTTAAGAGATTGAAGAAATGCATCTTAGGTAGTTGTATCACAGGGGCTGATTTGTAAGTGAAATAAGGTAAAACGTGTCACAATAATCCAAGCAATATGTGGCAAACACATGATCTGGAATAACAACAATAAGTGTGGCTCCATAATAATGTCTTGTTTTTCCTAAGACCGTGTCCAGATGACTACAACTGAATCCTTTTCTACAATGATCCCTCCTGGATGAATGAGGGTTTACACCAACTTTCTCCATAGCAATGTAAAGGTAGTATGTAGCATTTTGAAAATCTCTAGTGTGCAAAAGAGAACCAAAGACATATATCATCTATGCAGTGAACTCACATTCTCTATAGCAGTCTGATGATTTGCTGTTGTCTTAGTATCCCAAACTATTTTAAAGTCAACAAAATAGTAATGACCTAGGCGGGGCTAGCTGCTTTGAGTAGCAGCACATTATTTATTTGTATTTTAACGGGTGGATATAGGATATATATATATATATATATATATATATATATATATATGTATATATATATATATTAATTGCATAGTAGCCTATGTAGTTAACATACCGTAAACACCTAGTAATTGTGAAAAGTACAGATTTTGGTTGATTAATTCCACTTGACAATGATGCACAGTCTCACCTCTAGGGGGTGCTGCTGTTGCTTTAGTTAGAAAAATCTAATTATTTTGCCTGGTCGATGGAGGGAGATAAATTAGAATAAAAATCCTGGAAATTCCTGGGATTATTTGAATACCAAGAATGGGGCCATGGTGCGGAGGCAACTGTCGAGGCACGCATGAATATTAATGGGAATTTGATTAAACATTCCCATGTCTTCAACAACACAAAATCCCATAGGCAAAATGCTTTGAAAACAAAACAAATTAGCTTGACATTTTAGTTATTGATGCTTGCTTTTCTTCTCTGTGTTATTATTAGGTTGATGAAGTTGTAGTGGGAGATGGAGAGACTTTCTACCTTTTTGTACACATCAAAACTGGGACTAAATGGGCTAATCTCGGACCTAAACCTGACTTAACCAGTACAAGAATACAAAGAAACCAATTAAGCCGTTTAAGGATCAAACTGGGCTCAAACTAGTCTTGTGAAGATACTAACATTTAAAGCTTGATTTTGAGAAGGGAAAAGGGTCAATACTCGAAATACCGGTACTCAAAATATTGATACAGCAATATTTTGTGATGGACTTCTTGACATCAGACGTATCAACACAGGGATGCATATTTTGATCTCAATTCCTTATAAATATCCGAAGTTATACACTTATATACCTGGTATTAGATTAGATTAGCCTTTATTGTCCCCGAAGGAAAACTTGACTCATCCTTCAATGCCGCTGGGCCATCTCCACAGGATCAGTGGTCGCTGCAGCGCCCGGGACCCATCTCCAGATCTTGAGCTTGGCTTGGTCAGGGCTTCCTTCGCTTGAGGATTTGTAGCTATTGTGCATGTTTTGGGTTGAAGGGGGAAACCGGAGTGCCTGCAGGAAACCCACCCCGAGGTAATGAAAGTCCAATGCACTTTGTTATTCAGCATAATGGAATAATCGATTTAGTAATTGTGTATTGTGGACCCTGCAATGGGATACTTATTGCATCGTGAGGTTCTTGGCCATTTCGATGTCAGATCAATATTGATTAGTAACTTGGTTTTGATTCTTTTGACAACCCATTGTAAAAATACATAGTGTGGTCATCTAAATATCTAAAATTAATGATTACATATGTTTAAGGTACATTTATATATATTTCTATATAATATATACAAATGTACCTTAAACATATGTATATACATAAATGAAAATAATAATTAAATAATAATTCATAATTAATTAATTCATCATCCATCCATCCATCTTCTGCCACTTTATCCGGGGCCGGGTCGCGGGGGCAGCAGTCTGAGCAAGGGCTCCCATACTTCCTTCCCCAGACACTTCCTCTAACTCCTCCGGGGGGATCCCGAGGCGTTCCCAGGCCAGCCGAGAGACATAGTCCCTCCAGCGTGTCCTGGGTCTTCCCCGGGGCCTCTTCCCGGTGGGACATGCCTGAAACACCTCCCGAGGGAGGCGCCCAGGAGGCATCCGGAACAGATGCCCGAGCCACCTCAGCTGGCTCCTTTCGACGTGGAGGAGCAGCGGCTCTACTCCGAGCTCCCCCCGTGTGGCCGAGCTCCTCACCTTATCTCTAAGGGAGCGCCCAGCCACACGGCGGAGGAAACTCATTTCGACCGCTTGTATCCGCGATCTTGTTCTTTCGGTCACTACCCAAAGCTCATGACCATAGGTGAGGGTAGGAACGTAGACCGACCGGTAAATAGAGAGCTTTGCCTTTCGGCTCAGCTCCCTCTTCACCACAACAGTCCGATGCAGCGACTGCATCACTGCAGCCGCTGCACCGATCCGCCTGTCGATCTCACGCTCCATCCTTCCCTCACTCGTGAACAAGACCCCGAGATACTTGAACTCCTCTACTTGGGGCAAGGACTCCCCACCCACCTGAAGAGGGCAAGCCACCTTTTTGCGGTCGAGAACCATGGCCTCAGATTTGGAGGTGCTGATTCTCATCCCAGCCGCTTCACACTCGGCTGCAAACCGTCCCAGTGCATGTTGCAGGTCCGGGTTTGATGGAGCTATCAGGACAACATCGTCTGCAAACAGCAGAGATGGAATCCTGTGGTCCCCAAACCGGACACCCTCCGACCCCTGACTGCGCCTAGAAATTCTGTCCATAAAAATTATGAACAGAACCGGTGACAAAGGGCAGCCCTGGCGGAGTCCAACATGCACTGGGAACAGGTCTGACTTACTGCCGGTAATGCGAACACAGCTCCTGCTCCGGTCATACAAGGACCGGACAGCCCTGAGCAAAGGGCCCCGGACCCCGTACTCCCGGAGCACCCCCCAAAGGACACCCCGAGGGACACGGTCGAAAGCCTTCTCCAGATCCACAAAGCACATGTGGACTGGTTGGGCAAACTCCCATGAACCCTCGAGCACCCGATGGAGGGTATAGAGCTGGTCCAGTGTTCCACGACCGGGACGAAAACCACTCTGCTCCTCCTGAATCCGAGGTTCGACTATCGGTCGGATTTTCCTCTCCAGTACCTTGGAATAGACCTTACCCGGGAGGCTGAGGAGTGTGATCCCTCTGTAGTTGGAACACACCCTCCGGTCCCTCTTCTTGAACAGAGGGACCACCACCCCGGTCTGCCAGTCCAGAGGCACGGTCCCCGACCGTGCCTCTGAGACGTGTCAACCAAGACAGTCCTACAACATCCAGATACTTTAGGTACTCAGGGCGGATCTCATCCACCCCCGGAGCCCTGCCACCGAGGAGTTTGCGAACAACCTCGGTGACTTCAGCTTGGGTGATGGATGAGCCAGCCTCCGAGTCCCCGGTCTCTACTTCCTCTTCGGAAGACGTGACTGAGGGATTAAGGAGATCCTCAAAGTATTCCTTCCACAACCCGACGACATCCCCAGTCGAGGTCACCAGGCCTCCAAACGCACCGTAAACGGTGTTGGTGAGACACTGCTTCCCCCTCCTGAGGCGCCGGACGGTTTGCCAGAATTTCTTTGGTGCCGACCGATAGTCCTCCTCCATGGCCTCCCCGAACTCCTCCCAGGCCCGGGTTTTTGCCTCTGCGACAGCACGAGCCGCAGCTCGCTTGGCCTGCCAATACCTGTCGAAGACCTCCGGAGACCCACAAGCCAGAGTGGCCTGATAGGCCTCCTTCTTCAGTCTGACGGCATCCCTTACTTCCGGTGTCCACCACCGAGTTCGGGGGTTGCCGCCACGACAGGCACTGGAGACCTTGCGACCACAGCGCCGAGCAGCCGCATCAACAATGGAGGCGGAGAATGTCCCCAACCTCCCCCGGGACATGGGAGAAGCTCTCCTGGAGGTGCGAGTTGAATACCCCACTGACAGAGGGCTCCACTAGACGTTCCCAACAGACCCTCACAATGCGCTTGGGTCTGCCAAGTCTGTCCGGCTTCCTCCTCCGCCAGCAGATCCAACTCACCACCAGGTGGTGATCGGTTGACAACTCTGCCCCTCTCTTCACCCGAGTGTCCAAGACACGCGGCCGGAGGTCAGATGACACGACAACAAAGTCGATCATTGACCTCTGGCCTAGGGTGTCCTGGTGCCATGTGCACTGATGGACACCCTTGTGCTTGAACATGGTGTTCGTTATGGACAATCCGTGGCTAGCACAGAAGTCCAATAACTGAACACCGCTCGGGTTCAGATCGGGGAAGCCGTTCTTCCCGATCACCCCTCTCCAGGTGTCACTGTCATTGCCAACATGGGCGTTGAAGTCCCCCAGTAGAACAACGGAGTCCCCGGTTGGTGCACTGTCCAGTACCCCTCCCAAGGACTCCAAGAAGGCCGGGTACTCTGCACTGCTGTTCGGCCCGTAGGCCGCCACAACAGCAAGAGATCTGTCCCCCACCCGAAGGCGGAGGGACGCAACCCTCTCGTTCACTGGGGTAAACTCCAACACGTGGCGGCTGAGCTGAGGGGCTATAAGCAAGCCCACACCAGCCCGCCGCCTCTCCCCGCAGGCAACACCAGAGAAGTGAAGCGTCCAGCCCCTCTCGAGGAGATGGGTTCCAGAGCCCAAACTGTGCGTGGAGGTGAGGCCGACTATATCTAGCCGGTATCGCTCAACCTCCCGCACAAGCTCAGGCTCTTTCCCCCCCAGCGAGATGACATTCCATGTCCCCAGAGTTAGTCTCTGTGTCTGGAGATCTGGTCGCCGAGGGCCCTGCCGTCGACTGCCGCCCAGATCTCTCTGCACCAGTCCCTTATGGATCCTCCTGCGGGTGGTGGGCCCACGGGAGGGCGGCCCCACGTCGCTCTTTCGGGCTGTGCCCGGCCGGGCCCCGTGGGGTAAGACCCGGCCACCAGGCGCTCGCCATGGAGCACCCATCCCAGGCCTGGCTCCAGGATGGGGCCCCGGTGACGCGGATCCGGGCGACGTAAACGGCCTTGCTTTTGTCGTCATCATAAGAGGCTTCTGAACCGATCTTTGTCTGACCCGTCACCTAGGACCTGTTTGCCTTGGGAGACCCTACCAGGGACTTGAAGCCCCCGACAACATAGCTCCCGGGATCATTCGGTCGCTAAAACCCCTCCACCATGTTAAGGTGTCGGTTCAAGGAGAGGCTGAATTCATCATGCATAATTATAATGTTTTCCATGTTAATCATTGTGGTTGTACAATAAGCAGCAATAGAACACAAGTGGTATGGAGAAGTGAGCCCGCTTTCAGTAAGAATGCATGTTTTTCAAGGTATTTTACCTTTAGCTGAATAAAGGCAAGGCAGATTATTTAATGCCATACTGTGGAACATTCCAGGCTATTTATGGATACAAGCATGTAGCAGACCCCCACCTGAAAAGTTACATCAAGCATCTTAGTGGTAGTGATGGCAATATTGATAGTATAGAAATATGTTTATTTTAGTGAGGTTAGTTGGCTAAAGAGATATATTATTTTTTTGTAAGCCTAAAATTTAAATTCTACCGGCAATAAGTTTGAAAATGAAACAATAATCATTGGTCAAGAATGGAGAAGCACATTCTCAGCAAGGAAACCCGGTGTGGATAAGTAGAAACATGGAAAAGTAGAAACCTTAAAAAGTAGAAACCTTGGAGAGAACCACAGTGAAGAAGAGGCTGCAGATGGTCCAGGACTGGAGCACTTCCATTTGCAAAGGTCCCATCATCATCTGCCTGGATGATTCAGGAGCATCCTGGTCCACAGGTCAGATTTGTGGCATCCAAGGTTCAGTCGTCACTGAAGCAGCAGCAACCAGGCATCTAAAAGAGTAACATTCCCTAAAGGGGAGGATACAACATGTGAACAGCAATAAACAGACAACAGGTGAACTAAAATATTGTATGTTGTTGATGCAGGAAGTAGGAGGAAGCAGAGAATAGTGTTCAAGCAGCTGCCGTACTTCCCCTAGAATAGTTGCTCCTAGGGCAGCATAACTAAGAAACTGTAGGTTTTTATTTCTGTTCCTAACTGGCCTAACAATAATCAATTCAAAGACAAATGTTTTAAGTCTGATCTTAAATGAAGAGACTGTGTCGGTCTCTTTAACATGGACATAACACAAGAGCTTTGTAGCTAAACGCTCGACCTCCTATTGTGCTTTAAGAGGCTTTTGGGACCACCAGAAGTCCAGCGCTTTGAGAGCAAAGAGCTCTGTTTGGATGTGCACCGGTGTAATGTGCTCTCTTCTTTTAGTTCCGTTAGTATTTCTGCGGCATTTTGAACCAGTTGAAAGCTTTTTATGGAGCTTTTAGGAGCAGGGAGTTACAGTAGTCTAATCTAGATGTAACAAATGCATGGATACATTTTTCCTCTCCTTGAACCGACACCTTAACGTGGTGGAGGGGTTTGAGTTCCCGAATGATCCCGGGAGCTATGTTGTCGGGGGCTTCATGCCCCTGGTAGGGTCTCCCAAGGCAAACAGGTCCTAGGTGACGGGTCAGACAAAGATCGGTTCAGAAGCCCCCTATGATGACAACACGAACAAGGCAGTTTACGTCGCCCGGATCGGCGTCACCGGGGCCCCATCCTGGAGCCAGGCCTGGGATGGGTGCTCCATGGCGAGCGCCTGGTGGCCGGGTCTTACCCCACGGGGCCCGGCCGGGCACAGCCCGAAAGAGTGACGTGGGGCCGCCCTCCCGTGGGCCCACCACCCGCAGGAGGATCCATAAGGGGCCGGTGCAGAGAGATCTGGGCGGCAGTCGACGGCAGGGGCCTCGGCGACCAGATCTCCGGACACAGAGACTAACTCTGGGGACATGGAATGTCACCTCGCTGGGGGGGAAAGAGCCTGAGCTTGTGCGGGAGGTTGAGCGATACCGACTAGATATAGTCGGCCTCACCTCCACGCACAGTTTGGGCTCTGGAACTCATCTCCTCGAGAGGGGCTGGACGCTTCACTTCTCTGGTGTTGCCCGCGGGGAGAGGCGGCGGGCTGGTGTGGGCTTGCTGATAGCCCCTCAGCTCAGCCGCCACGTGTTGGAGTTTACCCCGGTGAACGAGAGGGTCGCGTCCCTCCGCCTTCGGGTGGGGGACAGGTCTCTCACCGTTGTGGCGGCCTACGGGCCGAACAGCAGTGCAGAGTACCCGGCCTTCTTGGAGTCCTTGGGAGGGGTACTGGACAGTGCACCGACCGGGGACTCCGTTGTTCTACTGGGGGACTTCAACGCCCACGTGGGCAATGACAGTGACACCTGGAGAGGGGTGATCGGGAAGAACGGCTTCCCCGATCTGAACCCGAGCGGTGTTCAGTTATTCGACTTCTGTGCTAGCCACGGATTGTCCATAACGAACACCATGTTCAAGCACAAGGGTGTTCATCAGTGCACATGGCACCAGGACACCCTAGGCCAGAGGTCAATGATCGACTTTGTTGTCGTGTCATCAGACCTCCGGCCGCGTGTCTTGGACACTCGGGTGAAGAGGGGGGCAGAGTTGTCAACCGATCACCACCTGGTGGTGAGTTGGATCTGCTGGCGGAGGAGGAAGCCGGACAGACTTGGCAGACCCAAGCGCATTGTGAGGGTCTGTTGGGAACGTCTAGTGGAGCCCTCTGTCAGTAGGGTATTCAACTCGCACCTCCGGGAGAGCTTCTCCCATGTCCCGGGGGAGGTTGGGGACATTCTCTGCCTCCATTGTTGATGCGGCTGCTCGGAGCTGTGGTCGCAAGGTCTCCGGTGCCTGTCGTGGCGGCAACCCCCGAACCCGGTGGTGGACACCGGAAGTAAGGGATGCCGTCAGACTGAAGAAGGAGGCCTATCAGGCCACTCTGGCTTGTAGGTCTCCGGAGGTCATCGACGGGTATCGGCAGGCCAAGCGAGCCGCGGCTCGTGCTGTCGCAGAGGCAAAAACCCGGGCCTGGGAGGAGTTCGGGGAGGCCATGGAGGAGGACTATCGGTCGGCACCAAAGAAATTCTGGCAAACCGTCCGGCGCCTCAGGAGGGGGAAGCAGTGTCTCACCAACACCGTTTACGGTGCGGGTGGAGGCCTGCTGACCTCGACTGGGGATGTCGTCGGACGGTGGAAGGAATACTTTGAGGATCTCCTTAATCCCTCAGTCACGTCTTCCGAAGAGGAAGTAGAGACCGGGGACTCGGAGGCTGGCTCATCCATCACCCAAGCTGAAGTCACTGAGGTTGTTCGCAAACTCCTCGGTGGCAGGGCTCCGTGGGTGGATGAGATCCGCTCTGAGTACCTAAAGTATCTGGATGTTGTAGGACTGTCTTGGTTGACACGTCTCTGCAACATCGCGTGGCGTTCGGGGACCGTGCCTCTGGACTGGCAGACCGGGGTGGTGGTCCCTCTGTTCAAGAAGGGGGACCGGAGGGTGTGTTCCAACTACAGAGGGATCACACTCCTTAGCCTCCCAGGTAAGGTCTATTCCAAGGTACTGGAGAGGAGAATCCGACCGATAGTCGAACCTCGGATTCAGGAGGAGCAGAGTGGTTTTCGTCCCGGTCGTGGAACACTGGACCAGCTCTATACCCTCCATCGGGTGCTCGAGGGTTCATGGGAGTTTGCCCAACCAGTCCACATGTGCTTTGTGGATCTGGAGAAGGCTTTGGACCGTGTCCCTCGGGGTGTCCTTTGGGGGGTGCTCCGGGAGTACGGGGTCCGGGGCCCTTTGCTCAGGGCTGTCCGGTCCCTGTATGACCGGAGCAGGAGCTGTGTTCGCATTGCCGGCAGTAAGTCAGACCTGTTCCCAGTGCATGTTGGACTCCGCCAGGGCTGCCCTTTGTCACCGGTTCTGTTCATAATTTTTATGGACAGAATTTCTAGGCGCAGTCGGGGGTCGGAGGGTGTCCGGTTTGGGGACCACAGGATCTCATCTCTGCTGTTTGGAGACGATGTTGTCCTGATGGCTCCATCAAACCCGGACCTGCAACATGCACTGGGACGGTTTGCAGCCGAGTGTGAAGCGGCTGGGATGAGAATCAGCACCTCCAAATCCGAGGCCATGGTTCTCGACCGGAAAAAGGTGGCTTGCCCTCCCCAGGTGGGTGGGGTGTCCTTGCCCCAAGTGGAGGAGTTCAAGTATCTCGGGGTCTTGTTCACGAGTGAGGGAAGGATGGAGCGTGAGATCGACAGGCGGATCGGTGCAGCGGCTGCAGTGATGCAGTCGCTGCATCGGACTGTTGTGGTGAAGAGGGAACTGAGCCGAAAGGCAAAGCTCTCTATTTACCGGTCGGTCTCCGTTCCTGACCTCACCTATGGTCATGAGCTTTGGGTAGTGACCGAAAGAACAAGATCGCGGATACAAGCGGTCGAAATGAGTTTCCTCCGCCGTGTGGCTGGGCGCTCCCTTAGAGATAAGGTGAGGAGCTCGGCCACACGGGGGGAGCTCGGAGTAGAGCCGCTGCTCCTCCACGTCGAGAGGAGCCAGCTGAGGTGGCTCGGGCATCTGTTCCGGATGCCTCCTGGGCGCTTCCCTCAGGAGGTGTTTCAGGCATGTCCCACCGGGAAGAGGCCCCGGGGAAGACCCAGGACACGCTGGAGAGACTATGTCTCTCGGCTGGCCTGGGAACGCCTCGGGATCCCCACAGAGGAGTTAGAGGAAGTGTTTGGGGAGAAGGAAGTCTGGGAGTCCCTGCTCAGACTGCTGCCCCCGCGACCCGGCCCCGGATAAAGCGGCAGAAGATGGATGGATGGATGGACTTTAGGCAAGATTTTTCTGGATTTAGCTATATTATACAGATGAAAGTAGGCTGCTTTACAGGCTTGCATGCGCTTTGAACGAGAGCTCTTGGTCAAATAAGACTCCAAGATTTCTTACAGTAAAAGTGTAAGCTACACTGACATTGACAAGTGTAACCATCTGCCTGGTTAAAGTCTCGCAGACGTTTAGGGCCTAGTATAATGACCTTGTTTTCAGGGTTAGGAGGCAGGTGATTAAGTGTCATTGTTTTAGTGATTGTACCAAACTAATAAATGTAATAATAGCACCAGCAACAACTGTTTAGTGCGGAATAACAATTTTTTCGCACCTGCTGATATTTTTGCTCATAATTATGTTAAATATATACCACCACACTCCCGCT